>NC_140263.1:5177124-5204624 GCF_949987555.1 Borostomias antarcticus | reverse complement strand
TGAAGAGATTCAACATGTCTTTATTATGTCCTGAATATACGGTAAAGATTGAAGACATTCAACATGTCTTTATTATGTCCTGAATATACGGTAAAGATTGAAGAGATTCAACATGTCTTTATTGTCCTGAATATACGGTAAAGATTGAAGAGATTCAACATGTCATTATTGTCCTGAATATACGGTAAAGATTGAAGACATTCAACATGTCTTTATTATGTCCTGAATATACGGTAAAGATTGAAGAGATTCAACATGTCTTTATTATGTCCTGAATATACGGTAAAGATTGAAGACATTCAACATGTCTTTATTATGTCCTGAATATACGATAAAGATTGAAGACATTCAACATGTCTTTATTATGTCCTAAATATACGATAAAGATTAAAGAGATTCAACATGTCTTTATTATGTTCTGAATATACGGTAAAGATTGAAGAGATTCAACATGTCACACACACACACTAACGTACGGGTCAATATACATACCATATTTACAGGACATCTGCAGGTCAGAAATCAGCCTCAGCAGGTTGTTCATCTGATTGGTCCTCTGCTCCGTCTCGATGATGCTATCTGACGCCGGATAGGCCGAGTCGATGTAGATCATATCTAGCAGGTAAATCCCTATGGGGGGGAGAGAGGGAGGGACTAGTGTTAGCAGGATGTCACACAGGACCAATAGAAACACTTATTTTGAAGACTAGCTGTAAAACACATCAGCAGATAAATTATCACCATTACAGAGACATTCGAGAATTCGAAGCGTTATAAAGAACTAAACGATTCATCGTGGCACACATGGAAGGTGCTAGAATATGACACGCAACAGCAATCGGAACCCAAGGCAGAATTTTTACCAGTGGTATAAATAGCATAGAAGGATATGATCTAACGAAAGGTATTGTTTTGTTATTATTGTTTTCATGATTTTCATGTGTTTAAATGAAAACAACATTCAGCTGCCGTCATATGAACAAACACGACCATAAGAGAGCCAGCAGATGTGGCGCGAGTAGAAAGTGAGTTCAGTTACAACGGAGAGCAGGATTTGACTGGCAGGTTTGGGAGGATCAAATGAAACTTGTTTTCTTGCTTTTTGAACGTGAACTTTTTTTGGGTAGGAGAACAATGAATCAATCGCTTCAACCATTTTCAGACTCGTCAGTCAGGGTGAAACATTCTGTTTTATTCATTTAGGTCAGGTCTGCTTCTTGGGAGACCCGAAAATGGCCGTGATGTCAAACCACCAGAATTTTACCCCACATACAGTATAGAAACAGGATATCAGCGAGCGCGTATGTGAGGAGACCGTTTCTCCAGCTGCTCTCTCGTTCCTGTCGGGGTGATATATTCCATGTGTCGCCATAGCAACCCCGACTTGTGTGAACCTGGGTTCGGACAACATGAAGCTACGGTACGGCTAGCCGCCGGGAAGCTGTTTCCATTAGTGTCAGGAGGTGAACGCTGTGGCTGCGCTCATTGAGATGAATGAGAGCGCACGCAGAGATCGGACTGGAACGAATGAGCGGGAACTTCCTCACAGAAACAGATTCACCTCAGCTGGGAACTTTTTCTCCGATGAAAAAAACAATAAAACAGTGATGACAGTAAAAAAAAAAAAAAAAAAAAAAATCAAAGAAAGAGAAGGTTAAAAAATTCCCCATTATTTGGAAATAACACTACGATTATCTGTCAACCTTTAAAATTCAACAGTATCATTGGTCATTGTCATCAACAGGAGTTAATCACAAGCAGAAGTCTTTGCCCCAAACTGGCCGCGGTACTGAACCAGGACATTTGCGCCAAGAACTTTCCAGAGCTCCCAGAGTGAGCGGTGAAGTGTGGGGGAAACAGCCTAATCCGCTCCCCGACATCCAGATCTGTGACTGGATAATTGGATTGCTGTGAGTGCTATGAAGTCATATTGGAGACTGGTGGAACATTGAGGATATCCAGGACTAAACACTCATTTCCTCTCAGCGGGCTCTGATGATGACGCTCGCTGTGTTTTGGTGAAGCCAGAAGGTTCTTCTGTGAGGAATCATGGGTAGAATGTGAATGAGGATCTTGGGAGCCGTTTGTTTGCGAGACCAAAGAGAACAACAGTGCTAGTATTCACGCCGTAGGTGCCGGGGGTGTTATGGACGGCTCTCGTGTGGAGCTGTGTGATGGAACATGTTGTTGGCAGTCCATGATTACCTCAGACTCAAGACGAATCAGTCCCCTCGCATCTACCGAGCCCTAAACGCTGCACGACTTTCAGGAATCTCTAGCATGTTTCTGAACACAAACCTTTCATCTCAGTTCACCAAAACGCAGTAACTGACTACAGCAAATGAAGGGACTCTACCTTAATATGGTATTCCAACCGGGCCTCAATACAGTTGACATACTAGCCACAACTCTTTGAAAGGGAACACACTCCAACAGCAGACAACTACGCCAAGGTTAAGGCATGTAAACATGACATGTCCTAAAGTAGGTTCACAAGGATATTTTACCGTAGGAACCGAATCCATTGAAATGGAGGTTGAGAGAGCCGGATGGATGGTTATCCAAAGCATACATAGTTGTGTTCCTCACCCTGAGGCGGTTAACAGCGCGAGGAAGACACCTGACAACAGCCCGCGGACACAAAAAAATGGAGCGGTTGACGCAACATACTTCCTATAAAACAGTAAGATATATGTCTCCTGTCATAACCCAGACAACCCCTAACACAGCGCAGGTCAAATCCTGTTATGAAACACACATGTGGGACTTTACAAAGCACGTTTGGATGAAAATTTTAGAATTATATAGGGCTTCAAGTCTAGGTTAAGATACTATTAACACAAAGGAGTCCTTATTGTTGACCGGATTAAATTGGTCAAGTAATTCAAGGTAAATGAGGGTAGAAACGTCCTTCCTACAGCAAGTTATGGATACCAGGCAACAACATACACAGAAAAGCAAACCTCAGTGCTTCACCAGTATAAATAAAGGTTTGAAATGAAATTAAAAGGTCACTTCAGACAGCATTTTCTTTTGTTTTGGTATGTTGTAACCGACCACTAGACTGACACAGACTCTCGCCTTCTCTTGGTTAGTCCAAACCAGCACAGACACAACGCCACAATCTGTGATGCATTACAGTGTGGAAGTGTGTAAACATATTCCTATATTACCAACTGGAAGGCAACACCACCAGCCTGAAACATGCATCAACTCCTGTCTGGTTCAGAAGGACGGTTCCTGCCGCTAGCCAATGTAGAGTGGGGTCAGTTTGTGTGTGAGAGGTGTCAGGTCAAGAGCGACATGTGTTGAATATTTTAAATGTAAAATATTATAATTAGTAAAATCATGGTATCATTTTAAGGACTGTAATCATTTTTCAAGATTTCAAGATACACAATGTACCACTGTGATATAATATCTACTTCCTCCTTCATCAAGGCAGGAGTAAAACCTTTCTTAGAGATTGTATTTCCTTTCTATCTGTTGTCCACTAGGGGCGCACACTCAGAGCTAATGTCAGCATGTGTGTGTATTGCATTTGCATTCATGTGTTTACAGTGGAGCAGCCCGTCCATATGGCCGCTGTGTGTTGGTCTGCGTTGTGTCACGTCCTCCAGGGAACTTCAAGGAGAAACATGAGAAGGCAGATGAGAGAGAGAGAGAGAGAGAGAGAGAGAGAGCAGGATGAGAGAGAGAGAGAGAGCAGGATGGGAGAGAGAGAGAGCAGGATGAGAGAGAGCAAGATGAGAGAGAGAGCAGGATGAGAGAGAGCAGGATGAGAGAGAGAGAGAGAGAGAGAGAGAGCAGGATGAGAGAGAGAGAGAGCAGGATGAGAGAGAGAGAGAGAGAGAATGAGAGAGAGCAGGATGAGAGAGAGAGAGAGCAGGATGAGAGAGAGAGAGAGAGAGAATGAGAGAGAGCAGGATGAGAGAGAGCAGGATGAGAGAGAGAGAGAGAATGAGAGAGAGCAGGATGAGAGAGAGAGAGAGAGAGAGAGCAGGATGAGAGAGAGAGAGATAGAGAGAGAGAGCAGGACGAGAGAGAGTGAGAGAGAGAGAGAGCAGGATGAGAGAGAGAGAGAGAGAGATAGCAGGATGAGAGAGAGAGAGAGAGAGAGAGAGAGCAGGATGAGAGAGAGAGAGATAGAGAGAGAGAGCAGGACGAGAGAGATAGAGAGAGAGAGAGAGCAGGATGAGAGAGAGAGAGAGAGAGATAGCAGGATGAGAGAGAGAGAGAGCAGGATGAGAGAGAGAGAGAGAGAGAGAGAGAAAGAGCATGATGAGAGAGAGAGAGAGCAGGATGAGAGAGAGAGAGAGAGAGAGCAGGATGAGAGAGAGAGAGAGAGATAGCAGGATGAGAGAGAGAGAGAGAGAGAGAGAGAGCAGGATGAGAGAGAGAGAGAGAGCAGGATGAGAGAGAGAGATAGAGAGAGAGAGAGCAGGATGAGAGAGAGAGAGAGCAGGATGAGAGTGAGAGAGATAGAGAGAGAGCAGGATGAGAGAGAGAGCAGGATGAGAGAGAGAGCAGGATGAGAGAGAGAGAGAGTGAGAGCAGGATGAGAGAGAGAGAGATAGAGAGAGAGCAGGATGAGAGAGAGAGAGAGCAGGATGAGAGAGAGAGAGAGAGAGAGAGAGAGAGAGAGAGAGAGAGAGCAGGATGAGAGAGAGAGAGCAGGATGAGAGAGAGCAGGATTTGTCAAGCAGAATTCAGCAACGTGATGGTTGGGCACTTAAAACTCTTCAATGTAATTTGGCTTCCAGTAGGCCTACATTTGATCAACTGAAACCAACTGTCATTGATATATTCCCTTCAATGACGTCCAACTATTTCGTGCCAAGCCAGTATCAATCTGCCAGGCCTGCAGAGAGAAAATATGGGACATTTCATGAACACAATTCAATATTTTAGCTTTCAGAAGTTATCGTCTTGGATTGATTCTTTGAGAAAGGCTGTTGAGAAAGACGCATAAACTGCCTAGTGAGGTTTCACTCCAACACAGCACAGGACAATATTCATATTGGGGACAATATCCAGCCCCGCCTGAAATATCTGTTCCGTTACCTTCCGGATTATACAAGTTTACATTTACATTTCTGTCATTTAGTCAGTCTGCACGTGACCAATTTTGTGGTTCAGTGTCTTGCTCAAGGACACTTCGGCGCAATACCGGAAGCTGGGATCGAACCGGCGACTTTGCGATGCCCAACCTGCCGCTCTACCTCCCACGACTGATATGAGCGAGCCCTGCGTCCGACTGTCCATCTGCCACGCAGGACGCTCGCCTGCTGGGAGCGGTTTGGGGATCAGTCTCAGGGTCCCCAAGGACACTTGGACACATGGCGAGGAGGAGGTTGGGATTCAAACCGCCCGACCCTTCGATCGCCAGGGATAAGATCTACCAGAAGGCCAGCTGGTTGAGTGACTTTCTCATGTCTTGCCAGCGACATGTTGAAACGGGGCCTGGTCTGGTACGTGAGGAGAAGCTTCAGAAGGGCGTCCAGGCAGTGAGAGAGGGGGGGGCGGGCCGGGGGGGGGTGGGGGCGCAGACAGAGGACAGATTTTCCATCCCCTCCAAACACTAGTCCTTCTGGGCTATGGATGCTTTGGCCACATGTGCTCGGCGCTCTGTGGCCTAGCCGCTTCTTCATCGTCTCTTGTCTTCTCACTCGGAGTGAATGTGATGACTCTTTACTTCCCTCCGTCTTTCTGGAAGACTGTTCTGAGATTTACCTCCTTCAGATGTAAAAATAAAAAGAGTTTTTGGATTCTTCTACTGCCTCGTACAGTATCATACATAGGGGTTGGTTCTATGTCAGGTGAGATGATCTGAGATTCTGTTTACACCTGAAATTAAAATGGGTTTTGGGTGATTAGATTGTAATCTGATAGTGCTTGACCACATGAAAGTACAGGTGTGAATGCGCCCGAAACGTGAAGACGGATTATGATCTGATCAGCCAGACCACCTCCAGGAGGGAGGGAGGGGGGGAGGGAGGACCAGGAGCGGTGGAGGAGGGAGGGGGGGAGGGAGGAGGGAGCGGGGGGGGGACCAGGAGGGAGGGAGGGAGGAGGAGGGAGGGGGGGGACCAGGAGGGAGGGAGGGAGAGAGGGAGGAGGACCAGGAGTGGTGGAGGAGGGAGGGAGGGGGGGAGGACAAGGAGGGAGGGAGGAGGGAGCGGGGGGGGGGACCAGGAGGGAGGGAGGGAGGAGGAGGGAGGGGGGGGACCAGGAGGGAGGGAGGGAGAGAGGGAGGAGGACCAGGAGTGGTGGAGGAGGGAGGGAGGGGGGGAGGACAAGGAGGGAGGGAGGGAGGACCAGGAGGGAGAGGGGGGGGGGATCAGGAGCGGTGGAGGAGGGGGGGAGGGGGGGGGGGGACCAGGAGCAGTGGAGGGAGGGAGGGAGGGAGGGAGGGGAGGGGAGGGGAGGGGGGTGGCAGTCTCAGTCCTGCTCCAGCTGTCCCTCCCCTCAGCAGGCCAAGAGCACTGACCTCATCCAGCATAATCATAAAATGATGCTTGAAGATAAAAATAAAATATGACCATCTAAACTGTGGGTCATGTGTGATTTATGATGTTTACTATTCATAGTGTCTCATTGTTTTTTGAGAAGTCGTCTTTATTTGTCACAGATTTTTGCGTAATCCTGCTAACAGACACAATCGCACCCACACATGGCACCCAAAAATGACCTATGACCCTGCGCTGTCGCTGAGGTAATCAATAGCTTTATAATCAATATATATAACATTCAATAATACGAATGACTGGAGGTGAAAGGGTGGCAGTATTTGGCCGGATTTTAGCCTGATCCAGGAGAAGCAAAAACAACAGAACGACGGGTTATCGAGTGAGGGAAACCACTTTGTCCTCCACCAATCACGCCATGTCTCTGTTTCCCTCCTCTGCCGTCCTGACAAACCACTCCTCTTCAGAGCAAATCTCTTCAGCGGAACTTTCCGGTCCCATCAACGGAATGACAGCTAACATCTCACAAATGCCACCGCTCCATAAATCCCACTCGTTAACATGTCCGTCCGTCCATCTCCCTCCCTGGACACTGACGACTGGACACACGGATGTCCAGGACAAAACCTAGAGCCAGGAGGACATCACCGAACCTCAGGCGAAGCTGGCAACAGGTCAGATTAGTCTCCATTAAGTAAACTTCCAGAGACATCTTTTGGTTTGCGGTCAGAAGTCCCGGAAACAACCCTACTCTTTGTGTCAGCTTTCCCAGGCTGGCCGGCTCATCGCGTCCCTGAGGGTCAAGGGTTAGAGAGCCGGGCCGCTGCTCGTCAAGCGATTCAAAAGCCACAAGAAGGTGGAATACGAGTTCCAGCACAAGAAACAAAGAAAGACCCTTGAAAGACTCTACGGAACACCTTACTGCACACGCGTTTTAACGCATGCGCTAAACCGGGATTCAACTCCAGAATAAACTGGATGAGAAGTGTAAGAACAGCCAGCATGAGAGATGTGTTTGTTGGTACTTGTGTACAAACCAACTCCCCCCCAGGATCTGCGGGTTGGAAGATATGCTCATTAAACAAGAAGCTATTTAAGCAAAACAGTCCAAAAGCTTGCTGACTAAGGCAGAGCTGAGGGGAATTACTGCACACACACGTGTGAACGGCTCATTGGCGGGAATTGTCGTCAGCCATTTGGCACACACTTGTAATTGCCGTTTTCGTTCTTTGTTTTCCTCGCTGGCGTTTGCCAGGATAAGTCTGACAAACAAACAACGGGGACAAAAACACCATTTTGACTTACAAACCCAACTTTAGACTTGATGTAAAATTGCAAATATGAACTCTTGGGATTTCTCCCGGCTTTGGCCCGCACATGTGATTAGCCAATGACACAAGACAGGACCAACCGGAGATTGTGGAACTTCCTGTCACGGACTGCCATGATGGAATGAGACAAAGAACAAGCTTCCGACAGCTCTGACGTTCCCCAGTGTTCCAGTATAGAACTCTTTCAATGGAACCAATGGAACTTTCTGTCACTAGGGCAACAACTTCTCGGTCCAAGTAAACTGCACTGGAAACTATGGTGTTACTGTTTTGAATATGAACATGCCATGAGATGATCAATATCATTTGAATTCTTTGTTGAAAGAACCTCAGCCCTTTAGAAACTGGAGGTAATTATAAAAACATAAAAACAGCCTTATTTGCAGTCAACCAGTCCAGTTCTAGTCTGCTTGACTGGGAGCTGTTCAGAAGCGGAACGGGATTTGTTAAAAATAGATGTACACCTTAGACTGAGAGAGACATGCCCCTTAGACTGACAGAGAGACGTACACCTTAGACTGACAGAGAGACATGCTCCTTAGACTGACAGAGACGTAAACCTTAGACTGACGAGAGACATGCTCCTTAGACTGACAGAGACGTACACAGACTGACAGAAAGACATGCCCCTTAGACTGACAGAGAGACGTACACCTTAGACTGACAGAGAGACGTACACAGACTGACAGAGAGACGTACACCTTAGACTGACAGAGAGACATGCCCCTAAGACTGACAGAGAGACATGCACCTTAGACTGACAGAGAGACGTACACCTTAGACTGACAGAGAGACGTACACCTTAGACTGAGAGAGAGACATGCCCCTTACACTGGGTTCGATGGTGCATTGTGTGTGTGTGTGTGTGTGTGTGTGTGTGCGCGCGCGCGCATGTGTGCCTGGATGTCATTCCCTGTCCATCCTGATGCAGCAGCTTGACTTAACATGAAGTGTTGCTGAGAAACGTCACGTTCATTGAGACATTAATTGGGTTCCAGCTTAAAAAGCTGACTTGCTGATAGCTGGTTTAGTGTTACCTTATCTAGAGGCCATTTGCTCTGGATTAAATGAGGCTGACGGGGGTTGAAACAGCCCGGCCATTCTCAGTGACGGGTTATCATTAAGCTGAACTGAGCGCTCCCATTAAGAACATATTTCATTTGGGCCTACTTCTAATGAATGGAAAATGCTCTCTCAGGCATCGCTGCAGGATATTAAATGAAGGTTGAAAGATTTTACCTCATTAAATAAAGGTTACATCTCATCATCAATCATTCACAGTAACTTAATTCTGGAAATTACACAAATCTGAGCTTCACAAACAGGATATAACTATTATATAACCATTTATTAACATTACTATTATGATTGAAGCAGCAGTTGGACAAAAAACATTTTAGAGCATCAATCCAGAAGTTTTGGCATGGAAGATTTGAGAAACGGTCTCATGGAATGGAAAAATATTACAAGGACAGGACATTCGGGGATTCGGGGACTGCACAAGATTCCTAACGGTTATTAAGTACGTAGGAGGTGGCAAAAACAAAAATGAAGGATCTGTTTAGATTACGACTGGAAATGTACGAGCTGTTGCTCATTGATAATGTACTAGTAGTCTACGGTGTAACAAGGACATGGTGTTGGTCACTCACCCCTTTGTGAGACGTTTCATTTTACAGAAGAAGCGTTCTGTATGTACAGTGAGAAAGACTCGCCAAAGCTTCAGGTCGTGATGAATCTTCACAGAAGACGTTCCAAAGGGTTGGATCACTTTTCACTTGTTGAGGTTTTCTCTCTTTCTCTCTCTCTCCCCTCTTTCCCTCTCCCTCTCCCACTCTCTCTCTCCCACTCTCTCTCTCCCTTTGACCCCCTCAAAAACTAGATGCTTCATCTCAAGGGGTTCATCCAAATAAAGAAAATGTATATTATATTAAGGGCAATTTTGTTTTGTCACACCAAAGCTTGTCCCCAACAGACTTTTCATGGAGAAGTGAGGCCACTGGTGTATTAATGTAACCAGTCCTCATGAAAACCATGATATTGCCCTGCAACGTGAATATGGAACACATCCTTAAGACTGTTCTTGTTGACAATGTTTCTCTTAATCCAGAGTTGGGTTTGAGAGGGAACGGCAGGGCGTGCTAGAACTTCTAATTCTAATAGAACCCAAGAGAGAGTTCGAATCATAAACTTAACATCGTTTTTTGGGGTGTGTCGCCTTGAGTCCAGTATCCTGATCCCAGCTTACAGCTGTAGTGGTTTATGACGCCGGCCAGCGAGCCTTCAGGATCACAGATCAGACCTCAGGCTGCTTGTAACAAAGCCTGTTCCATGCGGGCGATAAACACACCGTCCTGGTGCATGTATGTAGAACAGCTCTCGCCGGCAAACACGCATGCTCACACACCCATGCATGCAAACACACACACACACTGAACTTGACCTCCAGGAAGTGGCGTGCGTGTCTGTCTGGCCCGGTATGTTCCTCCACCCCTCTACCTGCAGCTGTGGAACCCGAACCTGATATTATCTGTTCTGCGTCTCAGACAGACGGAGAGAGACAAGATCTCTGGAGAGAACGCCGAGCGGGTGTTCAAATTCTTCGAGTGTCTGGACTGTCTGGGCGACACTCTTCAGGTAGTAAAACCTCTCTGGTCAACGACGGGCTCTCTGACGCCAGAAATCACTCGTTCCCCCGCCTCTGTGGAACGTCTGTAAACCGTTCCACCTCCACCTGTGTTTGTGAAGGGGCCGCCCTGAGGGCCCACGCCAGCTAGGGGTCATGTGATCCCCTCGCAACTTTCTTACAGCCGCCTCGAGAGTTAAGGGGCCCTAGGTGTGAGTGCAGGTCACACCGGGAGGCCCGCCCCCGTCAACGGAGAGACAACACAACCTCCGAGGCGATAAGTCTGGCGGCTGTCACGGTAACGGACGCCGGAGGTCGGCGGGGGATAGGGCGGAACGCGGCTGGCGAACGGCTCCGCAGGGGGCCCCCGTCCGGGAGATGTGCCGACGAGTCGACGGGTATAAATGGACGAGCTGCTCCCAAGCGGGTGAACTTTGACCTTTCACACGCTCCGTC
The DNA here is from genome assembly GCF_949987555.1 of Borostomias antarcticus. Taxonomy (NCBI): domain Eukaryota; kingdom Metazoa; phylum Chordata; class Actinopteri; order Stomiiformes; family Stomiidae; genus Borostomias; species Borostomias antarcticus. The sequence goes on along the minus strand of NC_140263.1, from coordinate 5,193,744 downwards.
ATCGGACCAGGTCTCAAAGAACACAAGCGACAGGCCCTCCGGAGCACGCCGTCTGAATCAACACTCGGAAAGTGGCGAGCAAGAATAATTTCTTCCAAAATATTTTGCATGCAATTAACGTCCGTTCGGAAAGTGAAAACGGGCTTTGCGATGATGTTATGCGGCCAGACTTTAGACTTAGCCAGACTGACAGCAATCTGACCTTTGGAGGTTCGTGGTTTGACAGGCTCAAGCACCTTTCTGCTGAAGCTGCACTGAGATCGGTAATGGCAGCGGTTGTGTGTACTGGGGCCCTTGGAACGGACTGACGTCACGGCTGGACTGTTTTCTCACCATTACTGGGCCAAGGCAGGAAAACGGGATACCTGCATCACTATGGCCTCAGTCACAGCAGCGGCTGGACCAAAACGACTGAGGCAATTTCAAGCTGTTATTCTCCGATTGTTCGCTGGATAAGATGCAAAAAAACATACGACTCTATCCATGACTGTGTCTACTATGTCTGAAATGTGTGTTTATTACCCAGAAACCTTTTCTACCCCGCTCCCTTGCTTGTGCAACTTTTTTTTTTTTTTCCATGGCTGTTGCTTACCCAGAATGCCGAGCCCTCTGGGTAGCCAGGGGAGTTTTGCAGAGGGCAATAAACTGGAGACCGCAACCATTCCCTCCTAAACGGGGTCGGGGGGCTGGGGTGGGGGGGGGGGGGGTAGGCCCCGCAGGGCTGAGACACCCCCACAATAAAGCGCTCGCTGACATCACAAAGGTCGGCCATTAAACCAAGGAGCTGTAAAGCTAGGTGGAATGGTAGCCTCGCTCACACTCACAACACAAACCCAACATGGTGTAAAAAGAGAGAGAGAGAGAGAGAGAGAGAGGGAGAGAGAGAGAGAGGGGGAAAGAGGGGGAGAGAGAGGGAGAGAGAGAGAGGGGGAGAGGGGGAAAGAGGGAGAGAGAGAGAGAGAGAGAGAGAGGGGGAAAGAGGGAGAGAGAGAGGGGGAGAGAGAGGGAGAGAGAGAGGGAGAGAGGGGGAAAGAGGGGGAGAGAGAGAGGGTGAGAGAGGGAAAGAGGGAGAGAGAGAGGGGGAGAGAGAGAGGGAGAGAGAGGGAAAGAGGGAGAGAGAGAGAGGAGAGAGAGAGAGGGGGAGAGAGAGAGGGAGAGAGAGGGAAAGAGGGAGAGAGAGAGAGGAGAGAGAGGGGGAAAGAGGGAGAGAGAGAGAGGGAGATAGGGGGAAAGAGGGAGAGAGAGAGAGGGGGAAAGAGAGAGGGAGAGAGAGAGGGAGAGAGGGGGAACGAGGGAGAGAGAGAGAGGGAGAGAGGGGGAGAGAGGGAGGGAGAGAGGGGGAGAGAGAGGGAAAGAGGGAGAGAGAGGGAGAGGGATAGAGAGGGAGAATGAGAGACAGAGAGAGAATGAACGAGAGAGAAAGCGAGAGAGGGAGGAAGAGAGAGGGAGAGGGAGAGAGAGGGAGAATGAGAGACAGAGAGAGAATGAATGAGAGGAGGGAGAGAGAGAGAGAGAACAGTGGTGAAGGGAAAGCTGCAAAGGTGCTGTAGTCTTCATGATATTCCCAGATGAATCTCCCGTGCGCTGGTTCTGCTGAACGACTTCATAACATTCCCGTTCTCCTGACCCTGTAATAGCTGTGAAGGCTACAGTGGGTTAGTGTCCTTGGGACACAGCACAAGACCTCCCTCCGCCAGCCTCCCCCCAAAACCACAGCAGGGGTGTTGAAATACCTACAAAACCAACACGTCAATCAGGCTAAAAGATGTAATGGCTTTACCATTCTAACCATAATGTTTCCATCTAAGCTAGCAATAGCAATAATAACATTGACTCCTGAGAAGAGCCTGAGAGATGCAGCCAAATATCTGATACCTAAATCCTCTCTTAATATCTGTATACACGTCCCTTTCAATGCCTGTGGGAGCTGGATACAAATTCTCTTTTTAGCGAGTTTGGCTCCCTCAGAGATCCCTGGACCAAGATGGACGTGGCGCAAACACATCCCCCCGCCGAGGAAGAGAGGAAGAGCACAAAACAAGCAAAGACCCCTGACAAGAAGTTTCCTGCGTATCAGACACACACACGTCCGGGAATGTGAGTCACGGATGGGAGCTTCCAGCAGAGCCACCCTCCGCTAAGATGAGTCACCAGGTAGAGAGACTATCCCCCGAGACGGGCTCTCTCTCTCAGGACCCGCAGCCGTCCAGCTGCACACACAGATGCCCGTAAAAAAAAGAACATAAAAAAAGCGAATGTGCACGGGCGTGCTGAGTGGCCAGACACGGGCCGGCGGGATCACGCCGTCAATAAAACACCCGGGCCGAGGGGAGGGGAAGAGAACGCACCATGAGAACATGGAAAATGGTTCTAGAGGAACGGTCACCTGCTCAGGATTGAGTGAGGGAGAACTCGACAACTGTTTCCACTGGTGTAAAGAAAAGTCTAACTTAGTTAGTTAAGTCTAACTTAGTTAAGTCTAACTTAGTTAGTTAGTTTTACTAAGTAAAAAATCAAAAAGTGCTGGTTTGTACAAGTAAACACAACGTAGCGGGCGGCTGTGACTCAGTGGTAGAGGTAGGGTCGGCGGTTCGAATCCCGCCTCCTCCTGTCCACATGTCCAAGTGTCCTCGGGCAAGACACTGAACCCCTCTGTCCCCGTCTGTCACGGCCCAGAGCCTGACCGGAGGGAGATCAGACACGGCGTTGCGGTCACAGATCAGACGTCACTCCCGGCCAGCCGGAGCGTCTGAGCGGAGACGGCCGGACCCCCAGACACCCCGATGACGCCCCGGAACATGTGTGAGTGGCATGGAGGGAGAGGGGGGGGGTCTTTTACTGCCAGACTGGTTCTTAAAGGAGGTGGCTGGTAGTGGAGTGGAATATCATCAGAAAAACACACTGATGCTTTGACCTTTGAGCCCGTAAGAGCCCGTAAGCACATCGGCCAGCGGGTTTGATGCCCTTCTAAATCGAGCTGAGGAGATCCTTCACACGCCACAAGACACCTGCTTCACCAGTCAATCACTAGAGCGTTGCAGTGGACCTCCTTCCCCACTCTGATCAAAAATCATTTTCATAGCATAACAACTTGGAAAAACAAAATAATTGCAATGCACTCTGGGAACTCTGTTTCATGCAAATTAGATACTCAAAACAGAAGGTTCAAACCAGATTTTTCTCCCCCTCTTTTCAAATAAAGAGCTCGCTCTGCATTTCTGCCTTCTGGCACCTGATCCAGCAGCAGATCCTGTGTACTGTACATGTCTGGGTAACAATACCTCTGGGCCCGACGCAGACGGAGTGTGAGGGAATGTTAAGACTCGGAGCACTTAAGCCGTCAGTAGACTTCCAAGCCTCCCAAAACAAATGATCCCCCTCTGACACATCTGAGAGGGGAGATGACATCAGGGAGGGAGAGAGAGAGAGAGAAAGAGAGAGAGAGAGACAAAGAGACAGAGGGAGAGAGAGAGACAGAGAGAGAGAGGGGGAGAGAGAGAGAGAGAGAGAGAGAGACAGAGAAAGAGAGAGAGAGAAAAAGAGACAGAGGGAGAGAAAGAGACAGAGAGTGGGAGAGAGGGAGAGAGAGAGGGAGAGAGGGAGAGAGAGACAGAGTGGGAGAGAGAGAGACAAAGGGAGAGAGAGGGTGGGAGAGAGAGAGAGAGAGTGGGAGAGAGTGAGAGAGAGAGAGAGAGAGAGGGAGAGAGAAAGAGGGGAGAGAGAGAGAAAGAGGGGAGAGAGAGAGAAAGAGGGGAGAGAGAGAGAGAGAGAGTGGGAGAGAGTGAGAGAGAGAGAGAGAGGGAGAGAGAAAGAGGGGAGAGAGAGAGAAAGAGGGGAGAGAGAGAGAAAGAGGGGAGAGAGAGAGAGAGAGAGAGAGAGAGAGAGAGTGGGAGAGAGTGAGAAAGAGGGGAGAGAGAGAGAAAGAGGGGAGAGAGAGAGAGAGAGAGAGAGAGAGAGTGGGAGAGAGTGAGAGAGAGAGAGAGAGAGAGAGAGAGAGAGAGAGAGAGAGAGAGAGAAAGAGAGAAAACCTCAACAAGTGAAAAGTGATCCAACCCTTTGGAACGTCTTCTGAGATGATTCATCACGACCTGAAGCTTTGACGAGTCTTTCTTACTGTACATACAGAACGCTTCTTCTGTAAAATAAAACGTCTCACAATGGCTCTTTTCTTCTTTTAAAAGGTCCTCCATCTGTATCACTTCTTATCCAGACCTACAACCTCTTTCCAGCCCAAACCTCAATTTGCTTTCCAAATACCATCATTAAACTGATATCTTGAGCCAATTTTTTGTACTGTTAATGACTAGATTTGCACATTTAAACACATCGTGTATATTGGTTTCCCACAGTGATGTCCAAACTTTGTTGAAAAGGGAGATTTTTCCACTGTTGAAATAGGAAAATAATTATTCTTTTGGGGGAAGGGGGCATAAAGATTCTTTAAAATCTGTCTACTAAATTTGAGGCTCAATGTCTTCTTTCCATATAACATTTTTTCACAGTTAAGGAGCAAAGTTCTCCGTTTCGTACACTGACCCTACCGATGAACCTGGACCCGTGTTTGACTCCTAAAATGGAACCGAGGCCAAATTGTCAGTGTTCTTAACATCCGGGGTCCACCTTCTGGGGTCAGGTCACTGGAGGTTTTCACACAAGAGGTCACTAGAGATTTCCCCTGGCACGGCGGTGACCCCCAACATCTGGTTGTGTCATCACGTCACCGCAAACCTCAGAGAGAGGGCGGGGGGGGGGTGTTTAAATGGAAACTTCTTCTACCTGGAGTTTTTTCTCTCTCTGGGAGTGGATGGGTTGACCGTCCGTCTTTATACGAGAGCGGCGGATGGTCCTGAGGGAACAGGTGGAGGGATTCGGTGTCTGTGAGGTCACGGGGTCGCCGCTGATACAAGGAGCACAGCCACACCTGCTCAGTGACGGGTAGAAGCCGAAAGCGGTTCGATCAAGCGACTCGGGAGGGTATTTCCGCTTATTTGACATCGATCTGAGAGCTGTTGTTCTGTTGGCTGACAGGAACTGTGCTCAACGACCACCAGCAGCGCTTCAGCTACGAAGACGTGAGCGGACGAGGCAAGACAGATGGCTGTGGGAAACTGAGCCAGAAGTTAGAGTTACACCTGGCCTTCAATCAATCAATCAATCAAAGCTTTATTTGTATAGCGCATTTCATACCCAGAGGCAACACAATGCGCTTTACAGAGAACAAGGGAGGTGGGCATACGACCCACCCCTACATATTCCAGAGGGAAGCAAAAAAACAGTAATCACCCGGGGGCCAGATAAGTGAGCTGTAAAAATTCTTCCCTGACCCCTCTCAACAAGGCGATCGAGCAAGCTCCTGGAGTATGTTTGTCTACCGGCTAAGAACATTTATAAAGCAATACATTACAATAAATTACATTTCAGAACAACCTGCTTGACCCAGAGTCTGGAACAAGAGCGACAATACTTAATGCTGACAATTACATGAATTCGAATGAGCCAATCACACGACTATACTGTTTGGCATCGGGGGGTGTTTGGTTTGGGCTGGCGTTGATTGGGGCCGACGTCCAAGTCCAGTGCCAACAATAGCATTCAATTGCGCTCAACTGAAACACGATATCAATTCGTCAGATTTATAATCCAGGCCGTGTCAAGGCCCACAGAGGGAAGCTACACGGTGACGATGCAGGACACGGCCCAGAATGACGAGCGGATGAGGCAGGACACGGCCCAGAATGACGTGCGGATGAGGTAAGACGCTCCCCCCATCAAAGGTTTGTGTGAAAAGGGTCCCCTTGTAAAAAACGACAGCTTGAGCGCTCTTTCAGTTTGGACAAGTGTTTCCGTTGTCACGGTAACCAGACGCCCCCCCCACCCCCCTAGACCAGACCAGAGACCAGACCAGACCAGACCAGACCAGACCAGACCAGAGACCAGGCCAGACCAGAGACCAGACCAGACCAGACCAGACCAGAGAAAAACTGTAAGCGCAAAGACTAAAAGTTACTCCAGCACCAATTTTGGAAAATAGAACACGTGCTACGAATACTTGAGAGCTCGCGGTCGGTCTTCAGACACCCGTCGCCAAGTTTTAACGACAAAGAAGGGTCCACCAACCCACACACCCCGCCAGCCGCCATCTTCCCAGCGGCCGCCTTCCAGAACATTCTCTGTGGCTACCGTTCACAGTCCCAGAACCCCCAGACAGGCATGAAGACAGAGGGCTCTCCCAAGGCACACTGCTTCGGTTACGATATCCTTTTATGACACAGGCATTAAGGATGCTGCCAATTTGATTTCCAACGCAATTCTGGATTCACTGTAAGTAAGTCTGTCCTTCATCTCTTTTTACAGCTGGACTGTTGGGTATAATAACAGTTATTTTGGACCGAGAACGACTCCATTTCCAAACTCAGTGAGACTGAAGTGGCAATCAAACATAAGAGCCGAAATGATGTAATCTTTCATCCAAGTGTGGTGGACACACCAAAGAGGTCTGATTTCACTGACCCACTTCTGTATTCCAGTGAGATGCAGTGACCGTCAACGAGTCTGGGGTCGTTACTAAGCTGCTAGGGGTCGTCACTAAGCTGCTGGGATGTGATGCAATGACTCCGCAATTTCCCAGAAGCTCGACCCCCTCCCCTCGCCGCGGCCCCCCGAGCGCATCCAAGTGATCGGATCGCGAGCCCGAATCCACGTCTGTTCCTGACGACGGAACGAATGGCTCTCGTTCTGGAAATCTGACCCCCACCGACCCCGGCCTTCGTGTAACGGCATACGTGAGGTAGATTTACGCGAAGCCAAACACACGGGCGGGGCGACGCCCTGCTGGGGGGTCAGAGGGCGAGGGGGCGTGTCTCCCGCAGCCTGTTGTAAATCACAGAGTGATGACTATATCACGCCGGCGTGTCTGAAACCCCTTCTAATCAGGTGGCAAGCGGTACATCAGCTTTAGTCTCCCCCCGGCCATAACTTCTACCCCCTTAACGTCCCCGCGACTGTGACCGTGACGACGTTTGTTTTCCCCGCGTAAATAAAGGTGCGTCTGCTCCATTGTGCGCCGGGAGGAAGGCTTAGGGCTTGTTTTGTGGAGGACTTTGTTTGTTCTGCATGGTTGTGCCTTCGAAGGACTCCACCCCCCCGTGTCTTCAAAAGGGCCCGTTTGGTTCCAGCCCAGGGGTTGCGGCATTGTTAGGGCTGGTGAAAGGCCAGGCCCGAGGTCGGACGGACCGGACCACACACACAGGCCGCCGGGGGTGGGGCGGGATCGCGCCGGCTCCCTGGGACTTTGGAGAAACTGTCATTTAATACGTGGCAAATTGCAGCTTATTGGTTACGAGGCTGTTGGGGAACGGATCACTGGAGGTACAAGTTTCTGCCCGGGTCAGCGCTTCCGTAAAGACGGAGAGCTGAGGGTGACGGGGGGAGGGGGGCGCGTGGGTTCCTGCCCCAGGCCCTCAGCAGTAGGCCGACTGACCCCGACCCCTAGCTCTGTGACCTCCAACCTCTCCAAGACCAGGAGCACACATGCCTGCCCCCCCCCCTGAGGGGCTGTGTCCTCCCGCCCGCTCAGAGCCCGAGGGGTTCCTCGCCGCACGCCGCTCAAACAGATAATGGACACCAGACTTGGCGCCAAAATACTAGTTCAGATTCACATTCTATTTGTCACGTTTATGTAAATATTACTGTAAAGCACTCTGTGCATCCGTGCTGTGAAGAGCGCTATATAAATAAAGCTTACTTACTAACTTAATAGTACAGGGTACAATGTACAGTGAAATGTAATTAACTATAAATAACACAAAAGTACACAAATAAAGGCATGGGTGTATTATGTACATGCTATAAATATAAATATTTCCTGGTGGGTTCTACTGTGATCTGTCATGTTCGTTTTTTATTTACCACCGTTGACCGTGGACTGGGGTTTTCGGAGCCAGGATGTACGAGCGCCGTCGTATGTTCGCCGGAGCACTGATAGGCTCATCTGAGGGGGAGGAGTCTCTGAGAGGAACAGAGGGGCATGCTGGGACGCTGACTGAGGGCGGGGGACACCAGCGCTGGAGGTCAACAGAGCCTCCCGGCACTGCCCACTCGCACCCTGTGGTTAGGCTCGACAACGCCGCCAGGACTCTGGGCTTCTTCAGAAACCTCCCAACACTAGGACCTCTCTGGGTCGTCCTGGGAGGAGCCTGTGATGGTTTACGTCATGTATACCGTCGTCCTGGGAGGAGCCTGTGATGGTTTACGTCATGTATACCCTAGTCCGCTCATGCGAGGAAGGCCAAGGGATAAACACCTCTGAGTAAAGCAGATAAACAACTTGAACACAACGCTGAAGAGGAGATAAACATGGTGGTGACCGACGGAGGTGTTACTGGACATAAAGAGGTCACTGGCGTTACAACGTAAACTGTGAGGATTCCTGTCTGGCTGCGTGGGCGCTGGGGGGGGTCAGATGAGCTCTCGGGGGTCAGCTGGGCGCTGGGGGGTCAGATGGGCGGGCCCTGGGGGGTCAGCTAGGCTCTGGGGGGTCAGCAGAACCGACGTCTTCATCGTGCCCTGTAGCCACATGCTAACCGAGTCCACTTGCGTTCATTCATCTCAAACATCCCACATCGGGAGAAGCGGATATCTCAACAAAATAAAAGCTGACCATCGTAACGACCATCGCAATCGAGAACAAGTCAATTTAGTCAAGGGTTTAAACGTCAAACTGAATCAGAGTTGTCTGAAAACGTCAACTGCAACGGAGCTGGGCTGGTGCCTGAGGTGGAAGTTTCCGGAATGTTTGCCCAAATCTCATATTAAATCAGTGTTGCATGTCCTTGGTTCAACTTCAGAAATAGTCCTTTGGCTCGGACCTTGTAGGAATTAAGACTGTTTACTCGAGCAAACCGCAATTTTCTCTGCAAACACGAACAAACAAACAATTCTTAAACAAACACAATCACAACAACAACACCTCCCCGAGGCCTTCTACAGCGGCTGCCCCAGCTGACGGAGGGTGTGTGTGTGTGTGTGTGTGTGTGTGTGTGACTGACTGGTTGACTGACTGACTGACTGACTGACTGACTGACTGGTTGACTGACTGACTGACTGACTGACTGACTGACTGACTGACTGACTGACTGGCTGACTGGTTGGTTGGTTGACTGACTGGCTGACTGACTGACTGGTTGACTGGTTGACTGACTGACTGACTGGTTGACTGACTGGTTGACTGACTGACTGACTGACTGACTGACTGACTGACTGACTGACTGGTTGACTGACTGACTGATTGACTGACTGACAGACGGGTTGACTGGCTGACTGGCTGACTGCTCCCCAAATACTTCAGTGGTGGTTGGAGTGAGTAGTTGGGTCAGGTGGGAGGGGTCTGGAGGAGGGGTCTGGGGGAGGGGTCTAGGGGAGGGGTCTGGGGGAGGGGTCTGGGGGAGGGGTCAGGGGGAGGGGTCAGGGGGAGGGTTCTAGAAGGGAGTTCTGGGAGGGGCTGCAGGGACCGGGGTCTGGGCTGCAGCTCTCCTTTGTGTCGAGGGGAGGGGCAAGGGGAGGGGCAAGGGGAGGGGCCGAGACCACAACCTGATTACTACAAGCATCTCACCTCTAATAGCATGAGAGAGAGAGAGAGAGAGAGAGAGACAGAGAGAGAGAGAGAGAGAGAGAGAGAGAGAGAGAGACAGACAGAGAGAGAGAGAGAGAGAGAGAGAGAGAGACAGACAGAGAGAGAGAGAGAGAGGGAAAAACAAGAAAGCAAGGCTAAAAAAACAAGAGGGCTCAGTTGAAAAACAACGGCTGCTTTGCTGAAGTGGCAGAAAGGATGGACTCGGTGTTGAGAGCATGACAGCGTTGCAGAGAACACATTCAGCTGCTCTCACACTAGACTACTACTGCTGCTACTTCTACTACTAAACACTTCTACTTCTGCTGTGGATGAATGAACTTAAGACTGAAAAACCTTGTGACATTTTTTTTTTAAGTTCCTGTCAGGATATATTGCAAATGAACCGGGAGCTCTCAACGTCTGTCTGGCTTTAAGTTCTCACTATGAGCACCGCACGCCTCTGAAGACGTCTGGCAGCACACGGACCGGAGGAGAGGAAGAGAGAGAGAGAGAGAGAGAGAGAGAGAGAGAGAGAGAGAGAGAGAGAGAGAGAGAGAGAGAGAGAGAGAGAGGGGGGGAACGGTGAATGAATGAGAACAATGATGGATTTGCAATGACTTCTCTCAGTGAAGAGGCGCCGTCGAACCTGCCGGGAAGGCAAGGGATTTAACGCCACTGGAGAGAGACACAGAAGAAAGAGTGAAGCAGAGAGAGTGACAGAGAGAGAGAGAGAGAGAGAGAGAGAGAGAGAGAGAGAGAGAGAGAGAGGGAGAGAGAGAGAATCAATTATCTGGTAAGGACCCGTGTTCTTTCTCCTGCATGCGGCTATACTTTTGGTGGCAAAGTCGACACTTCTGAGTGATTGTTTGTGTAGTAATTACATCCTGGCACTGCTGGCTCCTCTTAGCCGGGTCTGGGTTCTCTCACTTCTCGTTTTTTGTTATATTTATGTGGTAAAGTTTGTCACAAACTCTGATGTGAAGTAACACACAATAGAATAGCAATATGAAACGCACTGGGCATAATTACAACGCAAATGTGCCAATTACTACAAAACATTTGTGTTGGAACTGAATGGAATAGGTTGTGTTTACTAAAGCAGCACAACAATCTGTTGGTACTTAATACCTACAGTATGGTTAAATAATAATTTTGCGTGGTGTAAATTGGTGTAAATTGGTAGAATAAAGCGTGTGTGTAATAACTGGTCTCTATAGTTTGTGCCAAGTTTAATTTAGAGGCTTTGAATCCACAGGACCTGACTAAAACCTGTTAGTCACACCGGCGCGCTTCACACCAGCTGTAGGAGACGAGCGCTTGTGTGTGTCCACCGAGCTCAGGGTTCAAACACGCTGGTCTGGTGTTCAGTGAGAAGGAGCTGGTCTGGTGTTCAGTTCAAACACGCTGGTCTGGTGTTCAGTTCCAACACGCTGCTCTGGTGTTCAGTTCAAACACGCTGGTCTGGTGTTCAGTTCAAACACGCTGGTCTGGTGTTCAGTGAGAAGGAGCTGGTCTGGTGTTCAGTTCAAACACGCTGGTCTGGTGTTCAGTGAGAAGGAGCTGGTCTGGTGTTCAGTTCAGACACGCTGCTCTGGTGTTCAGTGAGAAGGAGCGGAGCTGACTAGCGAGCGTGTTAGTCATGTACATGTCAGCTACCGCTTAACCCTGTTCTCCTGGCGAGGGGAGCCCAGTGAGGGGGGGGGGGGGGGGTCTCTCTTCTCCTGGCGAGGGGAGCCCAGTGAGGGGGGGGGGGGGGGGTCTCTCTTCTCCTGGCGAGGGGAGCCCAGTGAGGGAGAGGGGGGGTCTCTCTTCTTCTGGTGAGGGGAGCCCAGTGAGGAGGGGGGGGGGGGGGGTCTCTCTTCTCCTGGCGAGGGGAGCCCAGTGGGGGGGGGGGGGGGGGGGGCGCCGTGTCTGTCTGTTTGCGGCGCAGACGAGCCGGAGACGCGTCCCTCGACGCCATCTGTGACTCCTCACACATCCTGCTGAGACAGTCTGCGGCTGGGTGTGTGTGTGTGTGTGAGGGGGGTGAGAGGAGGTTCTGTGTGTGAGAGGACATTCTGTGTGTGTGTCTGTGTGTGAGAGGAGATTCTGTGTGTGTGTGTGTGTCTGTGTGTGAGAGGAGATTCTGTGTGTGTGTGTGTGTCTGAGAGGAGATTCTGTGTGTGTGTGTGTGTCTGAGAGGAGATTCTGTGTGTGTGAGTGTGTGTGTGTGTGTGTGTGTGTGTGTGTGTGTGTGTGAGAGGAAATTCTGTGTATGTGTGTCTGTGTGTTAGAGGAGATTCTGTGTGTGTGTGTGTGTGTGTGTGAGAGGAGATTCTGTGTGTGTGTGTGAGGGGGATGAGCGGAGAGAGGGAAAGGAAAGAATGAGAGAAAGAGGGGGAGGGGGACACAGAGAGAGAAGGACAGAGAAGTGGAAAGGAGAGAGCGCAAGAGAGAGAGAGAGAGAATGAGAGAGAGAGAGAAAAAGAGAATGAGAGACAGAGACAGAGAGAGAAAGAGAGAGAAAGAGAGAGAGACAGAGAGAGAGGGGGGGGGGGCTGGACTGTATGTGTAAAGTAAATAAGGTGATATTATATCCATGTGTAAAGTTAATACGGTAATATTATATTATTATATTTAAGGTAACGATGCCGTGTGTGTGTGCATGTGTGCATGCGTTAAGTGTGTGTGTACGGTACGTGTATGTGTGTGGAAATGTGTGTGTCTCACTGACCCTCTCTCTGCGTGGCTCTGGGCCGGGTTCACGCTGCGTGTTCTGTATCATGGTCAGGTGGTCAGTGGTCAGCCCAGGGCTGTGTTTGATGTTCCAGGACAGAGAGCTCTAGGGGCCTCCGGCTGGACAGGATGACCAGGGTGGAGCAGCTCACTGTTGTTTTTGGATTCAGGTGGGGGTCATGACGTTCTACTGACGTTCTACTGACGTTCTACCGACAGCCAGAGTTTGTTGTTTGGGCTTGGACATACGCATTCCCTTTCTCATGGGTGGGCGAGGGCACACACACACACTCACACGCACACACGCGGGGTGACGCAAAACGGAAAACGTGTGTCGCTCAAACACCTCAGCAAACATAATCGGCGTGACGATTATGCACGGTGGTCAGCGTTCAGCTCGGACAAATTGCCTCTCGGCGCTCCGTGTCCAAAAGCAACATCGCAAAACTGAGGGGGTAAAAAAAAGGAATAGTCCGATATATCGCGGGCTCGTGATTAGGGAGAAGCTCCTGTGTCTAACTCTATTGAAGCCTGGTCACATCTATATCTGCATCTAAGTCTAAGACTAAGTCCCACTGATTGTCACACACCTGAGTGTGTGAAATTTGTCCTCCGTATTTGACCCATCAACCCCTGGGGGAGCGGTGAGCAGCAGCGGCGCCGCGCTCGGGAATAATTTGGTGATGTAGCCCCCCAATTCCAACCCTTGATGCTGAGTGCCAAGCAGGGAGGCAATGGGTCCCATTTATATAGTCTTTGGTATGACTCGGCCGGGGATCGAACCCACAACCTCCCAGTCTCTGGGCGGACACTCTTTGGTTAGAACTGAGTTGCGATACGTGTTTTTTGTCTCTCTTCCTCGTCATAGCGGTCTGAAGACCTAGTCTCAGTGTAACAGCGGAAAACCATGACGACCAAATCAAACGGAACGAACCGGAAAGGTCAAGTGTCACATGGAGAATGACCCCGATCTGGGATCCGTCGTTGTGGTCGCTGCCAAAGAGCGTACACAGCCAATTCTGCCTTTAAACAGAAGAGAGATTGATGAAGTGAGGAGTTGAATATTTAGCCAAGAGGGATTGGCGCTGGCTAAGGGAAGCTCATTAGCCCGTCTCATTGGCTCTCTATAGACGCGAGACCACCCAATGGGAAGAGAAGACGACACCGCATCGGTCTGCTGCCCCATAATGCCGTTAGGCATGTCTGTCAACTTTTTAAGCTCCGGCAGATTTCAAGCTCTTCTGCAAGCTGCTTCGACGTGAGGATGATACTATTGACAAATGTGTCCGATGAAATGTGGAGCGTTTTTTCCCTCAACGTGTCGTTTTTCACTAGTGTTGAGACCTGATGATGTCAAACATCTGTCTGTGTGAACTATGACCTCCGGCAATGTCCTACTCCTGACAGACAGGATCCCCCTCATAGCCAGTAATTGGCAGCAGCCCACTTCACACACACACACACACACACACACACACACACACACACACACACACACACACACACACACACACACACACACACACACACACACACACACACACACACACACACACACACACACACACATATATAATGCAATGAAAGAATACAAAACAACAAATGCATGTGTGTGTGTGTGTGGTTCCGCTGTCTCCTTAGGCAGTGAAATTATATGAGTGTGTGTGTGTGTGGTTCCGCTGTCTCCTTAGGCAGTGAAATGATATGTGTGTGTGTGTGTGTGTGTGTGTGTGTGTGTGTGTGTGTGGGGGGGGGGGGGGCTCAGATGTGAATTGGGTAGAAGCAGAAGCAGAGTTTGCTGTAAATACATGTTCATACCCTACCGTAGCTTACAAACGCACACTGAGAAAGACATTTCTTTCTCACTCAACTTCTTAAATTAGTGAAGTTTGATGACAGCATTTGCTATATTTGCTCAAAAGCATCATAACACAAACAAGAAAAAATTGTTTAACACACTGAGTTTGTTTGTTTATAATCTGAGTTTTTCTTACTTGTTTGATATTGACCATGGCAGCCATCTTGGTCAGTCTGGTCATCCTACCGTCCAGACAGACTTCCCGACCTGGTCTTAGTCGGGCCAATCACAACCGTTTATCCAACATGGGGGCGGGTCTGATACGATGACTACCTATTGATACGATGATTCTCCCTGCTCTGATTGGTTATAGGTCTATCAATCATGTCGAGGCATCTTGGCCTGCGGCCGTTGATAACGCCCCTTGGAAATTAAAAATGAACGTAGAGTTTCCAAACCCCCTTCTCGTTTGTGAAATCGGCGCTGGCGATGCCAGGCTAGGTCCCTACAAAAAAACACACTGACAGTAAAACGCCAGCGTCAGTGAGGGAAAGAATGAGGTCATTCACCATGGTGTCATATCTTCATCCAGGGATAAATGAAAACTTAATTCGCCTGAGCAAAACCGAGCAATGGAAACCAACATTCCAATTGGACTTATCAAACGTGCTAATACTTGCCAGGTAAAAAAAAGTGTTTTCTTTATAAGGTCAGACTCTCCTGTCTATACGCATTTAAGGACAACCGCTAGAAATGACTTAAGGTGCGATAATCGCAAGAAGGATGACAACGCCTGCGGATGGTTGACGATCGGCCGCCGCGCTGTGTTTATTGCCGCCGGGCCGCGGCGCGTTCAGGGGCGACCACACTTCCTGCTTCCTTGTTGATGAACATTCCGATCCCGTGACGTCGTTTCTTCCCGTGACCCACATAGAAACGCCGTCGGAACCTGGCCGTGCTTTCAAGCCCCGAGACTGATAAAAGTAACTAATCTAATCAGCTGTGGTGGAGGGGGGGGCATCTTTGGAGAGATGATCGGGGGGAAGAGTCATCCGTTTGGTGGATGATGTCAGGGTGAAAGAACTCCAGCTGAGAGTGAAGGCGGGTCTCTGTCATCCGTTGCTTGCTAATGTTTATCAGATGAAGCCAAGTTGAAAGTTTGACATCTATATAACCAGAGCTCAATAGAGAGAATTCATCTTTATAACCAGAGCTCAATAGAGAGAACTCATCTATATAACCAGGACTCGGTAGAGAACTCATCTATATAACCAGAGATCAATAGAGAACTCATCTATATAACCAGGACTCAATAGAGAACTCATCTATATAACCAGAGATCAATAGAGAACTCATCTATATAACCAGGACTCAATAGAGAACTCATCTATATAACCAGAGATCAGTAGAGAACTCATCTATATAACCAGAGATCAGTAGAACTCATCTATATAACCAGGACTCAATAGAGAACTCATCTATATAACCAGAGATCAGTAGAGAACTCATCTATATAACCAGGTCTCAGTAGAGAGAACTCATCTATATAACCAGAGATCAATAGAGAGAACTCATCTATATAACCAGAGATCAGTAGAGAACTCATCTATATAACCAGGACTCAATAGAGAACTCATCTATATAACCAGGACTCAGTAGAGAACTCATCTATATAACCAGGACTCAGTAGAGAACTCATCTATATAACCAGAGATCAGTAGAGAACTCATCTATATAACCAGAGCTCAATAGAGAACTCATCTATATAACCAGAGATCAGTAGAGAACTCATCTATATAACCAGAGATCAATAGAGAGAACTCATCTATATAACCAGAGATCAGTAGAGAACTCATCTATATAACCAGAGATCAGTAGAGAACTCATCTATATAACCAGAGATCAATAGAGAACTCATCTATATAACCAGAGATCAATAGAGAACTCATCTATATAACCAGGACTCAATAGAGAACTCATCTATAGATCTCATATTCAGTTGAAGATGGAGGCGGTCTGCGTTGTCGTCTTGTGGATCAGTGGGGCTTTAACCTGTCATGACCGACCTGTTTAGACAGGTCCAGAGACGAACCACACACGATAATGATGCACTCATGTGCTCATTTGCATAGAAAGCTAATCCAGACATACCTTCGACGCCGGCAACCTATCTTCAATCCACCCTCCCGGAGGCCAAGCGAGCTTTTTGTCTAATTACGTTGAGAGACGGATACCGCGATGTGAAAGGTAGATAATGGAGGCTCCGGGTGTGTGTGTGTGTGTGTGTTCATGGAAGGATTTCAACACATGAGGAGCGTTTATCCTGTGACATGAAACAGAGCAGGAGGCGGACGGACAGAACGCCGACCGAGCATTCCTCCGCCGCCGGCGCCACCGTTTAGAGGCCGTCCTCCAGACCCACCGTTTAGAGGCCGTCCTCCAGACCCACCGTTTAGAGGCCGTCCTCCAGACCCATCGTTTAGAGGCCGTCCTCCAG
>NC_140263.1:5089624-5174624 GCF_949987555.1 Borostomias antarcticus | reverse complement strand
TTCAGGCCGGGGGGAGATGATCTGATGGAAGAGAGACCTGGCTCTCGGCCTCTCTAAACACGCCTCCACGCCACTCTTATTTATCCAGCCATGGAGTTCATTGCCGAAATCCGTTCCTGCGTCTGAACACACAGCTGCTTTCAAATTAGATTAGCTAAGCAAAGAGGAAAATTGATGCTCTGAATATGCCTTTGAAAAGAACGGAGGCATAAATCGTCAGGCAAACAAACTCCCCAAGTCCCCGAAAACATTATTCTCTCCCTGCAACCGCTTATCCCAAAGTGTCTCCAGACGGACCGGAGTGTCCCGTCCACGTCTCCTGTCCCCCGAGAGGTGGCCTCATAGAGGGGGAGCGTGGAGGCTGTGCTGGTGCTGCTCACACAGACAGAAGCCCAACAGCATTAGTCATGACGCCCAGCGCCGACGGCACGCGCTTCCACAAATCACTTTCACACCCAGACACGCGCCTCCACCCAGACACGCGCCGCCTCCACCCAGACACGCGCCTCCACCCAGACACGCGCCTCCTCCACCCAGACACGCGCCTCCACCCAGACACGCGCCTCCACCCAGACACGCGCCTCCCCCCAGACACGCGCCTCCACCCAGACACGCGCCTCCACTTTCGTTTCAAGTTTGGTACACCAACACCCGAGCTACAAGAGGGATTTATATCTGCGTAAATGCCAAAATAGCTGTCAGAGATGCGGTGTGGTGGATAGCGTTGAGTTGCTCAATGTTATGGGCTAGCGAGGGCAATTCAGTCAGGTGATGCCGCCTGTGTCGACATAACTGCTAGGGGATCCGGAGGCCGATTGCACCACAGGACTCCCCTCTGCTGTTCTAATAGCAGGGGTGAATAATACTATCGTGTGGCGACATCCCAGAGCGAGATCCAAGTTGATTTGTAAAACAAGACGAAAACAGTGAACCCACTGAACGCGTGTCCAAGGGGATGCTCGCTCGCCGATGTGGAATTCAAACAAACCAAATGTCAGAAAGAAACCCCGACTCAAACTTCCTCCCAGATGCCCTGTTGCTAGGAGCGACGCCGATCAACAACAGCAGAGTTGTTTTCATGGGTCTGACATCATCATCCCCCGCCTCCCCGGCGCTGAGCTCACTTATTTTTGTTGCTCCGCTATCAAGCGGAAAAGCTGGCGTGCGTACGGTGTGTTCCCCTCCCACTACCACACGCTCAGACCCCCTGCGACGGCAACCACACCCTTGGGGGCCGGGCAGACAGCAAGAGTCCAACTTTCAGAGACAGTCAAAGGAGGGTATCTAGATTCCTATGAAAAGGCAGGACAGCAGAAAATCACAATGGCAACTTTAATTGATAATAGATTTGGTGTGTTGTCAATAATCAATAATCACTATGGGTGTAATGCTTACGACCAAAAGATGAGTAGCAGCCTACATTTGCATGCGTCTCTCTTCATGTAAATAGTAAATGGACTGCACTTATATAGCGCTTTTCCACCTTAGCGGCACTCAAAGCGCTTTACAATGGCCTCTCGTTCACCCATTCACACACACATTCACACACCAATGGCGGTAGCTGCCATGCAAGGTGCTTACCTGCTCATTGGGAGCAATTTGGGGTTAGGTGTCTTGCTCAAGGACACTTCGACATGTGGACAGTCGGAGCTGGGATTCGAACCGCTGACCCTTCGATCATTGAACGACCAGCTCTACCAACTGAGCTACAGCCGCCTGTCTGTCTTGTTGCTATGCAGAATAGGACACAGCTGGCTTATTTGCTGGTAGGTCCCTGACCAAGAAGGTCAATGGCCTTCTTTTTGTGAATGACTCAGCTGTGTCTGATGCTAGGGTCAGGTTTACTCTCAACTCTCAACAGACTCACAACGACTGACAGGGGTCACTTCCCGCCACTAGCCGTCCGAACAGCTTCCTCAGGGACCACAATTCGTTTTTTCTGCGTCGGCAGGAAACCCCTGTCTTCAGGAAACCGCTGTACTCATGTGGAAACGCACTTTTAGACGGAGAAGGTGGTTCAGTGACAAAGAGGACGTCAGCGTGACGTGATTGGACGGCGGTAGGATTCCCCCATGGCTCTATATCCTGATAGGAGCTTCTGTTTGACAGCTGTGGTAGAGAGAGACTCAAATGCCTGCGTTGGGGCCCCCTAGACTTGGCCTTTGTCCAGAAGTGTGTTAACAAATTGAGTACCCCCCTCCACAACTTTTGACATCCACTTAAAGACACATGCTTGACTATCAGTCAGCCAGGGGCCCACGTGGGGGAGGAAGAGGGGGGGTACTGGATATTTGCAGAGTACAGACCAAAGCATACTTGTTGACGTTTTCAAAGCAATAGTTAAGATAAAGGTTTCCCCTTCAAGAAAAACAACCATTGAAGAGGAGGCCGTAACTTCCCTGTTCAAACCTCCTCTGGAAACAGTTGTGAGGTAAACACTGGAGCTATGTGCTAGTTGGTACGATGGGAAGGGGGGTAGGGGGAGAGTGATGATTGCAGTAGAACAGGTTGCTAGATCTGTCGTAGGGTTGGAAGCTGTATTTGTGATGGGCAAGGACTTAAGGATACCTTATAGAATCTGACTTACAAAGGACATTAAAGGACATTGTAAATATATTATTTCATAGGCAGATCAAACTTGACTAATCTTGAATATTGTACCGATGGTGAAACAATGAAACTGTCCAACGGTCAACCGCCGTCTTCCAGATGGGTGGTGATCGATATCAGCCTTCTAGAACCTGGCCGGAATCACACAATGGCGTAATCACCAATCAGATTCCTTGTTCTTGTGGAGGCGTGCTCCGAGACAAATGAACTCTGACAAGAGAAGAGTAAAAGGGGGCGGGACGATAGGTTCTAATGTGATTTGCATTTGGCCGTCTGGGAGTGGGAGGGCTTGTCAGGAGGGTGCTGGCAGACGCCATGGAAAAAAACCAAACCTGGCAACCCCCGCTGTTTCATGAGGCGCGAGGGGGAACCTGAGCCGCGGGTCTGTGAAAACGACAACACCTCTCCGACCGCAGCCCGGGAAACCGAGAATGACGGAGAGGAGGGGGGGCGAGGGAGGGGGGGCAAGGGAGCTATCAGTCAAACATGACAGACGCCAGAGCGCAGCGAGAGGAGGGGCGGGGTTTTAGGGAGAAACGGAGAGGTGTGCTTACAGGAGACCAGTAGCAGACAACAGCGTGTGTTCTGATTGATGACGAGCTCAGGGAGAGCGAGCCCTGCTGAGGGGATATCACATGCAGACGCCTGAATGCGGGATTCAATAACACACACACACACACACACACACACACACACACACACAGACAGACACACAAACACACACACACAAACACACACACACACAGCTCAGCTGCAGTGGACCTCACATCTTTTGAGTTTTAGGGCGACTTGATTTCACCGCAGCGGGCCCTAAATCACTTGTCGAGAGAGAGAGAGAGAGAGAGAGAGAGAAAGAGGGGGGGGGGGAGATAGAGGGAGAGAGGGGGGGGAGAGAGAGAGAGAGAGGGGGGGGGGAGAGAGAGAGAGAGAGAGGGGGAGAGAGAGAGAGGGGGAGAGAGAGATAGAGAGATGGAGAGAGAGAGAGAGAGGGAGAGAGAGAGAGAGGGATAGAGAGAGAGAGGGATAGAGAGAGAAAGAGAAAGAGAGAGAGAGAGAGAGAGAGATAGAGACAGAGATAGAGACAGAGACAGAGACAGAGACAGAGATAGACAGAGAGAGAGAGAGAGAGAGAGAGAGAGAGAGAGAGAGAGAGAGAGAGAGGGAAGAGAGAGAGAGCGATAGAGAGATAGAGAGACAGAGAGAGAGAGAGAGATGTGAATAGAGGAAGCCTGCGCTCATAAAGGCAGGAGCAGATCGGTGCGTTGCGCTCCAGCCTGTATCTGTGAGGACCTGGAGGAAAGTCAAGAGCGGAGAGAAGTGAGATGATTAGATTTGTCGGGCCCCGTTTTCGTTGGCAGTACGTGACAGTGAACCTCCTACAGAGCTCAGCTACCACAATTAGCTCAGGTCTTTAAATCCTGCATTCTCCTACATGGTGGAAAGACAAGTCGACACAGTAACATCACACGTTTCCCTCCAAATTAACCCTGATTGTGTCTGGCACAGGGACCGAACCACGCAGAGTAGAGGGTGTGTGAGTGTGTTGGGTTGGGGGGTGGTGGGGGGAAGGGGGTCACCACCGCACCCTGGGTGGGCTTCATCATCATTTCGGAAAAACCGCCTTGTGAGAACAGCCGCAGGATCTCTCGTTCCGAGCGGCCGCCAAGCGTTTCCAGACGAGGTAGAACACATCAACGCCAACCGCTGGTATTCCGGGCAGACGGGGGTCGCCAGCGGGCAGAGGGAACATGGAAACAATAGTCTACAGGATGCCTCCTCAGACGCCGGGACGGAAAGTTCTGGATGTGACGGTTTCTCTCAGGTTGTCCAGCAGACTTGAGAAGAGCACTGTTCTCGCTGCTATAAACTAGCGTCGCATACGCCAAGTTACAATTTAGTCCAAAGTAAGTCTCCGGTAATGACCGGACACATTCCTTCATCTTTTTCCATGTGTTGTGACAAACATAAGAGTCCATAAAAGAAAATCATGCGTGATTTGATACTGTATTTTTCCTGGATCATTGAGTTGATACAGTACAATCATGTGTGATTCTAAGCTCTGTAGCCCCGATATCAATTTAACGCTTAGCATCGCCGCTACGTATACACACACCGGGCTAGACGTGCAGTCATAATAAAAACAGCGCGGTAATTACCACTCAGGGCAAACCGGAAAATCCCTAAACGGTCTGAGAGTCGACAGGAAATGATGTCGCGGGGCAGCGATGCCTGAATAAGTACTCCTGACCAGTCGGAGAGGCAGGGAGGGACCCCTGAATTGAAGGCTTCATTTGTGGTCGATTAATAGCGGTCTGCAAGTAATCTTATGTAAGTGGTAATTCAGTCATTCACCTGCTGTGACTCCTGATTGACACTAGTTCTCTCTGCACCTCTGATCAGCCCCATGAGTTAGTAAGTAAGTAAGTAAGTAAGTTTTCCCCTTAAGTCAGCAATTCAGCACCATCATGCTGAGCTGACCTATGCTACCGTTTTTCCGATAAAATTAGCTCAACAGCTGTGTCATTAAGAGATACTTGAGAGGACCTGCTAATCTACTGGGGGGATGTACCGTTAGCGCTCGCTGCCTCTCAGAGCGCTAGCTGCTACCTCTTTCTGCGGTCGTCGTGCCAGTGTTGCTCTTGGCCAGCGCTGGCGTACCGGCAGCTTCCCCCCATCCAGAACCGCAGCCAAAGTCAATTCTAGGCCGAAGTACTGAGGGTTTTTCCAGCAAGGGGAAAAAAGAGTGGGAGTCCCGGGGATTAATGCTGGATTTGGGAGAGAGGGGTGGGGGTGGCTGAATAGGCAGGCCGGGGGGAGCCGCAAGGCTGAGGTCAGCATCGAGCGGATGGGAGGGGGAGGGGGGCTGACCAGGTGCTTCGCCTCAGCAGGTGGAAAAGCGTGTGCCCGTCTGTGAGACGTCGGGAGACCAGGGAATGTGTGGTAGCCTTTGCAACGTGAAACCGCGGTTTGAACGAGCGCTCCTCCCAGAGTGGACTCCCACAGCGTCCAGGCTTCCTTTCAGTCACTCGCGTTTGGATGGACGGTCCACATTCGCAACGATTATCCACAACATTAACCCTATTAACCCTGAAAATAAAGTGACAACATTTCGAATATTAATTGGATTTTCCCTATAATACTAGAAAGCGCAATTTCTCAGCTTTCAGCAAGTGTTGGAGTGTGGAATTTTTTAGATTTGTTAGATATTTCTTCGTATATTATTAAATATTTGTTAGATATTTTTAAATGTTGCCGGTGACGTGGTCGTATTAAAAGGGTTAAAACCACTGACAGGTGAGGTGAAAAATATAGCAGTGTGATGCTACGGGCAATGTGCTGGCAAACCTTGAGTTCTGGCATTCATGTGGGTGTTACTTTGACTCGTACCAGCTACCGAAACATGGTTGCAGACCCAGTAAGTACACCCCTTCATGAGAACAGTATTCCCTGGTGGCAGTGGCCTCTTTCAGCATCCTGACGCACTGCAAAAATTGTTGAACAAGACAGAGTTCAAGGTTCAGCCTCGGCCTCCAAATTCTTCCCCAGATATCAATTCGATCGAGCATCTGTGGGATGTGTCGCCCCCCCCCCCCCCTCCCGTTGTTATTGCGGCACAAGAGACGTGGTTTGAATGTTTTGGCTACCAGTAACTGGTGTATGTTGATGTTATGTACGTTTAATAAGGTTAACATACTTCTGGATCAAAATAACCTATGGAACATAAGCCATGTTTCCGTCCACTTGTCAATCGAATTGTGTGAAAATATAAAAATAGGAATGCGAATAAAGCCGGTGAACGTGCGTTTCCATCTAGAGCTTTAAATCGGATAAAGCATTTATCACAAAGGACTTTTATCGAACAAGAGAAAATCCGATGAGACAAACTTTTTGTCGATTTTCATGACTTTTAATCGAATTTGACCGTTTCCATAAGGCGTTTTTAATTCGATATAACTTAATTTGCATAAAACGTGTGGATGGAAACATGGCTATAGTCTTACTCTATCCCTCCCTCCCTTCGTCCACAGGCCCCTTCAAAGACTGCCTGCACGCGCTGGAGGACGGCCACACCACCAGCGGGATGTACCTGGTGAAGCCGGACAACGCCAACCGGCTCATGCAGGTGTGGTGCGACCAGAGGCACGACCCGGGCGGCTGGACCGTCATCCAGAGGCGTCAGGACGGCTCCGTCAACTTCTTCAGGAACTGGGAGACTTACAAGGTAACTCCCTCTCTCTCCCACCTGGAGAAGGCCACTGGTGTCTACTGTATGCGAAACGAAGGTCCTCCATCGTATTTCCCCTCAGGAGATTTAGAAACGACCTCTCTACGTACCTGTATGACTAGTAAGAGCAGCTGTTTCTACTTTGGACCCAAGAATACATATGTTTATCATAAAATGTTTCACCAAAGTTGCGGCAGCAACAAGTGAAATACTAAAATTTCATGACCGTTTTTTTTTGGTGTGTGTGTTGCACACTAACCGCCAGGGGGGTACTTATTCAAGACTCCTTTTCTTCGTCACATGTAATGTACGATGTACAGTCACAGTGAAATGTTGCTGCCAGCTCCAAGATTATTCTTGATACAGATAAACTAAAGAAAGTAAGAGTCCGCACACTGTAGCTCCCATATAGATTATTTATGGACAAAAAATAGATGGGACGTTTCGAGTGACAACGCTCTTCCTCAGACGTTGTCGCTCGAAACGTCACATCTATTTTTTGACCTTATATATTATATTTTTTGACCTTATATCTGTGAAGAGTGGTTTGTAGAAGACCTAATATCTGTGAAGAGTGGTTTGTAGAAGACCTTATATCTGTGAAGAGTGGTTTGTAGAAGACCTAATATCTTTGAAGAGTGGTTTGTAGAAGACCTAATACCTATGAAGAATGGTTTCCCCCTTTTTCCGTCTGAACCAGAATGACGCCAGCCGAGCAGTGAGCACACAGGCCAAAACATTTACCGGGGAAAGATTTACCTACTGTAGGGCGGACAAGTCTATCCCAACAAATCCCTCCTTCCCCTTTAAATCTGACCTTCCCCTTAAACAAGTCCAAGAACACAACAGAACATTCCCCCCTCCCCCTGAACACGAGGCACCTTAAAACACACGAGTCACAAATTACATGCTCTCAGTTGGCAAGGGAAAGGCCTGCCTCCTGATTCAGTCCATGTGTGCTTTAATGGGAGCCACGGTCCCGGGCGCGTAGGGAGCTTAAACACAGCCTGCCATTATGCCACCACTTTTTTCTCTGACATCATACCAGAATTGCACATGCTGTAATCCCCGCCTTTGAACAGACGGGCGGTTGGTCTATCGGGGCCGAGGGCAGGCGGCAGATCCGTGTGTAATTGCAAAACTCCGAATGTGTGTAGAGGGGATACGGTGAACGCCGCTGCCTTTAAGGTGACATTCTGCAGACGTGATGATCAAAGCACCACTGCTGATTCACACCGACAAGGAAAGTTTTAGTTCCTTGTCCAACATCAACCCCGGTAAAGAACCCGACAGTAAAGACAAAGGTTCTGGCGCTGGAACGTTGATGAACCTAGTCTTAAACTCTCTTCCTCTCTCCTCTCTACCCAATCGCAGCAAGGGTTTGGCAACATCGACGGCGAGTACTGGCTGGGCCTGGAGAACATCTACTGGCTGACCAACCAGGGCACCTACAAGCTACTGGTGATGCTGGAAGACTGGTCCGGCCGGAAGACCTTCGCGGAGTACGCCAGCTTCCGCGTGGAGGCGGAGGCCGACTTCTACAAGCTGAGGGTGGGCCGCTACCACGGTAACGCCGGCGACTCGCTGACCTGGCACAACGGGAAGCAGTTCACCACCCTGGACCGCGACCACGACGTGTACACAGGTGAGGACCCGGCAGCGCATGCCTTCGTCAGTACTCAGACCAGCTGGCCTCCAGCAGTACTCAGACCAGCTGGTCTCCATCAGTACTCAGACCAGCTGGCCTCCGTCAGTACTCAGACCAGCTGGCTGGCATGAAGGACAGTGGTGGACGTAGGTGACCGCCACTGGAGGTTTGATCCTGATGTCTGCAGTGGTTGACATAGGTGACTATGAAGTGGGTGACGTAGTTGACTATGAAGTGGGTGACGTAGGCGATTATGAAAACCGAAGTTTGCGAAGAATCCACTCAATAGAACAAACAGTTTTAGGATCACTAAATACTGTTATATTTTAAGTCCATGTCCTATGAGAAGTGTGAACAGCTTTGAATCTTTGAAGCCTTTTTTCTCTGCTTAGTGATTTTAGGTATACCAACATTCACAGAAGCATATCTTCTTCGAATATTTGCAGATTTCAATGCAAGGCACATCGTTTGAAAGCTTACAATTTACACTTTCATAATCTGTAAAAAAAAAAAAAAAAGGCATACATCAAGACCAAACCTCCAGTGGCAGTCACACTGCTGCTGTAACAGTCATTTCTCCTCGAAGATCAATAAAGTACTATCCACCCAACGGATAAATCCCTGAATGTACAGTACGTGTATTCATGTCTGCTTGATGATTTACCCCCCCTACCCACCCTGCACAACGCTCGTCTGATTCATGGAGACAGGCCACTGGTGGTCAAATCCAATATGACTGTTCATCTCCTCAAGGTCGTTTCGAGGCCTGCCGGCAAAGATGATTAATAGCTTGCTCACGACCACAGAATACCTTGCTTGTTCAAAAGTACCATCACAGCACGCTTAGACATCAAAGAAGGGCCTTGACAAGTAACGCATGACTAAACAGATTCCAGGAAAGCAGAGGGAGAGAGACAGACCTGTGTTTCCAAGGCTGGTCTCTCTATAGGAACAGAGGGAGAGACAGACCTGTTTCAATAATTGGTCTCTCTCTCTCTCTCTCTCTCTCTCTCTCTCTCTCTCTCTATCCTGCTCAACAATGAGAGCAGCTCAGGGTTGCCATAGAGCTCTGAAACTATTCAGCACTGAGAATGAGGAGAATAAGGAAGTATTAAAAAGACCACCTAGAAGGGCACTTTATGGAATAGAGCATTATGCTCCGGCTTAGACAGACAGTCCTGATTACTCACCCAGCCCCAGGGCTGGTGACTCGCGTGGGATTGGGTGATGAGGGCAAAGCCTCTTGAAAGGATGAAATGAATACGTACTGACCAAACAAGTACAAGAATTTTGAGCCTTCTAGTCCTGTTAGAGCTGGTGTAACGGATGTGAAAAGGCCTTCTAGTCCTGTTAGACCTGGTGTAACGGGTTTGAAAAGGCCTAGTCCTGTTAGACCTGGTGTAACGGATGTGAAAAGGCCTTCTAGTCAACTCATCTCTTCAAGAAGTACTACAACAATCCTCCCGCCTAAGCACTTATTGTATTTTATTGTATTATATTATATTGCACTGTACTTTAGATTGCTATTCTTGCACTTTGCCTTCAGCACTAGACTAGACTTAGTCACTTGTTTTAGAGAGAAGATGCACTTGTGAGTTCTGGCAAGTAGTAGTACATTGGCTTTTCCTACGTTAAATGCAATTATTGTTAGTCGCTTTGGATAAAAGCATCTGCTAAATGACTGTAATGTAATGTAATGTAATGTAGTCCTGTTAGAGCTGGTGTAACGGGTGTGAAAAGGTCTTCTATTCCTGGCTGAACAGATGCTTTGTTGTCTAGGTAACTGTGCACACTACCAGAAGGGAGGCTGGTGGTACAACGCCTGCGCCCACTCCAACCTGAACGGCGTGTGGTACCGGGGCGGGCACTACCGAAGCCGCTACCAAGATGGCGTCTACTGGGCCGAGTTCCGGGGCGGAGCTTACTCCCTGAAGAAGGTTTCCTTGATGATCCGACCCAATCAGAACACCTTCCATTAAAATCACAGAACCAGATCCAATCACAAGCAACTTGTTTTGTTTTGGATGGGCATTTTTTCCCCCCCTACGTGATCCCTTCCCCTAATCCTGAGAATAGGTGCAATTTGATTCATCTTATGTCTTTGCTTTTTTTGTTTTTGTCTTTCATGTTTTATTTTAGCTAAGCGCTTCTACGTTCAACACATATTCCGATGATATAGCATAAAAGTGCGATGGCCCTCCTGTAGGTGGATGTAGAGACTGTAGTGATTGTCTTCCCTCTGTAGGTATCAAACCCCCTTTTGCAGGGATTGTCAGGTATTCTCTGGAGATGCAGGGTCACATGGTTTACGTTTTTTGTCCTTGAACTAGCAGGGTTCATTCAATTCCCTCTGGAACTTGCAAAACTATTGCGACTAAGAGACACACAGCACCCTGGTTCCATGAGCTTGATATCCCTAGTGACAAACTTTGCACAAACGAGTGAAAAAGATGGTGCTGGTTTCCGTTGTGTTGTTCAAAAGTTGCTGACAAGTGTATTGCAGTCGATTCCTTAGTTTTTAAATAAATGGGGAAATATTTCTTTTTTTTGTATCGTCTATGAAGAATATACATACATACATTGCATATTGCATACAGTGCATCTCCATACATAGCATAGGACAGCTTTGAGCAATCACTCGTCTTAGCTGTTAATATTAGCGATCATGCTGAAATATCCCTTTGGCTATAAATGACACAGGAAGTAATATCCAGTGACCTGGACCTTATCAAAACTATTACTGTAAATAAATTGTTAATAAGTTAGTTATTATTTCCTGGCAACATTAAAAGCCTATATTATTTGCAGAGAAAGGCAATCCAACTATTACATTAGAACGATATATTTCCCGTTTCCCTTCTGTTTCCCATAAGTCGTTTTGATCTACAGTAGCAATGTCTACATTTCGGCCAAACAACCGGAATCCACCTCGTTCCACAGCTGAGGGGAGAAGGGCAGCTCTGAGCCCCCGGGAGGAAGGTTCTCCAGGGGAGGGATGGCTGGGTGGATGTCATGAGGCTCCGGAGAGGTGAGGGTCAGGAACAAATCCTTTTAGATTCAGGATGCTTGGAGGGAGTCGTCATCACTGTGTCTTAATGAGCTATTAGGCATAAATGAGGTCAACCAATGCTTTTCTGCCTCACTCGGCATTAGGGTTGCAAAAATCCCGTGAATATTCACAAGCTCTCCAAAATTCCCAACGGGAACGGGAATGAACGAGAATTAACATGAATAAACTGGAAATGTATGGGAATTAACAGGAATAAATTCAGTTTTCCCAGTTTATTCCCCTTAATTCCAACGGGAAGTTTGTAAATAATCCTGGACTTTTTGCAGCCCTACTCAGGAGATGACTGAGTTTCTCCCGGAGAAACTCCTGTGTTTTTGTTTACTATGAGAGAGACGACAAGATGAGAATGGTGCTATTTTGGCCCCGTTTGGACCCGTTTTGATCAAAAGGTCCTTATATTGTACGTATCACTTACATATAAAACTGAGTATATATATACCCTTTTAAGTACAGACATGCACATTTATTTCATGGCCGAATGGCCCAACAGGTACCTAACTGACCACCATATAAATGACCCTGAACCGAGCAAGGTTAACAGCTAACGACCTCTAAACATGATCATCTCCGCTCATGCAGTCCAGGCTTAAGCAGGAGATGAAGCAGCGGTAAGACCAATATGGCAGCTTCAGTGAGTCAGACGGTTGGATCTAATGAGTCCCAGGTCTCCGCAGACAATCTCCAGGACCTCTCTCCACATAACCGGGGATTGTGGGTGTCATACTCCATTACTCCGTGTTAATTTCGGGTGAGAACCCCAGACTAGCTTTTTTGGCTCTGCAGCATCATCTCAACAGCAGGTTTTTCCAATACAGTTCATGCATGGATCAGTCTGATGTTCACGGTGCCAAGCAGGAGAAGCACCAAGTCCTCTCTGTACATAAGTTGTCTCGTTAAGATTATTTTTGTAATATAGTGTATCAATCTGCTGTGTACTACCAGAAACTTGCAATAAACCATGTAAAGCCAACTTGTTTGTATTCAATGGCCTCATTTCAATCGCTGCAGCCAGAGCTTTGAGATGAGCAACTGTACATACTGTACGACAGCCAAACAGTTATTTTTGTTGTATCTGTGCCAGCGTTAAATCTCCATAACAGAAGGAAAGTAAAGAATCTTCTGTCTCTAATATGATCGTGCTGAATTGGCTCATGACTTGGGTGTGCTTCTGAGGGGGGGGCGGAGTAAACTGTGGTCACCATGGATACCCAGCTTCCTACTTCCTGGTTCTCATAGCGATCTCAACAGCTCACTGTGCCCAAGAGATACCAGAGCAGTCATCATGGTCCAGAGATACCGCAGGGGGGAGGGTTGACCAGGGGGGAGGGTTGACCAGGTGGGAGGGTTGACCAGGGGGAGGGTTGACCAGGGGGGAGGGTTGACCAGGGGGAGGGTTGACCAGGGGGGAGGGTTGACCAGGGGGAGGGTTGACCAGGGGGGAGGGTTGACCAGGGGGGAGGGTTGACCAGGGGGGAGGGTTGACCAGGGGGGGAGGGTTAACCTCGCTGTCACTCAAACTGCTCCACAAGTCAAAGCTTCTTTCTTATATCCCTCATCTCTGCTGACTCCACTCGACTTGTTTCCAGAGAGCTGGGGGAAAAAAAAAAAAAAAAAATAGAAGCTCCATCATAAATGCCTGGAAAACTAATCATAAAAGGGGAGGGCCTCGCACACGATAAAGAATAAAAATGTTTAAAAAACAAACACTGAATGAGTGAGCAGATAGTTTGGCTTCTGGACACATTCAGTGGTCGAGCACTAAGGGACGAGCCATCAATTCAGTAGTCTGTGTCGCACCTATTTTCTTAACTTAATAATTGCCGGTAACAGTAATGCCAACAAGTCGTCCTTTCATAAACGTTGCTCTTCCATTGACGCAGGGGAGTTAATAGCAGCTTTATCATTTCACATCAAACGCTCCGTTAAGTGAAGTCAACTGACGACCAGGTCAACCTGAACACTGTTGATAGTAAACAAGGGATGATAAGGATGATTTAGGACACTGACAAGGGAACAAGAAGGAGCTTGTTTCTCAAGCTGGGGGCATTGAGTGGGTATGCTTTATTGAGACACACTTTAAAACTGTGCTCCCAAGATTGGCTTGACTGACACTAACATACACACACAAGCGCACGTCACATGGTGGTACGTCATTTTTATGAACAGTACCATTGTGTGTCTTTAGAAATAGTTCATTGTTATGTGATTGTTTTGGAACTACAAAGCTAGCTGGCTCTGTCAATCAATCAATCAAAGCTTTATTTGTATAGCGCATTTCATACCCAGAGGCAACACACTGCGCTTTACAGAGAACAAGGGAGGTGGGCATACGACCCACTCTCTACATATTCCAGAGGGAAGCAAAAAAACAGTATCATCCGGAGGCCAGAAAGGTGAGCTGTAAAAATTCTTCCCTGACTCCTCTCAACGAGGCGATGGAGCAAGCTCCTGGAGTATGTTTGTCTACCGGCTAAGAACATTTATAGCGCAATAAATTACATTAAATTACATTTTCAGAGCAAAAAGCGCTAAAAACATCATAGGAGAGTTATGAAGTTTCAACCAAACCGTGCTTCTGTACTGTTGTGTCAGGGGCTCTCCACCCCGGCGGAGTTGAGAAGAACAGAAAACAGAAGTAAGTAATGAATAAGGGGCTGGAGTAAGAGTCCATTCCCATTAATCAGAAGGGATTGCCCCACTCTTACCACCTTTAAGGGACATCGTTTTGTTTTTTTTGCTTCCCTCTGGAATATGTAGAGAGTGGGTCGTATGCCCACCTCCCTTGTTCTCTGTAAAGCGCATTGTGTTGCCTCTGGCTATGAAATGCGCTATACAAATAAAGCTTTGATTGATTGATTGATCTAAAGGTGTGGCTTAGAGCCAATCAAAAACACGTACACTTCTAACTGCATGCCATTTTTCCATGTTCTATATATTGTTCTGTGTCTGTGTTTTATATATGTACCTCTTGTAACTTTGTTTTGTAACATCAACCTGCCTAATGGACTCCAGATGGAAACTAGCCTCCGGGCTACAATCTGGCATATTTACATGTTTTGTACGGGTTCATCAATATGCACTGTCCTGATTTAAATAAACTAAACTAATTATTTGGGGGCTCTAAACGCGCTTGCATGGAAAACATTTTGTTTTCATAGGGTTCAACTGACCGTCTTGTCCATGAGGGTCTGGAGATGAGGGACGAGTGATGATTTAAACACCCTCTCTCTCCAAGGTCCAGTGATTATGTCAACAGGAAGGACTAATCACTGTGTGTGTAGACAGAGGGGAAAGAGAGAGAGAGAGAGAGAGAGGGAGAGAGAGAGAGAGAGAGAGGAAGAGAGAAGGAGGGAGAGAGAGAGAGAGAGAGAGAGAGAGAGGGAGAGGGGGAGGGGGAGAGGGAGAGAGAGAGAGAGAGAGAGGGAGAGAGGGAG
The DNA here is from genome assembly GCF_949987555.1 of Borostomias antarcticus. Lineage (NCBI taxonomy): Eukaryota > Metazoa > Chordata > Actinopteri > Stomiiformes > Stomiidae > Borostomias > Borostomias antarcticus. Next base: position 5,159,637 of record NC_140263.1, on the reverse strand, counting down.
AGAGAGAGAGAGAGGGAGAGAGAGAGGGAGAGAGAAGGAGGGAGAGAGAGAGAGAGAGGGAGAGAGAGAGAGAGGGAGAGGGAGAGGGAGGGAGGGAAGAGAGAGAGAGAGAGAGAGAGAGAGAGAGAGAGAGAGAGAGAGAGAGGGAGAGGTAGGGAGAGAAGGCTAGAGAGAGAGAGAGAAGTCTAGAGAGGGAGAGAGAGAGAGGGAGAGAGAGAGAGAGGGAGAGAGAGAGGGAGAGAGAGAGAGCTCATGCTCGTACCATGGGTAGCGGTCCAGTCTGTCCCAGTATGTAGTGAGTACCTGAATGACGGAGCTGGAGGAGGAGGGGCCATCAGCCCGCGGCCCGGCGGCGAGGGGGGGGGGCGCCACCGTCTTCATCAAGCCACACAGCGCCAGGCTGTCAGTCACACAAAGCCAGGATCCTCCCCCTGTCCCACCCCCTGACCCTCCCCCTGACCCGCCCACGCCCCGCCCCCTAACCAGGCCCCGTGTCCCAACGGCTGTCAACACCTCCCCCTCCACAATGACCCTCTGGTGGGATTTATACTGGTCCGGTTCACATCCACCCAAGAGGATTAATAAAGAAACGTAATGAATAAAGCCCCCGGGGGCGGGGCCAGCAGGGGGCGGGGCCAGCAGGCGCATGACGGGGGTCATTAGAATGCCAGGTCAGGCTGCCCAGAAACTCTGCGTGAACCTTTATGAAACTGGACCTAAGAAGTGGGTCAGGGGAGAACCGACAACCTCACGATCCACTGTGTGGAGAGCTGGACCCTCTCATTGTACTACCTGTCTGACGTCCGGTCTGACATGGTGAATGTGTGTGTGTGTGTGTGTGTGTGTGTGTGTGTGCAAACTGCCCTTTTGTTCCATGAAACGTAAACGTCTGCGTGAACAGACAACAGCAAATGACTCGCTCATCAGACTCAGACAGAGACAGAAGGAGAAGGAGAGAGAGAGAGAGAGGGAGAGAGAGAGAGAGACAGGAGAGAGGTGAGAGAGAGAGAGGGGGAGAGAGAGAGGGAGAGAGAGACAGGAGGTGAGAGAGAGAGAGAGGGAGAGAGAGAGACAGGGGAGAGGCGAGCGAGAGAGACAGGGAGAGAGACAGGTGAGAAGCAAGAGAGAGAGAGAGAGAGGGACTATAACACACATCTGTGTGAAAGATGAGCCAATGACACCACTTTTGGTTTTTATGAAATACTTTCTGTGCATGTCATCTATTCCTGTCCAGCAGATGATATTCCGGTGGGAATCTCCGACCTGCGTTTTACACCCCGGCAACAGGGGGGCGGTCATTAACGCGCCGCAGGGGGCGTGGCTGTGGAGAGGCGCTCAGGCCGAGAGCTCCTACCTGCCATCATCCAATCAGAGCGGACTTCCCCCCGCCACTGACTGGAACCAGGAAGGACACGACCGCCGGCACTCTGGCTTACACATGTGATTCGATCTTAATATCGCAAGCCAATGGGACGCTTCCACCAAAAACACCTCGTTCCCTCGGCTAGGTCGTACTGTAGCCAGGAGGCTGAGCCAAGGAAGAGGGGGAAGGTATCAGGTTTTCAGAATGGAACGGAACCCAGAGCAGAACTGAACGCGGGCGCCGCTAGGACACCATCCCCGAGGAGCGAGGAGCAGCCACGCCCCCCGCCCCGACCTCTGACCTCTCCCGTGTCGGACAGGTGAGGCGAGGCAGTGTGAGATGGCGCGCCAGAGTGGGAGGGGCTTACCGAGGTAGGGGATGCAGGGCACCATCTTCAGCGAGCGGATGTACTCCCTCATCCGGGTGTAGTTCTCTTCCTTGGACGTCAGGAAGTCCAGCTTCTCGAACGTGGCCTTGTCCTTCCGGCTGATCAGCTGTGAGGAGAGAGGAACGGTGAGAATGAGATGACCCCTCCTTCAACTAGCACAGGCACTCTGTCATTCTACAGCAGATGCTGTGGATGAAATTCAAGTCTCACCAGTGTTTTGTTTTCCTACTTGACTGTTATTCTAACTTTGTAGTTCGTTCCTCTAGAATCAGTCTGTTAAAACTACAAATTCTTCCTGTGTGACATCACTTCCCTGTCCTCTTCATCCTGAAACTGTGTCACTTACTTTTTCACGTTATAAACTATCGATCTCATTCCCCAGTGACTCACTCAGCCCGGATTCACTTCCTGTGCTCGAGTCCGAATTTGCAAATCGTAACATAGAATAAACTATTGTCTTTGTTTGAAACCAGCTTGACCGACCACTCAGCGTGTTCTTTGAAATCTAAACTAAACCAAGTTAGATTTTTCCTTTACAATGCTCAGGCACTCTGTCATTCTACAGCAGACGCTCTCAGGAGACACAAGACATATTCCATTCATTTGATCTTGACAAAGTGTCCATGGTTTGATTAACTTCTCCAGCAACCGGTTACTTACACTGCTATCATGGGACTGAAGCAGCTATGTTTCCTACAGCCTAGACCGAGGGAAGATGGACTGACTGGTATTACTTAGACATCCATTACGCAGACATCCATATCTGAGCGGACCTCTGAGAGCGGACTATTTCACAGCGTTGACTATTTGAAGAGAAGAGAGTTATGGTGCGTTCGTTTGTGGTCGGACGTGGCAAGTCGCAAGTGGCAAAATACCTACCTCCGACCTGTGTGCATTCCAGCTATAGCGAATGATATGATGATGATATATGATATTGACGTCAGCCTGCAACTGGGGGGTGAGAAACATATCCGAATTTGCGACGAGGAAGTGCGAGTTCATGCAGCGTTTTATTTAATCATTCCGGGTAGCAAGTCGCAATTTGCCACCTCCCAGTTATAAATGAACGCACCATTATTGTATCACCATGACCTCAGCCCACATGCCACTGAGAGCAGCCATCTTTAGCAAGGGTCTGTCGTAGTCAGGCACACACTCTAATGTAAAATGAACTGACTATAAACAATATCGTAAAAAAGTATGTGATATGAACATGAATTAAGACTATTCTGCTGTTAGATGAACAATTTGTATGGAAAATGGAGGCTACAAAGTTTGAACACAGACATTACCAGTAGTGCGAGTGTTTATTATTGTAATCGGTCATTTGTGGATCGCTAATTTGCAGTGTGCAAGACTTCCAACGGCATTACGCCAACATTACCAACGCGTCCAACGAGTGCCAAGACGTGACCGCATGCTTCCTTTCAACTCCAAACCCACAGAGGGGGGGGAGGGGTCGACGGTATCGTCCAGCAGAACACGACCCCAGCTACTACCGTTCTATGTAATTGTTTATTTTTTGCAATTAGGTTCTGCTTTCTGTCCGGGTGGAGAGGAAACCAGTCTTGACACACGGGCTGGCGTTGAGGAAAATGTTCAGTAGCGTCTGTGGATTAACTTCCTGGTGTCCATCTGGAGCCAAAACATGGACTGTGCGAAATGTTGAGGGTGGTTGACCGGTGGTATAAGTTAATTTATTACCCGATACCGGTTTTTATGCCCCACATATTTGGAACAAACTTCCAGAAAACTGCAGGTCTGCTGCAACTCTTGGTTCATTTAAAACAAGCCTTAAGACTTTTCTTTTTGCCACTGCTTTCTAAGAGGAGTTGTTTATCAGTATACTGCACTGTAACTTTTATTCCTGTATTCTATTTTTTCCTGCTTTTTGTTTTAAATGTCTATAATGACTTGCTTTTTGTTTTAATGCTTTTAATTTGTCCTGCTTTTTGTTTTAAATGTCTATAATGTCTTGCTTTTTGTTTTAATGCTTTTAATGTCTCATGTAAAGAACCTTGAATTGCCCTGTGGCTGAAATGTGCTATATAAATAAACTTGCCTTGCCTTGCCTTGATATCTTCCAGGAGTAATATAAAATCCAAAAAGCCCCTCTGGGACACCTTGGAAATGCTTCAATCCAACAGGTTTTTCCCCCCCTAAAAGTCTGATTATCTGATTATGTGGGTGTGTGAAAAACCCTCGAGGGTTTCTGAACGTGGGTAAACCGACTCCTGTGCTCAGTGCGAGTCGGTTGGCCGCGGACAGCGTGTTAAGTGGATGCTGAACACGATAGTGAGGATTGGCGGCGGTTACCATAACACGGATTTAACTCCCCCCCACCCCAACACCCCCGAACACTCAGCCACTATTCCAAGCTAACTTCGGTTGAAGACAGCTCATCGGCACAGGAAAGCCTGTTGAGATAGTGGCCATGTTTCCATCCACTTGTCAATCGAATTGCGTGAGGATCGCTAAAAATATGAATGCGAATAAAGCCGGTGAACGTGCGTTTCCATCTAGAGCTTTAAATCGGATAAAGCATTTATCACAAAAGACTTTTATCGAACAAGAGAAAATCCGATGAGATCGACAGTACAAACTTTTTGTCGATTTTCATGACTTTTAATCGAATTTTACTGTTTCCATAAGGCATTTTTAATTCGATATAACTTAATTTGCAGTTTTGCATTTGCAAAACGTGTGGATGGAAACATGGCTAGTAAAGTCTTGCCTTGCTTCCAGCACATCCTCCCCAACCACCCATGAGACTACATCCTCCGTCCCGCCCACCAGCAGATAGAAAACAGTTCAAACGCTGGGGGTTTCCGCTCATTGTGGGCCTCTTTTTTACTATCATCTCTCCTTTGTCACAGCAGAACCTCACAGAAGCCGGCCTCTCATTGGTTGAAAAGGCTCTGGGGGAGGACTCTCCGCCCTCGTACCTCAGTCGATGTAAATACAGTGTTTTGGTAGATTCCCTCCAGTGGATCGTGAAGTTTCCACTGGATTGGACCCAAGTCCCCCCCTCCCTCCCCACTCAATCTCCTTCAGTTGGGTCTAGAACTTCAGCGGTGAAGGCATGGTCAAGGTGTCTCACGTTGAGCGTGAGACGAAGGGCGGAGATCAGTCTGCTTAGGGGCGGAGCCAACGGCGCGGGTCATCGTACGGCACACAGGTAGGCAGCCCCCGACCTCAGAGACCGGCTGAAACCGAAATGACCTCTCTCTCCCCCGCATGCATGTCCATCTCTCTCCCCCCTCAGCCTGGGGTGGATGGATGAGTCGGTTATACAACACTTGAACACAGGGGGATCTGCTGTTTGTCTGGTGTATTGATTAGTCATTTTCAGGCAGGGCCAGACTGCCGCGTGGCGGGAGAGAAGAAAACTCCGGACTGGCGGGGTCCAGAGAAAACAAGCCGGCTTATGATCCATGGCTCGGGGATGGGGGGAGGGGCTGGGGCTGGGGGGGGGGGGGGGGGGACGTCCAGCCCACAGCAGACGTGGCGGCGCTGGGAAACGGCAGGACTAGGGCGGCCTTTCAGAGGTACGCAGGTATAGGACACGTGCTACAGCTCTCTCCCTCTCCCTCTCGCTCTCTCTCCTTCTCTCGGATCATACACACACAAACACACCCATTCTGGGATGAGATGAGGTGGGATGAGACGAGATGGGATGAGACGAGGTGGGATGAGACGAGGTGGGATGAGACGAGGTGGGATGAGACGAGATGGGACGAGACGAGGTGGGATGAGACGAGGTGGGATGAGACGAGGTGGGATGAGACGAGGTGGGATGAGACGAGATGGGATGAGACGAGGTGGGATGAGACGAGGTGGGATGAGACGAGGTGGGATGAGACGAGGTGGGATGAGACGAGATGGGATGAGACGATGTAGGATAAGATGGGATGAGAGGAGGTGGGATGAGACGAGATGGGATGAGACGAGGTGGGATGAGACGAGGTGGGATGAGACGAGGTGGGATGAGACGTGGTGGGATGAGACGAGGTGGGATGAGACGAGATGGGATGAGATGAGGTGGGATGAGACGATGTAGGATAAGATGGGATGAGAGGAGGTGGGATGAGACGAGATGGGATGAGACGAGGTGGGATGAGACGAGGTGGGATGAGACGAGGTGGGATGAGACGTGGTGGGATGAGACGAGGTGGGATGAGGCGAGGTGGGATGAGACGAGGTGAGATAAGACGAGGTGGGATGAGACGAGGTCGGAGGAGACGAGATGGGATGAGACGAGGTGGGATGAGACGAGATGGGGTGAGACGAGATGGGATGAGATGAGGTGGGACGAGGCGAGATGGGACGGCCTCTCGGAGGCGATGAGGTCACGGTCCTCCGCTCTGGCACCAAGCGAGAAGACGGAGCGTTTGACGCGGAGAGGTGGGACTTTTCCTCCCGTGCGATATGTGGAGATAATGACAGACTGCGGCCATATTTCATTCAACACCGACAAAAGTATTTCCAAGCCTGGTTTAGTCCCGACTCCCTCCGCCGAGTGAAACATCTAATGAAGGCTTTTCAAATGAAGCGAAAAACGGCAATGAAAAAAAAAAACTATAAAGGTCTGAGAGTAATCAGAGCCAAAACTAACACCAAACGTAGGAGACTTTTTTATTTTTTAACCAGTGCCACAAAGTAAACTCAAAGTGACTTTATATAATGGAATAAAACGAAAAGCGAGGTCGTCAGCGTCTTGGTGTTATTCCTGGAAGGGGCTGATGGACATTACAATGCAGAGAGAGAAAAAGCCTAGGAGGTATAATTTGCTCTCGGATGGAAAGTGTGGTCGAGGTCCTCTGAATATGAACACGTGTGGTTGAGGTTCTTTGAATATGTGACCGCCGCTGGTAATTTGGTCCTCAACTAGGCATTTTCATTTTTCAGTTTTTTACAGATTATGAAAGTGCAGATTGTAAGCTTTCAAATGAGGTCTCATACATTGAAATCTGAACATATTTGAAGAAGATATGCTTATTTGAATGCTAGTACTGCCAAATCAACTTAGCTGAGAAATCTCCCTCCAAAGTTCTCCAACATTTTCACACCTCTGACTGCCAGGTAATGGGCGTGAACAATAGCCTGGTAACCGCACCCCCAGCCACTCCCCCACTGGACGATCTGTCATTATCTGTCAGAGTGGCTGTCAACTTGGGGTATTACCTGAGAGTGGCTGCCAAGTGAGGTGCTCTCTCACTGATGACCCCACACTCTTTGAGTCAGTATTAATCTTGTGTTGTGAATGCAGTTAAGAACAATATAAGATGAAGTTCAAATTTAACGTTCTTTATTGTCACATACATGATATAAAGTACAAGCATAAGTAGTTAAGTGTACAAAAAAAGGCAACAGTCTAAGTGTTAAAGTGTACAGTCAGTTGTCTGTTTTATAGACAAGGTGCATAGTGTTCATTGTGATCAAGTGTACAACAAAGTAATAACAGTCCCCAGCTCAATACTCAAGGTAATCACAACAGTACTCAGCTCAGTATTCAATATTCTAACAATGCAGTCTGTGCAAGTGTGGGCAAGTCTGTGCAAGAGAACAAGCAACGCTTCAGTATACAAACAGGAAAACAGGAAAGGCTGTGGCCTTTCTCCTGCAGTGCTGTCCGTCCTGATGATCTGCAGTGAATCTACCAGCGGACAGTCTTGTTCTGAGCTGCTGTGGAGTTTGGCGGGGGACATGTGACGTCTCGTCCCTCATCAGAACAGAACTCTCTGATCTTGTCAAAGAGATACGTCTGTCTGGCCATGTCCAGTCCGGGTGGGGCTTGCACAAGAAGACCTTCTCTGGGGGGCAGGACATCAGGCTTGCGCAGCAGCTGAAACTCGACTGCCGGTGCATCACGGTGTTCTCTGGCCACAACCATGCCAGGTCTCTCAGCATCAAAACTGCAATAGAATAGAAGGAAGAAAGTACATTAAACTATTGCCCACAGTACTGGCACTCCATATAGATAAAATAGTACCAGAATGTGTTGATTAAATAGACTAGCTAATGCATGATAGGATGAACGTATTCTCACCTGTTGTGCAAAATCAAAGCTGTAGTGCATAGTGATCTTCTTGCTGGCTGGTATGGAGGGGCCCAGGGAGAGCTGCAAATCCTCACCTTTTTGCTCATCCTGTAACCAAAACAAAAAACAAAGGTGTCAGACTACCATGGCTCTCATGCTCTCTCATTCTGTTTCTCTCTGTAATATAGCTACCTAGCTCGATATTAGCTGCCTCGCTGGCTAGTTTAGGAACGAAGGGACAGCTCAGCTAACTAGCATGTTAGCTAACGTTAGCTAGCTAGCCTTTGTTAGTTAGTGCTAGTGCCTTTATGCTAGCTAGACTTAGTCACTTGTTTAGAAAGGAGCTACTGCTAAACGACTAACGTTAATGTCATGTAAACAGCACAGATAGTATAAAGATCAGCTTACCCCAAAGCAAAGCAGAATGCTTGGCGGCAGACAACAGTGGTGTGAATCTGGTACGTCTTTCGCTTGGTAGCAACTTGCTTTGTTACAGTCATCTCTGTATCACAGGTCATCAAGAATAAACTCCGTGTACGAACGAGTCCTGCTCTGCTGGAGTTTTAGCTGCTCTTCAAACTCTTTCCATGCCCTGGATGCCATCCCCGTCTTCTCTTTAGCAAAAGCTGTAGCATCCATGGTTAAACTTGGGACAGAATGTAAACAAAGACGGCGTGCTGTTCTTATGGGAAGGGTGGGGGCGGAGAACCCGGAAGCAATAGCCAATGAAAACAAATCATGCTAATCGATCTGCCCGCCCCCAAACCCGGCTCGAAATCAGCTAAAAACAAGCTTAGTTTGCAGACTAATTAAACGTATTTCCTGAACCTAAAACTGTTGTCTGTTATAGTAAGTAGGTTCTTCAGAACTTCAACTTTGGTAATACACAAAAAAACAAAAAACGAAAAAAAAAGTTTTTTTAGTTATTTTGCCCCCTAGCGCATTTCGGGGTTTGCCGAGTTGCGGACCAAATCACCAGCCGCTGTCACATATGAACACGTGTGGTTGAGGTTCTCTGAATATGAACATGTGGTTGGGAGTGACGGTCGGTGGAAGACGTGCTTGTGGAGGTCTGGGAAGCCCCCGTTGGGGGGGGGGGGGGGGGAGTCATGGTGGGACCAGCAAAGCTCAGCACAGATGGTGGGGGGGGGGAGGTCAAGCTGTGCGGGACTTGTTCCCTGGAGCATTAGGCCAAAGAGGACAGAGATGGACTTGTTCCCTGGAGCATTAGTACAGATAGGACAGAGATGGACTTGTTCCCTGGATCATTAGGCCAGAGGGACAGAGATGGACTTGTTCCCTGGAGCATTAGGCCAGAGGGGACAGAGATGGACTTGTTCCCTGGAGCATTAGGCCAAAGAGGACAGAGATGGACTTGTTCCCTGGAGCATTAGACCAGATAGGACAGAGATGGACTTGTTCCCTGGATCATTAGGACCGAGGGGACAGAGATGGACTTGTTCCCTGGAGCATTAGGACCGAGGGGACAGAGATGGACTTGTTCCCTGGAGCATTAGGACCGAGGGGACAGAGATGGACTTGTTCCCTGGAGCATTAGGACCGAGGGGACAGAGATGGACTTGTTCCCTGGAGCATTAGGACCGAGGGGACAGAGATGGACTTGTTCCCTGGAGCATTAAGCCAGAGATGGACAGAGATCGAGAGAACAGATCCATCTACGGTACTCAACTCTCTTTTTTTTTCTTCTTTTTAAAGATATTTTTTAGGGCTTTTCAGCTTTAATGTTATAGGACAGTGTAGAGAGACAAGAAATGTGGGGGAGAGAGAGGGGAGGACATGCGGCACAGGACCCGAGCCGGGAATCGAACCCGGGTCCGCCGCGCGAAGGACTAGCCTTCATATGGTGCACGCCTTACCCGGTGAGCTACCGGGGCGGCCCTGGTAATCTACTCCATGAACAGATCCATCTACTGTACTCTACTCTGTGAACAGATCCATCTATGCTACGCTACTCTGAGGTAAACCTTGCGTGATCCTGGCAAACACATCTCTAGATGCAACCTTGAGGGCAACCCTAAAATGGCTACCGTTAGGTCACATTCTGCATGTTCATCAAAGTCAACAAGCAACAGCATATTCATCACGTGCAACAATATATTTTGGAATTCTGGGTAAATATTGACTGTGGCTGCGACCCACTGTGTTTTCCCCCTGATGTAACGTGATGAAGTCAGAATTCATGTTAAATCATTGAAACCAGACCTAAACCGTTTTTGCACGTCCGTTTAATGGCCTGGAACAAAATAGCGCACGTCATTTCTCAGCTCACGAACGGTCATTCCTGGCGCGGAGCGAATCGTTCTGACCGTCTCTATAAAAGAACCGGAGGGGGGGTTGGTGGAGACGGAGGAGAACCAGCTGAAAATACCTCACATCATTACCAGTAAACAAGCCACACACACACACACACACACTTACAGGATGGAAACCATTGGCGGCTCTGACCCAGAAAGACAGCCAGGCGCTATTAAACGGTGCGGTACGTTGTAAACCCAGATCTCTTAGAGTGGGCTGAAGGGGGCGCCCCGATAGCTCACCGGGTTAGGCGCGCCCCATATGAAGGCTAGTCCTTCGCGCAGCGGACCCGGGTTCGATTCCCGGCTCGGGTCCTGTGCCGCATGTCCTCCCCTCTCTCTCTCCCACGTTTCCTGTCTCTCTACACTGTCCTGTCTCATTAAAGCTGAAAAGCCCTAAAAAATATCTTGAAAAAAGAAGTGGGCTGAAGAAGTCGAAATCTTCCTTCCCATCAGACCTGATCCTGCCCGGTCTGGAGAACTCTCAGACCAAAACAGAATGAACGCAATGGAACAACTCTGTCTTTTAATGTATGTCTTCGGAGTTCTTTACGTTGTGCATTTTGCTTACAAAGTCTTACGCTCTCTGCTAATCAAGTCCATTATATTCCTGTTATCTCATTCAGTGGAGAGGCACTGCCAAACCCGTTCACCGAGACATTGATGAAGTTCGTTTGTGGTAACGGGTGCAGATCTTCATCAGGTGTTGAAGTGTTGAAGGGGTTTCTGGGCTCATAGGCGCCAAGGTGTCACTCTCCTGAACGGTACCCTTGTCATCACCGTTGCCCAGTAGAAAAAAGCGATGCTTCATGTCCACCAACACCATCCTTCTAGAAGACAACAGCGTGATTTTGACAAAAATGTAGCTTTCTGTCGTTTCTCTCGAGGATGACATCTGGAATTGTGCTCCTCCACAAGAAAAAAAAATGTCTTACTTAACAACACAAAGAGCATTATAGCACATGTTCCAGAGTCATGACTTCAAGGCTGCTTCAGTATGCAGAATCATAAAAGATCATTATGAGACGTGCCATCCCATAATACCATAATACCAGTTTATCCCCGGTGCTGCCACTAGGGATGAGACGGTACAGTATCTAGTTACACGGTACGGTTTACGGTATTTCACGGTATACGGCATGTCACCTCCCCAACCAGCCTGGTCTCACCCGGCAGACTTCAGAATTCAACGTTTGTCCATCGCCCCAAACGTCAGCAGACGACATGGGATAGGCTAGTTTTTGATTGGTTGATTGGCATTTCCTCTCCAGGACTTGACGGAGGACGCGGTCGGTTCCTGGCCGGTACGTGGCCGCTTCCTGGCCGCTCGGGCAGGTGGGGCAGCAGCGGTCGTGTCGAGGGCATGCCACGCCACCGGGCTCTCGCCACTCGAGAGAGAGCTCACCACAGGAGCGAGAGGGGTAATAAGCACTTTCCCCAAACGCCACGACGGTACGGAGACGCCCGCCAGGTTCTTAAAAACCACACCTGGCATAGTCCATTTTGCATGCCGCTTTGTGCAGCGCTCAAATTCCGACTGTCAAACTGCAAATTGTAATAACGACTGTTTTTATAGAAATCGCAATCATCACTGTTGTCCTCAACATCATGGTACCATCTAATGAAATTATTTGACCACAGAGGTTTACACGTCTGCCAAACATCTGTTCTTCTCATTGATTTCTTATGTCCTGAGAGCCTGAGAATGGATGGAGGGATAGATGGATGGATGGAGGGAGGGAGGGAGGGAGGGAGGGAGGGAGGGAGGGAGGGATGGAGGGATGGATGGATGGATGGATGGATGGATGGATGGATGGATGGATGGATGGATGGATGAATGGATGGATGGAGGGATAGATGGATGGATGGATGGATGAATGTATGGATGGATGGATGGATGGATGAATGGATGGAGGGATAGATGGATGGATGGATGGATGAATGGATGGAGGGATAGATGGATGGATGGATGAATGGATGGAGCGATGGATGGATGGACATGGATGGATGGGTGGGTGGATGGATGGATGGAGCGATGGGTGGGTGCGTAGACAGACAGACAGACAGACAGATACTTATGGGGCGGCTGTAGCTCAGTTGGTAGAGCGGGTCGTTCAGTGATCGAAGGGTCAGCGGTTCGAATCCCAGCTCCGACTCTCCACATGTCGAAGTGTCCTTGAGCAAGACACCTAACCCCAAATTGCTCCCAATGAGCAGGTTAGCACCTTGCATGGCCGCTACCGCCATTGGTGTGTGAGTGTGTGTGTGAATGGGTGAACGAGAGGCCATTGTAAAGCGCTTTGAGTGCCGCTAAGGTGGAAAAGCGCTATATAAGTGCAGTCCATTTACCATAAGTGCTGTATGATTGTAGGTATTTATTGTGTTGATACACATCCTAAGCAGCATGGTTTTTTCGCGGTGTAACTCTCAAATGAACAGACCTCTGTGCTTAGTGCCAAAGACCCTGCTGGCTTCCTACACTCAATTTGTTTTTAAAAGGGGAGACATGTCTTGGACTGTCATCAGGAAGTCAGGGAGCGGGGTGAGGCGAGGGCTGTGGAACGCGGCGCTCTGGCCTCGATACCTCCATGACCGTGGTTACGCGTGTTCATTCGCCCCGATGTCCTACGTGTCGGTGTGCCTTTCCGACGAGAAGCCCTTGACGCAGACCAGGACGTAACTCGGGACGCCAAGGATTACGTACCGGCCTCGACAAAATGGCGGCAGGCCCACATATTCGTTCTTTTCGCCGTTTGTTCGAGCGCATCGGACCGTTGGGAGCGTGGGTGAGAGCAGCCGGGTGCAGCGGGAGACCAGAGTGACACGTGTCGTCGGTATCCCGCCACGGTCGTTCGGTCTGGCGAATTCCCCCCTCCGCCGACGGAATCCTTCACGTCTCGAGACACACAAGCTTCTGAACCAGCGGTGTTCTTCTGCCAGACGAAAATAAAAGCTTTGGAAGATACGGCGGGCTTGAGTTCGAGCACTTTTAATTTCCACTCCCGAGTCCATGGGTAATCGTGGGGGCTGTCTCTCGCGTGTGTGTGTGCCCGTGTGTGTGTGCGTGTGCGTGTTAGGAGCATCCTGGGATAACACATGAAAACCTCTTTAGCGAGCGAGCGAGTATGAAGCTACCGTTGGGCTCCAGACCTCTTCCTCCACAAAAACAACAAGACGACACAAACTGTCCGTGGCGAACGAGCCAATACCTCACTGTCACTGCTTTTCAGTGGCCTCACAATACAACACATGCGTTTTTTATATCGTATAAGCGTACAGTACGGACGTATATATGAGATACATGTGTTCCTCAGTGTGCGATATATTTGTAATCGACTTCTATTGTACATGTTGACGATGCAACAGTTAAATATGGACTTTTACGGTACCCTCTGCTTTCATAATTTGCCAACGACGCTGGAAACAGCCAATACACATTCTAGCCAGCGGCCTCCAAAAGCAACAAAGATCGGGCATGGAGCGACGGTATTCCAGAACCTTCCCTTCTCCAGGGTCTCCCGGAGAGGAGAGACCGGGCTTGGGGGGGGGGGAGAGACCACCACAAAGAGATGGGGGGGGGGGGGGAAGCCTCCATGGACAGGAATGTACGCTCACAGTGAAACAGAGCTATTATGGTCGGAGTATTTCTAACGTTGATGCTTCACATGCGACGGCGAGAGGAACGGAGAGGGATTTCAGAGCGTTTCCTTATTTTGCTTTCCACAAAGACTAATGGGCTCAGTAAAAATGTCCAGCTGCAACCAGACCCTCCGTCGGCTTTTAAAGAGATTACTAATTTAGTCGCGTTGATATGGAAGTCGGGATAGGATATCTTTAAAGCATTTTGGTCACCACAGTTATTATGGGATAGTGCGGTATGAGTGCGTTAGTGGTTACCAAGGTTCCTCTGATAGCCATGCGAACACCACAAGCATTTATACAAGAAGGAAATAAAGGCAACTCAGGATAGACTGTTATCAGCCAGCTGTCCGCTCCAACACTTCAAAGACCCATGAATAATGGGGTTGTTTTCACATGGGTCTACAGCAGGGCAGGTCAAGTCAAGTTCTAAGAGGTCCAGTTTGACAAAATGGCCGCAAGCCAGGGTCCGGTGGTGATGCGTGCGTTTTTTATGCCCTCAACACAGATTTGTTTTCTTGCATATTCCTATCAAATTATTGTATAGCAGCAAATTACTTTAAAATCAAATGAAGTAGGCTACATTTCAACAATATTTTAACCTGTTTTATTTAGGAGGGATTTCACATTTAGGAGGGATCATAAATAAAAAGTAGGCTACTATAAACTTGAGTAAAATGAGGTCTACATTTAAAAACAAGATAGCCTTTGAAATATATGAGAAAAACAGGTTTAGAGCTACCCGCGGTGAGAATGAATAATATACAAGTCGGACCATTTTTTGCTTCTCTCTGGAATATGTAGAGGTGGGTCGTATGCCCACCTCCCTTGTTCTCTGTAAAGCGCATTGTGTTGCCTCTGGGTATGAAATGCGCTATACAAATAAAGCTTTGATTGATTGATTGATTGATTGATGATGTCATGAGATAACGAGAGCACTTACAGTGGGCTGACACATTCATATCAAATCTGTTGGCCGTCTGTTCTGGGTTCAGAGGAACAGTGTGGCCCACAGACCTGTACGTTCTATCAGAAGTTAAAGTGTCTCACCGCCCAGGTCTTGCTCAGTCTGAAGATGGGAGCACTTTGCAACGCCGACACCACCGACACCAGAGAATGGAGGTTGTTCAGCTCCAGCAGTTTCTGAAAAAAGACGTGAAGAAGAACACGGTTAGAAGAAACAAGCCAAGCGTTTTCCGATCGAAGGCGTTAAAAGGTGAGTTAAGGTGTTAGGATGTGAGTTAACCACGTAACGGATCCTGCTTTAGCTTTACTATTAGTTTTCACAGTACAAGGTAGACTAATCCCAGCTTTACACCAACACACTTTTCAAATGATTTCACTGTCGAAGACAAATTTCCGATCTCGATCGTTTGGTGTCACTCTGAGCTGCCTTTTTATCGTCTTCACGTTCCGATAAAATCAAACACGTCTGATAACATCATTCATATTCGTCTTGGCTCATGCGAATGGCGTAGTTCAATGACGTGAACATCGTCAACAACCAGGTGCGCTCATCTCTCCAGCGCTAAACAGCAAGCCTGGCAGAGATGTTTAAACCCGGATGGAGGGGAGAAGGGAAAAAGCAGACAAATTGCAGCAAACCTCGAAATGTAGTCTTGCAAATAACGAGACTGCAAGATCCCAGTCTTTGCAAAATCGTATCGCCTAGTCTATGACTACACACTAGTTGTGAGAGGGTGTTCTTAAGCTTTAGTCTTTGAAAAGGCTTTTCAAAGTGAGAGTTATGACTACAATTCATTCAAAAGTGCTTCATATTTCCATTATAATTTTCTGGATACAGTAGGCGTTAGTACAAGTCATCTTTTTCATCTTTTAAAGACTTCACAGCAATGTACTGCACCTCTAATATAAAATGTAATTGTTCTGCCAGATCTTGAATTGTACTGCTGTGCTGTTGAGAAGTACAATCTAAAGAAGTTTTTTTTTTTTTCCTTAAGAGAAAGAGAGGTCGCAGAGAAAATCATAATGGCATAACCAGAGGAATCAGTTCTTGGCTTAGTATGTGCGTGTGTGTGTGTGTGTGCGTGCGCGCGTCTTTAAACGGGGTGAGTAGCAAAATCACAGTGAAAGAAAGAAAGAAAAAGTGTGTTATATTTGTCATACAGCATTACACTCTAACACACGCGTACAGTGGGAGGGGACACTTAAAACACACACACACGCGCGCGCACACACACACACACGCACAAAGACACACGCACAAAGACACATGCACACACACGCGCACGCACACACACACAGACACACACACAAAGACACACGCACACAGACACGCACACAGACACGCACGCACACACACACACACACACACGCACACACATGCATAAGTAGTTAGGGGAGCTAAAGTGTGTGTGTGATGGGTTGTGATTGATGTGCAGGATTGGGGTCGATCTATTCTGAGAACCCAGAAGGACTTCTGGGAACTAGTGGTGGGAGGGGCTAACCGGTAATCCGGTTAACCGGATTGGAGAGCCTTCAAATGCCTTACCGGTTACTAAAAATCACTAACCTGTATTCGTTTTTTTTTTTTTTTTTTGCGATTTAAATGTATAATTACAAAAATATACCGCTAACCAGCCTCTATAATTATTAAATTAATCTGTCGAGTCCGTTTCTATGGACGTAATGCAAGTGACGACGTGATCGCGTTCAGACGTTCTTCTTCCTTCGTTATAATAATGCTGTTTTAACAGGAAAAAATATGGCTGTTATGCCGGAAAGGAAAATATGCAATTTCTCCTCCCTCCTACTGAGAACACGTTATGATATTCGTGAACGGATTTTCAATTTGGCCTCTAATTGGTCACTGATCGCCTGATTTCCACTTTTCAAGTATTGCTAACGAGTCCTGCTCTCTAGCGAGCTGTCGGTAGCACAAGATGTGATCTACTTGGACTTTCATCCACATTTAACTCTCACAGAGGTTTTTATTACAGAAACGGCGAAGTGTATTACCCCAATTTGTTTTTCATTTAGTCACGACTATACGCTCCAGATGAAATAATGATCAAATACAGATGGATTTGAAAGGCGGGCTAATGCTGGCTCCGCCCCTCTTGACTCCAGACTATCTCAACTTCTGGATCTCCCTTGATATTCAGAGAAATCCAAATAACTGAAATCATGACACACTTCCCCCAAAATATTTGAAGTATATTCATGGAGATAAATGTGTTGTAACATAGTGGACCAAACTTTGATGAGCATGTCATTCTGCGTCCTCCAACGCCACCAGGAGACTGATCTCTCCTCGTTCTGTTCGCCTACGAGTGACATAATGAAGAGAGAAACCTCTCCTCTCCTCCTCGTGTCACATCAGTCTCAAATGGCTGTCAGAGTCTAAAAGGCGTCCCCGGTTTGAACGAGTGTCAGAGTCTAAAAGGCGTCCCCGGTTTGAATGGACGATGTCCCTTCCGTTGGCCCGGGGGGCCGTGATGTCATAGTTCCACTGGGCTCTCCGCTTTCCACCCCACGCTATGAACTCTGGGAGGACCTCTCTCTCCGCTGCGGCCGCCTGATTGGACGAGAGCCAGGAGGAGAGAGTGTTGTTGTCGGCGGTGGGCCTGCGTTCCCCATTACTCTCCACACGTGGCCATGAAGCAGCGTCTCCCCGGTTCCCTGGTTAACGAGGCGCGCGGAGCACGCCGGCTCCTACGACCGCCCATCATCCTGCTTTGGACAATACTGTCCTCGGTATCGTGTGCGTTAAAACACTAAGAGATTTTATATGAACTCAGCACAACCCTAGAGATTATATTCCATCTCATCACAACCCCAGTTTTACCCACTACACGATCCCAGTGGTAATGGTTATGACAAATGACATCAGGAACAAAAGTGTGGACACCCATAGCCTTGAGCATCTGTTATTTGGTGAGTTATGCATTTGTTTTGCCATAGAAGACTGAACTTTGAATCGCTATGAGTTACAGGGCTGCATATAAAGTTTAATATGGAGCTCTCTACCACAGCACTCCTCCAAGACCTGGTCTAGTATCTACAGAACCACATCATCCCTCCAAGACCTGGGCTAGTATCTACAGAACCACAGCATCCCTCCAAGACCTGGTCTAGTATCTACAGAACCACAACATCCCTCCAAGACCTGGTCTAGTATCTACAGAACCACAACATCCCTCCAAGACCTGGTCTAGTATCTACAGAACCACAACATCCCTCCAAGACCTGGTCTAGTATCTACAGAGCCACAACATCCCTCCAAGACCTGGTCTAGTATCTACAGAACCACAGCATCCCTCCAAGACCTGGTCTAGTATCTACAGAACCACAACATCCCTCCAAGACCTGGTCTAGTATCTACAGAACCACAGCATCCCTCCAAGACCTGGTCTAGTATCTACAGAACCACAGCATCCCTCCAAGACCTGGTCTAGTATCTACAGAACCACAGCATCCCTCCAAGACCTGGTCTAGTATCTACAGAACCACAACATCCCTCCAAGACCTGGTCTAGTATCTACAGAACCACATCATCCCTCCAAGACCTGGTCTAGTATCTACAGAACCACAACATCCCTCCAAGACCTGGTCTAGTATCTACAGAACCACAACATCCCTCCAAGACCTGGTCTAGTATCTACAGAACCACATCATCCCTCCAAGACCTGGTCTAGTATCTACAGAACCACAGCACTCCTCCAAGACCTGGTCTAGTATCTACAGAACCACATCATCCCTCCAAGACCTGGTCTAGTATCTACAGAACCACAGCACTCCTCCAAGACCTGGTCTAGTATCTACAGAACCACAACATCCCTCCAAGACCTGGTCTAGTATCTACAGAACCACAGCATCCCTCCAAGACCTGGTCTAGTATCTACAGAACCACATCATCCCTCCAGGACCTGGTCTAGTATCTACAGAACCACATCATCCCTCCAAGACCTGGTCTAGTATCTACAGAACCACATCATCCCTCCAAGACCTGGTCTAGTATCTACAGAACCACATCATCCCTCCAAGACGTGGCCTAGCTTCTTTTTGGAAGATTACACTTCAAGACAAACATCCCAGTCGGCGTTGAAAAGCTCTAAAACATCGGAGGAGCTCGCCCAGCTTCCTGTCACATGACCTCCGCCCTCACCGCATGTTTCTCCTCAGTAAATCTCATCTCATTGGCCGGAGGAATAACAACACACAGCCTCCGTGCAAGCGAGAGGAAAACACTAATGAATCAACTGGAAAGCGTTGGAGCGATGAGCATCTCCAGCGGAGAGAGGCGAGAGGAGAAGATAGATCAGCTGACCAATGTCCGCTCCCATCAACAAGCTTGGTGTGGAAGCAGCTACAGACGACGGCTCTTCTCTGCTCAGTGGATCTGGAGCGATGATTACTCCGTTATCAATTCATAATCATACCGATGACCCCGAGTTCCATTTTTGGGGACGATAGCATCCAGAACGCCAACGCCAGCTGCATCATCGCTTACTTTCACACCGTCTGCGATCGGCGAGCTGGACGGGCGATCGCTACGCACTTCGGCCAAATGCACGAGACTGACCGCTGAAAGGTAACGTCGTTCAGACCTAAACAAGACCTCGACAACGTGGATGAGGCAGAGAGACCGTTTTAACCCGCAAAAATGGATAATGGAGAGCAGACGGCCCCCAGATAATCCCTGGACGATGAATCCATCAGCGCGCTCCTCATTTAGATGCATGTGTGCCAGCTGTTCTGTCCTGTCATGCAACACTGTCCTGACTAACAACTTCCAACGTCTTACACTGCAAAACGAGGGGAATAAAACTGTCGGGCTGTAGATAATTATTCCATCATCTCTAAATTCGATTAATAGATCCTGTTTGGGGGACTTAACTCAATGTGAACACCAAGGTCTGAGCACAATGCGTGGTGACAACCATTACTTCATAGCATTGCTGCTCAGCTGCTGTAAACGAGCTCACACCGTGTCCTAACTACACGCGACGCGAGCGAGCGTCAGCGACAAAAAGCGTTCCATTGCTTTGTTTTCTGTTGTTATGTCCTAACTGGACGCGAGTGAAGCGGCGCAACGTTTTAACTGCCCTTCTGACGCTCGCCCTGTTCCTATTTTCCTCCTGTCGCTCGCGTTGACAGGCGTTCGTTCTTTAACTGTCTTCAGTTGGGAATATAGACAAATGACGTAACAAAACAGGAAATTCAACGGTTTCAGTTAGGACAGCAAGCATGCGATGTCGCGTTCTGTTGCTCGCGTCGCAAGCAGTTAGGACACGGTGTGTGAGTGCAGTGGCTCCTTAGGCAACATGACGCTCCTGGCCCCTATGTGACCATTAAAGATACTATTCAACGTACGATCTCTGACCCCTATGTGGACATTAAAGATACAATTGAACGTACGATCTCTGGCCCCTATGTGACCATTAAAGAGACTATTCAACGTACGATCTCTGGCCCCTATGTGACCATTAAAGATATTATTCAACGTACGATCTCTCAACGTACGATCTCTGGCCCCTATGTGACCATTAAAGATACTATTCAACGTACGATCTCTGACCCCTATGTGGACATTAAAGATACTATTCAACGTACGATCTCGGCCACGAAACTCCAGATTCCACAACACAAGGTAAAAGGAACACTAGGCAGAGAAATGATGTTTCCCCTAATAAAACCAGGAGCGAAGGAACTGGCCGATTATCCTGCATGGGAGAGTAAGAGGATATAATTGTTGTTCCATGCCGTACTGTGGATACACTATCTTTATATCTCTGGGATTATTCAGCCCATTCGTTTAACATATGGACTTTCTAAAGCTGCTGGCATTATTTCTGAGGGGAATTTTTGTGTGTACACATTCAACGACAATGTATGTGGGTGTGTGCATGTATATATATATGTGTGTGTGTGTGTGTTTGTGTGTCTTTTCCAGTCGGTTTGCAGCATTAGCGCGATATTCAGAGCATAACGCATGTGTGCCGTGGTAATGGCATGTTTGACCGCGCTCGTCTTCGCGCTGCGAGAGAATCAACTCACCTTTGCTATTTTGACGAAGTGGCCCAGTATCTCTGCTCTGATCTTCAGCGTGTGGGCTGTCAGAATCTCCCTCACCAGCCAGAAGCTCACCTGCAAGACAAAATAATCAACAAGAGTTGATTTATGGTTGTGATTTATCAGGCATTAGTGGACCATATCTAGATAATATCCACAAATCTCCTATAAATTGCACACTTAAAAGGTACATTTGACCAATTACTGCCCTCCACCTGATGAACTAGGTCAGCCGAGCGCCTGCCCAAACCATCAGAGCCAACAGCTCCCCGAGACCAAAGGACTGAATACGCCAGCGCCTCTGTGTGAGGCTCATGGGCAACATTGAGAATCACTCACTTATCGCTGCGACGTGTTGGTTGGTGAGAAGCAGACGCTCATTCTAGCGCCAAACCTTGAGATAAGCAGAAGCAGCTGTAGCGTACGAGGCTTGAGCGAGTCATGAGCGAGGCATGTCCGAGGCATGAACGAGGCATGAGCGAGGCATGAGCGAGGCATGAGCGAGGCATGAGCGAGGCATGTCCGAGGCATGAGCGAGGCATGTCTGAGGCATGAGCGAGGCATGAGCGAGGCATGACCGAGGCATGAGCGAGGCATGTCCGAGGCATGTCCGAAGCATGAGCGAGGCATGTCCGAGGCATGTCAGAATAGGCAACACGGGGGTCAGACATCGTTCCCCGAAACTCCTACGAGGCGTTTCCATTGGGAAGTCATTTCATCATGACCAAGTTAACCACCAGCATAAGGAGCACTCAAGTTTGAATTGAACCAAACCAAGACAGGGAGGCGACCCTGACACGTCAACCACAAGAACACCGGAAGGTTCTATGGAAAACATCCTGAATTACGCAGGACATGGAAACCCATCGAACGCCATTTAGCTTTCCCTGATTGTAAATGTCCTGCAAATGTGGCGTTTCCTTCACATACAGTCTTAGCTTGGCAAAGCCTTCGCCAAAACCCCAGAAAGAGTTTCATACAGTAAGGGGCCTCTATTGCATTATTGTCTGCTGGCAATGGAAGGCTTCCATGAAACCACACCAGATTATTCCACACAAGAGAACACGAGAGAACACGTATTGTACAATGAACGTTCTAGACAAAACGTGCCCTTTTCACCCCAGACAACAGTTTCATTCAATTTGAAAGCTGATTCGTTTACCGCGTGTAGGCAGAAGTCTGCTCTTTAGATTCCCCCCAAACATATCGCCCTCGCCTGCGCTGCGGCTCAACTCGCTACCCACCTGGGACAGCGGTCACTGCCAGCGTCTGACTGGGCACTTCCTTCGGAGAGCCAATTAGGTTGAGGTTTTTTGACAGGAGGATATGCTGCTGTAATCCTCTGATCGTGGACTACGTCTACCGCCATAATTCGAGAAGAATTGAGCGACGCCACAGGCCGAAGCCGGAGATCCCGCAGTGAGAACCTTTAACGCCAGCGGCCAGAACATTCACCTGCTGACTCTGGAACGCCTCTGTTTGACAGACATGGGACTTCTATGACAAAAAAAAAAGTGAGCCTTGGCTCCGCAATGTCACCAACCACCATCGTCGTCATCACCATCCTCACCGACATCATCGCATCAACATCATCATCACTGCAACAGGCATCAACAGCTGTTCAATAATTTAATGGCAACTTCTTGGCACAAAGGAAGTCCTGGGTGGTTTTGTCCTCGTTTTGGGCGTTCTAAACCTGCGTCCAGAGGGGGGTAGGGGGAACTCTGAGAAGAGTTGATGGGAAGCATCGTACAGTTATACAGCGAACGAGCTGGAGCTGTATACCTTTTCATTCTGGCCGGATCAGACGATCGCTTACCATAGGTTGCAGTGAAAGCGTGGGCCGCGATACTAATCACAATAAACAATACTGGCTCGGGAACAGGGGGCTGGAGAAGCCGAGCGGTCTCCTCCACATCTGGGACTGTTTATGGGGCCTGCTCAAGCACATCACCGTGTCTGGGAGGGAAACGGGCCTAAAACTGGATTTAACCTTTTGTCCGTCTCAAAACACGGATAACTCAATCGTTTTGTCTGACACACGACTCGTAGCCCGCTCTATCAAACACTCTATCGTGTGTGGGGATACATACTACTACTGTGTTACTATGGATGAAATCGTGGAATCGTTCCCTTTGTGTCCGAACACTTTTTTCAAGATAAAACTACTAAAAGAACGAGCCAAGAAATCAACCGCTCTTTCCTTCAAACCTCAACCCTAACATCCGCGACACTAGTTTACCTCAGAGCATTGTTCAAATAAACGTCTGCAGCCGGACCGTCGGAAATATGTTAGCGTTTCCAGGTAAGGTGGTTGGACGCACGTACGGTAACGTCAGCAAACGCGGGGTTAGAGCTCGGTCCTCCGACTCGCCAACGCACGACCGCCGCGCAAACGCCGTCTCACACCAGACTGACCTCACATGGTGCAGTGTCTCTTCACCAGAAGGCTAGTCTGTGTGTGTGCGTGTGTGTGTGTGTGTGTGTGTGAGGAGTGCAGATGGTAATGGACTGCACTTGTATATAGTGCTTTTATCCAAAGCGCTTTACAATGGCCTCTCATTGACACATTCACACACCAATGACAGCCAGCTGCCATGCCAAGGTGCTAGCCTGCTCAGTGGGGGCGATTTGGGGTTCTGTGTCTTTGCCCAAGGACACTTCCACATGTGAACAGGAGGAGCTGGGATTTGAACCGCCGACCCTGCGATTGCTGACCCTACGACCTGCTGATCACTGACCCTATGACCTGCCAATCACTGACTGAGGGGGGAGAGGAGGGGGGACAGAGGAGGGGGGAGAGGAGGGAGGAGAGGAGGGGGGAGAGGAGGGGGGACAGAGGAGGGGGGACAGAGGAGGGGGGGCAGGAGGGGGGACAGAGGAGGGGGGACAGAGGAGGGGGGGCAGGAGGGGGGACAGAGGAGGGGGGGCAGGAGGGGGGACAGAGGAGGGGGGGCAGGAGGGGGGACAGAGGAGGGGGGGCAGGAGGGGGGAGAGGAGGGGGGACAGGAGGGGGGACAGGAGGGGACAGAGGAGGGGGGACAGGAGGGGGGACAGGAGGGGGGACAGGAGGGGACAGAGGAGGGGGGAGAGGACGGGGGAGGGGAGGAGGGGGGAGAGGAGGGGGGAGAGGAGGGAGGGGGGAGAGGACGGGGGGGGGGAGGAGGGGGGACAGAGTCGGGGAAACCGGTGTAACTTGGAGAGTATCCTCTTACGGCGTCATATTTTCCATGAGATGCTTGTGGTCGGCCGCTGTGTCTTGAAGCCCCTTCACCTCTTTGGGAACCCCCTGAAGTGCTAAAGCAGAGATTGGTGTGTGTGTGTGTTTGTGTGTGTGTGCGTGCGTGTGTTTTGGAAGGTGGGGGGGGCTGATCACGTGATGGATGCATGGAAGGGATGATTCAACAGGGCGACCGTTGCCCTCTGAACACGTGTCGAAAGTGTTCAGCTCCAGGCTCTCGCAGCTGGAGCCAAGAGACGTTGTAGGCCCCAACACCAGCCCCAACACTTTGAGCTCCTTTTTAACAGTGTCATCAATCACTCCCATCACATAAAGCTCCAGGAATTTAGTAGGAGAACATTGGGTTCCTAACAAGGTTGATGTCACTCCTTGGAGCATCTTCAAGCGTCACTTTGACGGTTCTCACTGTATTTCTATGGAAACGGCTTCATCCAGCTACAAGAGCTTTTTCCCCCCCAACTAAAATGTTCCGAGGGACTAAGGAATGGGGATCCGAATGCCAACTGAAATATAAAAAATATTTTTAAGAGCAGTGTGTGACCAATCAGGGAAACATGTAAACATACTGTATCACTGTCCCTCCCTACTGATGTGCTAAACCGTATTCCCCAGCTGGAGGAGTATAGTCAGCTTGTCAAAAGCAATAACACACATTTATAAGATTTTGTTTTGTTGTAAAATAGTAGAACCGCATGTTCTCCCTGATGGGGAAAGCGTTTTCCCTGGGGCCAGTTGAGGGCTGTTGTAATGTAAACCTGACGTTTCCAAAGTCATAATCAAACACATTTGTTGTGTGCAATCCTATAGGGAACGCAAAGCATCGTCCCCGCACGGCAATCAGCTACCAGAAGTGAACGTGGAGAGAGAGCTCGGGTTCCACAGACGCCTTAAAAAAAGTCCCGACATCTTTAATGTTTTAGGATGTTGCATGACTGGCTTAAAAACCGTTGGTCCTTGAAGCTTCACTGACATGACAGGTCTTCGTTCGGTAGTCATGAAACCTTTAGTGCGTTAGTGTTTCTGAGAATCCACCGGAGGATCTGGGATGACTTCAGTGTCTGGGAGGCGTACCTCCGTTCCCAGGGTCTGGACATGGGGACAGGAAGTACCACGCAGACAGGTGGTCCCGGGCCCACGTCGGGGGGGACACGCACGCTGGCTCTTCCACATATGAGGCTGTTTTTTCCAGCGTGTCAGAGCCAGCGAGTCGTGTTTGTCTTGATGGGATGGTAAACAAAGCCAGAGAGACCAGCGGACGGTCTGGAGGGGTCTGGTTTCACTGAGGGCCTGCATTTAACGCCCACTCAGCATTCAACAAACGGAGACGCACGTAGATCCATATCAAACTCAACTGCGGCTGAAATATGAACCAATCCTTTATGGACCTTTATAGATCATAAAGTTAACTGCAGAATATCTGCAATCCAAGTATATTCTTTGAAACTGCACTTAAGTGAAACGAGGAGAGAGGAAAACAAAAGTGTTAATATGAGACAATTATGTTTGTTTTCGTGACCAAAGGAATTGGGCTATAAATTGGAAATGAATTAGATTTTACAGGCCAATTACTAAAATTGCATTCCTGTCAATAACGATTTTGGCACTGTTGTGACACGTCATATCATTAAAGGAGTAGTAAAGGGAAAATGCATGTTTAGCCCTGTTTTAAGGTTACTTATGATCATATGCAATGGTTCAGATCAAAACGTTGACAAAACTAGCACTTTTGAGAAAGTCTGATAATTGCTCTACCACCGTTTTGGTCATACAATGGATGTGGGTGGGCACCGTGAAAAATCATTCAAAAACATGTTAAACTCTAGATTTCAAAGACGAGGTGGTGAGACATGACGAGGGGGTGAGACACGACGAGGGGGGGAGACACGACGAGGTGGGGAGACACGACGAGGTGGGGAGACACGACGAGGGGGTGAGACACGACGAGGGGGTGAGACACGAGGTGGGGAGACACGACGAGGTGGTGAGACACGACGAGGTGGGGAGACACGACGAGGTGGTGAGACACGACGAGGTGGTGAGACACGACGAGGTGGTGAGACACGACGAGGTGGGGAGACACGACGAGGTGGGGAGACACGACGAGGTGGGTGAGACACGACGAGGTGGTGAGACACGACGAGGGGGTGAGACACGACGAGGTGGGGAGACACGACGAGGGTGTGAGACACGACGAGGTGGTGAGACACGACAAGGGGGTGAGACACAACGAGGGGGTGAGACACGACGAGGTGGGGAGACACGAAGAGGTGGTGAGACACGACGAGGTGGGGAGACACGACGAGGTGGGGAGACACGACGAGGGGGTGAGACACGACGAGGGGGTGAGACACGACGAGGGGGTGAGACACGACGTGGGGGGAGACACGACGAGGGGGTGAGACACGACGAGGGGGTGAGACACGACGAGGTGGGGAGACACGACGAGGTGGTGAGACACGACGAGGTGGGGAGACACGACGAGGTGGGGAGACACGACGAGGTGGGGAGACACAACGAGGTGGGGAGACACGACGAGGGGGTGAGACACGACGAGGGGGTGAGACACGACGAGGTGGGGAGACACGACGAGGTGGTGAGACACGACGAGGTGGGGAGACACGACGAGGTGGGGAGACACGACGAGGTGGTGAGACACGACGAGGTGGGGAGACACGACGAGGTGGGGAGACACGACGAGGTGGTGAGACACGACGAGGTGGGGAGACACGACGAGGTGGGGAGACACGACGAGGTGGGGAGACACGACGAGGTGGTGAGACACGACGAGGTGGGGAGACACGACGAGGTGGTGAGACACGACGAGGTGGTGAGACACGACGAGGTGGTGAGACACGACGAGGTGGGTGAGACACGACGAGGGGGTGAGACACGACGAGGTGGTGAGACACGAAGAGGTGGTGAGACACGACGAAGTGGGTGAGACACGACGAGGGGGGGAGACACGACGAGGTGGTGAGACACGACGAGGTGGGGAGACACGACGAGGTGGGGAGACACGACGAGGTGGGGAGACACGACGAGGTGGGGAGACACGACGAGGTGGGGAGACCCGACGAAGTGGGTGAGACACGACGAGGTGGTGAGAAACGACGAGGTGGGGAGACACGACGAGGTGGGGAGACACGACGAGGTGGGGAGACACGACGAGGGGGTGAGACACGACGAGGGGGTGAGACGACGAGGGGGTGAGACACGACGAGGGGGTGAGACACGACGAGGGGGTGAGACACGAAGAGGGGGTGAGACACGAAGAGGGGGTGAGACACGACGAGGTGGGGAGAGACGCTCTGAAGCTCGAGACGCTTTTAGGGAAAGAAAAACATCCCCCCCCCCCCCGCGCCCACCACCACTTCAAACAGGTTACATTAGGTAGACTCATTCGCAACGTTTTTCAAGTCTGAAATGTCTTTGGCAGGTTTGGGTTATGCTCCATGAAGTAGAACCAAGGCCAGATCACGGGAAGCCATTAAGAGTTCCATCACCAGAGGGATATTAGGGTCATCATCCAGCCAGCTAGAACGAGTAGAAGGATCTAGAAGGATCTACTATCTGGTCCCATGTTATAATGAGTAGACCAGTCATTATCTGGTCCCATGTTATAATGAGTAGACCAGGACATATCTGGTCCCATGTTATAATGAGTAGACCAGTCATTATCTGGTCCCATGTTATAATGAGTGGACCAGTCATTATCTGGTCCCATTTTATAATGAATAGACCAGTCATTATCTGGTCCCATGTTATAATGAGTAGACCAGTCATTATCTGGTCCCATGTTATAATGAATAGACCAGTCATTATCTGGTCCCATGTTATAATGAATAGACCAGTAGTTATCTGGTCCCATGTTATAATGAATAGACCAGTCATTATCTGGTCCCATGTTATAATGAGTAGACCAGTCACTGATTTAGTTAATAATTTATGTTTAAATGTTCCGACCAAATATTGTGAAATATTGCTACAGCTTCAAGTAGACTAGTAGGACTAGTTAGCCTACCAGGCCTACCGATAAATGTCATTATAAATATTAAATAAATGCTTCAGAAATGGATGGAAATAAATGCATTGAGTGGAGAGTTAATGTGATATTTGGAACATGCGTGGAGAACGGAGCAGGAAGAGCGTAGGGGAACACGGCCGACTGAGGAAGATGCTTAAACAGTCTCCTGTTCCCCCTCAATGAACACATCCTACATGAGGGCTCCAGGGTCTGGCTTTGGCTAGTCTGTTTGAAAAGCCCACGTAAAAAAGCTTCTCTTATATATGCCGTTCTGGACTGTTGAGCACCAAACCCTTCTTTTCTAAACTTGGCTGACGCGCGTCGGACTCTACCTGTTTGGACAGGGCAGACACCGTCTGAGGGAATGGAAGTGTTATGTTACGGTAGGCTGGAAAAACCAAATCCACACAGGAAAATAAGAAAGAGCTATCTGGGGAAATAACCTAGCATTAGACCAGTGGTTCTTAACCTTGTTGGAGGTACAGAACCCCACCAGTTTCATATGCGCATTCACCGAACCCTTAATTGGAAAAATAAAATATGATTTTTTCAAATTCAAAACATAGGTATATATTTTACTGGTGCACAAAATGAACCGTGCATCAACATCACTGTGTTCAAAGAACAAAACCATCAAAACATGATTTTCACACAAAAACAAAAACATAATAATGAATATTTACTGCAAATCAGTGTGACTTCTGCTGTTGCCTTTCAGAGACCAGTTCAGAAAGTCGACTACTGAGCGCACCAAATTCCCTGCAGCACAGATAGGCCAAGCGATGTAGCGTGATCACCTGCAGCCAATGATGGCCAAGCGGGGCGTGTCATCACAAATCATATGAGTCGGGTGTGTGTCTTGACCTCCGCCGAACCCCTGAGACTGACTCACCGAACCCCTGGGGTTCGATTGAACCCAGGTTAAGAACCACTGCATTAGACATTTAGTGGTGGATTAAGCCCCAATGCGCCAATGTTCAGTTTATAAACGCCTGGGGCTTCATTAGGATCCCCCACACTGCATTGCAGCGTCGTCGAAACTATATCAAACGCAACCTGCTTGACCAATGAGAACAAGCTGAGAATACTATGAGGAACTGGACAGGATATCCTGTCCCTTGATCAACGGACACAGAGAGAGAGCCCTGTGTTTCTATTATGAAAACAGCATTCATCATCATAATTGTCACTATGAAATTGTAGAAATAATCTTATCGTCAACATTTATTGTTATTGATTTGTCATCATTATTCGTGAAGATGAATTAGGCTGATGTGATTCTGCGAAGACTTTCTATCCCGCGGTTGAGGTGTAGTCGGACGAAGGTCTCACCTGGTTGAATCTCCGCGTGAACGCCACCACGTTGGGCGCCAAGCTGTGCTTCTCCTTCCTGTTCCAGCCGCAGCTCGCCAGCTCCTGAAACGCAAACGCCGCACCATCATCCCCATGACCAAACCGCCTGACTGACAGCCCTCAGACCTGTGAAGACCCCCGTATGAGGAAGAAGTTACTCCCGGGGTCAAGACGCCATCTTGAAATACAAAGCGGATTCTATCTCCGGAGCACAGAGCCTCTTTGTTGGGAGTTGTGTGAAGAGCTTGCACATGTCTGGACATCTGAGTGTGTGTGTCATTTCTCGTTAGTCATCAATGACTTAATTCAAACAGGTTATTTTCATGAGCAAATTAGCAGACCTTCACATGTCCTGTGGTAGTGGAGAGACCAGTGTTGTGGTAGTGGAGAGAACAGTGTTGTGGTAGTGGAGAGAACAGTGTTGTGGTAGTGGAGAGACCAGTGTTGTGGTAGTGGAGAGAACAGTGTTGTGGTAGTGGAGAGAACAGTGTTGTGGTAGTGGAGAGAACAGTGTTGTGGTAGTGGAGAGAACAGTCTTGTGGTAGTGGAGAGAACAGTCTTGTGGTAGTGGAGAGAACAGTCTTGTGGTAGTGGAGAGAACAGTCTTGTGGTAGTGGAGAGAACAGTCTTGTGGTAGTGGAGAGACCAGTGTTGTAGTGGAGAGAACAGTGTTGTGGTAGTGGAGAGAACAGTGTTGTGGTAGTGGAGAGAACAGTCTTGTGCAATGCAACAACAACAAAAAAAAGTGTAAAACGTTAAGTGGAAAAAAAAAAAACACTTCACAATCCGTGCCCGGATGGCCTCGCCAGACTGGGTCCACGACGGCTCGTAAACAGCAGCTGAACGGCACGGAGATGATTAGAGGAGAGCAGGGGATTACGGTCTGGACATTCCCAGAAGGTGCCGCTTTAAACCGGCCTGCCGGGGGGCGCCGACACCTCCCTGCCGGTACCGACGCACCGCGAGGGTCTCGACCCAGCAGCTGTTCGCCGGGTCACCCCGACCGGGACACTCTCCCTCGGGCTCCACGGCCTCTCGTTTTACTGCGCTTCAGAAGCAGGTCAGAGGAATGCAGAAGTCATGACTGACATTTTATTTTCCTGTAGCTTTTATGGATGTTTAATGAGACGTTAAGTGTTCTTAGTCAAAAGTGAAGGCCAAGGAAGATCAGGTCACAATAGGGCTGGGTATCGAGTCGAATTTCAAGAATCGACTCGATTCCGATTCACAAGGTTCGGAATCGATTATCACGATTCAATTCGATTCGATTCAATATCGATTCGGTTAGTGTTACTAAAACCAGTTTTTTTTAGCTGTAACCTTAATTACATGACTGCGAGGTTAGGCAACACATCAATACTAGGGCTATAACTATAAATAACTGATTTGAATCAGCTCAGACTAAGGGCATCAAAGGACACAGTATCGACTACCGGTCAAAAACCGACATTTTATCACAAGCACTCTATTGGTTGTCCAGCATTCGAGCGACCATCTTGACGTTCTGATTCTACGGTACAATAAATATCTCAACTCTTCGCAAAGGCTACTTGGACCACCATGTTCTGTCCCTGCCAGGGTGTGAACCAGACCGAACCACAAACACAGCATCCGCCGGTTAAAAGTCTGGCTGAGAATCTCCCACCTTCATCCGAAGTCTCACTCCCAGATTCTGGAATGAGGCTAGAAAGAAAAAACACTCGACTTGGCCGCTAACCGCTTCCTTTTATGTGGAATTCCACTGACTTCCTGACTTCGGTGTCCGACCTGTCAGGGTCACTTCAGGTATGGAAAGTTCTAGACCTTCTCTCCTTCTTCTCTACCCCTCCGCTTTTATAGGATGGCACATGCAGGGACAGGATTGAAAACAGACCTGGAGTCAGTTACAGTACAACTCTTTCTCCTTGAGTCGGCAGGTCTTTGCTTGCTGGGGCTGTTGCCATGTAGATACCGTACATACTGTAGATAGAGAGATAAATACTTTATTGATCCCGAAGTCAATTTAGGCCTCCAGTAGCTTAAAACACACCGTATGAAATTCAGCAGCACATATAAAATAAAAAGCACCATACATGAACATAAAATACTGGAACTACTCATTAAAAGCCATCAAGTGGGCGGGACTAATATACCGTAACTACTCAAATACAGGAAGTGAGCAGGGGGCTGAACATTAGTGGATAAATATAGACCAGAGATGAAATATACATCCCTACAGGGGAGAAGCTATGCCTATAAACACCTGCTTAGTCAACAGCCAATGAGAGGATGTGGTCGCGAGGGAAAGGACCACAGGTTCTGTGCTCACGCAGGCCGTAGAACCCTCAAAGAACACGGTTCCTTCCCACAGAGAACTTCCACTGTTCTTTACAGGTGACGAATAGGAAGGACTGTAGAAGCATATTCAGCTCTGTGTGAAGCCACACGTTGGGCCTTTTCAATGGAGCAAATCCCCCTCGTTTCTCGCAAAGACTGATCTTTGCGCAACCTTTCACAATGTGTAGCTCGCAGATTCCCGTCTCCAAGCTCAAATTATACAGTGTATAATTTATATGTGAGGGAGATACACAGGGAACGAATCCAGAGTTGAGAAGTAGGGGTTTCTAAGAAAGCTGTTAGGGGCAAAAGGGGAAAAAACTCCACTTGAATCCCCAGTATAAATGTAGTGTTTGGCCGAGGCCCTGGCCGGGGGGACTGGCATCTGACCGCACCACCAGAACCCAGGTCATGCTGCCATATAAAGTTATAACCCGGCCGATGGATGGACATACCACCCACTCTGGATAAACAGAGTTGTGTCACTTTTTACTGCCCAGAGATCAACAGAGCCAAAAAGTTGTTCCTGCCTCGGGGGCTGGACAAGATGGCGCCCGCTACCCCCAGACTGGAGGAAGAGGACATGTTCAGCGTCGCTCTCTCCTCTGCTCCGTCTCTTCTCGGAAATGGAGATTTTTTTCTCGCCCATTCCAGTCTGTTGTCCAGGTGTACACCTAAGTACTTCCAAGTACACTAGTCATCTTGCATCCTTCAAACTCCTCGAGATCTGTAACGAATCATAGTACTGCCATTCAACTTG
Source organism: Borostomias antarcticus (assembly GCF_949987555.1). Lineage (NCBI taxonomy): Eukaryota > Metazoa > Chordata > Actinopteri > Stomiiformes > Stomiidae > Borostomias > Borostomias antarcticus. Next base: position 5,127,163 of record NC_140263.1, on the reverse strand, counting down.
ACCACAGGTGACATATGCAAACAACACAATTCTGAACGCGATTATCTGGCAGCCGCGCAACCGACTGATCCACACTACAACTGACTGCTGGTATACGTGGCAGTCGACGGCGCTTTCACAGAGCTATTGAACTATTCTAGTCCGGTCTAATACATCCCTGCTGTGAAACAGACGTTTCATTTGTTTTCCATTGCTTTGGTCCTCATAACGGGCTCAATAAAAGATAATTAGAGCTTTGCCTGATTCTCATGCTTGGTTTTTCTTGAGGATGAATAAGACTCATTGAAAGTTATTTGGCTTGAAAAAAAAAGTCCGCGTTGGTGTTGTTTTTTTCCCGCCTCGCGTTTTCAAAGACGAAATGAAAGCGCTAGCCGAGCGCTGGGAGGTCAGACGTTCCAGTCCAAGGCCGCGGTTCAACTCTCCCCAACAATACTTTTTATCGTCCCCGGGACGCTAAACGATCTTCAGTCTCTCAGATTGCTATTGTCGCATCGTCATGGCTTTCGCAGATGTGTCTGGCCTTTTGGCCTCCGTGACTGCGTTCAAACCCCGCGGCACCGAAGTCCCTTCCAAGAAGCTGATCTTCTGAGCAGCTGAGGACAGAGGATGGTAAGATCTTCACAGGCGATGATCAGAGAGGCAGTGCTGTGATGTGCGCTGATGCACACTGAACCCGTTTAAAGCATGACATTACTTGGTTACTGTCAAGAAAATTGTCGCGCGGGAGCAGCAGTGTGAAATCGTTTGGAAATCTAAAGAAAACGAGAAGAAAAAAAAAAACCATCAAAGTGACGCATCTGTCTTTGACGTAACATCTGCCTGATTGAACAGAGAGTGGAGCGTGTTGGTGAGGGAGGGGTGACGACGCTGTGCGGAGTATGTGTTCAGAGCCCGCCTGACTCATAGCCCTCTCCCTTCCACCATCTCCAGGACATAGCCCTGTCCCAGGATGTACCCTTCTCCCTTCTCAAGGACATAGACCTGTCCCTTCTCCAGGACATAGCCCTCTCCCTTCCACCATCTCCAGGACATAGCCCTGACCCAGGATGTACCCTTCTCCCTTCTCCAGGACATAGACCTGTCCCTTCCACCATCTCCAGGACATAGCCCTGTCCCAGGATGTACCCTTCCCCATCTCCAGGACATAGCCCTCTCCCTTCCCCATCTCCAGGACATAGCCCTCTCCCTTCCCCATCTCCAGGACATAGCCCTGTCCCAGGATGTACCCTTCCCCCTTCTCCAGGACATAGCCCTCTCCCTTCTCCCATCTCCAAGACATAGCCCTGTCCCAGGATGTACCCTTCTCCCTTCTCCAGGACATAGCCCTCTCCCTTCCCAGTGGAGCGTGTTGGCGAGAGAGGAGCCGCGACACTGTGTAGAGCACAAGAGTGTTCAGATCCCATCTGCGTGTGCATACCGAACCCATGTTGTGCTGCGCCAGTGTTCCCTTCCAACTCATTCGCATGTTTAATGTGAGAAAAAACGAGAAGTCGATAACGACGGGTATTAAGTGTGCAATGCATCCCGTGTTTTTCCACCGTGTCTACGTACGGCGCGTCTCGGCCAACGCATGCAGGGGGGCGGTACGGGAGCGTCGTAACGCAGTCTACCCATAAAACCAGCCGGCCGGCAGCGCTCTGCATCTGTAGTGTGATTACATAACGCTCCTCAAACGAGCTCCACACACTGAAACCCTGACGCAATTTCGGGAGTTTTCGGCTTTATTGCGCGCAGCAGTGAGATCTATGGCGACGAACGGTGTCCTTTCACAGTATCGGGTTTTATTGTGTAGATACTGTTTCTGTTTCGTTGTTTATTTAACTGAGTAATGTGCAGCGTCATCCGAGCGTGGCTTGTGTATAAATGTGTCATATCAGGCTCTGATGGGTTTCCTAAACGCCAAGTCGTGATTCAGTTTGAAAACATGCGAGGCTACAAATCCACTTTCAACAACCCAGAGCTTTCAAATTCAATAATACAAACCTTTTAAGCAAGGTAAACAATAATCTAACTGTTTTAAACAGCCTATCCGTCACAAAAGAGACATCTAATGTAATATTGTGGAGATTCACTTTAAAAGGATATGAAGATAATTTTTGTATGTGTTGGTGTGAGGTACCTGTCTGTCTATACAGTCATGTGTTGGTGTGAGGTACCTGTCTGTCTATAGTCATGTGTTGGTGTGAGGTACCCGTCTGTCTATAGTCATGTGTTGGTGTGAGGTACCTGTCTGTCTATAGTCATGTGTTGGTGTGAGGTACCTGTCTGTCTATAGTCATGTGTTGGTGTGAGGTACCTGTCTGTCTACACAGTCATGTGTTGGTGTGAGGTACCTGTCTGTCTATACAATCATGTGTTGGTGTGAGGTACCTGTCTGTCTACACAGTCATGTGTTGGTGTGAGGTACCTGTCTGTCTACACAGTCATGTGTTGGTGTGAGGTACCTGTCTGTCTATACAATCATGTGTTGGTGTGAGGTACCTGTCTGTCTATAGTCATGTGTTGGTGTGAGGTACCTGTCTGTCTACACAGTCATGTGTTGGTGTGAGGTACCTGTCTGTCTATAGTCATGTGTTGGTGTGAGGTACCTGTCTGTCTATAGTCATGTGTTAGTGTGAGGTACCTGTCTGTCTACACAGTCATGTGTTGGTGTGAGGGACCTGTCTGTCTAGTCATGTGTTGGTGTGAGGTACCTGTCTGTCTATAGTCATGTGTTGGTGTGAGGTACCTGTCTGTCTATAGTCATGTGTTGGTGTGAATTACCTGTCTGTCTACACAGTCATGTGTTGGTGTGAGGTACCTGTCTGTCTACACAGTCATGTGTTGGTGTGAGGTACCTGTCTGTCTACACAGTCATGTGTTGGGGTGAGGTACCCGTCTGTCTGTAGCCATGTGTTGGTGTGAAGGTGGGCATATAAATATATTTATAATATACAATAAATACAATTTATAAAATACATTATAAATAAAAATAACATAACATAACATATGAACAAAGGCCATGTTTCACTTTTTGTAAGGCTGGGGTCAATAGTAGGAAAAGTCATCAAAAGTCTAAGTTGAAATAAAGATAATTTAGGGGGTTTTCTCGGCTGTTAAACATCGTGGTGGGTAATTTTGGGACTTAAGACAACACAAGGGTCCGTCACAGTTCAATCCTTCAATCCCCCCTCAAACGTGCCTTCACGAAATGTGGCCCAGGTAAGAAGAGACATCAATTTGTCCACATGAGAACATGTATTCCAAGGCTCCGAAACTGACTGACATTTTTCCCAGCAGTCGAGAGGTCCTAGATTGTGTTTATCCAGCAATTACCACAAGCGTTTCCAACTCACCTGGGACCAGAGAACGAGGGAGGTCGCTGTCTGCTTGGAAGGGCGGACCTGCTTTTCCCATCAGGCTAAGCCCGAATGCACACCTGTGTTTGGCCATGGAACCAGGGCGAGGGGGTAATGGAAGCAGAGGGAATGGAGGCTATACAAACACTACGCTGACTGACAACTGTGAATACTCCGGCTGTCCTCCCATTTCAATTGGCGACGTCCTGGGGAATGGACAGGAGTACATCCTGGAGAAGGGACAGGGCTATGTCCCAGAGCAGGGACAAGGCTATGTCCTGGGGAAGGGACAGGGCTATGTCCTGGAGAAGGGACAGGGTTGTGTCCTGGAAAAAGGAAAGGGATACATCCTGGGACACGACTATGTCCTGGAGAAGGGGAAGGGAGAGGGCTATGTCCTGGAGAAGGGACAGGTCTATGTCTTGGAGAAGGGTACATCCTGGGACACGGCTATGTCCTGGAGATGGGGAAAGGAGGGGGCTATGTCCTGGGGAACAGTGGTATACAGTGGTATGGTATGGACGTTTTTTATTAGTTTTTTTGTTTTTAAATTGCAAAATGCATTGCCATTTGAATAAAGAGCCTAAAAAACTTCCATAGTATGGGGCTTTAAATTGTCTTTCTGAAGCAAAAAAAAGACGACATCTTTTTTTTTTGCCTTCCATTTCTTCACAGGGAAACATAATAGTCCGATGTGAAGGCTGCCAACAGTGAATCAGCTGGACCCTGGGCATCACGTAACAACCTGGGATTTCTAGAGCCATAATAATGTGAACAGACCCTCAGGTTGCGTCCGTTTATTGGGTTGACTGCTATTAAACACAATCACGCTGTTGCTTTAAGAAAAACCCCATAACCTCTCCAGTCATGTCAGACCGAGGCCTACGGGCGTCTGGCACCCAGTGAGGGGGATATTCTGGCACCCTGTGAGGGGGATATTCAAACTTGCTGAGCTGCTGAGAAGCCGATGTTCATTAATTACTCGCTTTTTCCACCGTTTGATAGGATCTCTAAATTGGGCTACTTTTTTTTTTTTTTTTTTTTAACAGAACCCGTTTTATTGGTTCTTAACCTCGGTTCTTCCTAGAACAGCATCCAGTTGATCGAAACAAAGAGCCGGAGCTCAGGGGTTGGTAGAACCGGGATCTGGAGAACCATGAGGGAGATTAGTCTGAAGAAACCTTTACATCGTTGCCTGAACGGGACTTGGACCTGCTTTCGTTCGTAATCCAATCCAGACACAACGCTGTGCTGCTACAGTACTTATTTCATCCAAACGGCATATTAAGCGTAATTCGCAAATCGTCGGTGACGCGCTGCCAAGTTTTCTGAGGTGCGCTGCCAGATCTACCACCATCATCTCTCCTTTCTCCCAACGATCTCTGCCATGTTGACAGTCTGTGGAAAGAGATTATCTCATGTTGAGATGTTGAGGTTGTTGAACACCTGTCCCCACACTAAAAACTCCATCTTGAATTGATGCGCATTGAGTAGCTATAGAAGTCAACCTGTAGGAAGTCCATGAGACTACGGATGAACACGAGGCGAGGAACAATCTTGGTTTATCGGAGATCAAATTGAGAGATCGAGGCCTCAACTAAAATATAGTGTTCTGGGGAGAGGCTGGGAGAGGCTGGGGAGAGGCTGGGGAGAGGCTAGGAGAGGCTGGGGAGAGGCTGGGGAGCGGCTGGGAGAGGTTGGGAGAGGCTGGGAGAGGCTGGGGAGAGACTGGGGAGAGGCTGGGGGAGAGACTGGGAGAGGCTGGGGAGAGGCTCACGAGAGGCTAGGGAGAGGCTGGGGAGAGGCTGGGGAGAGGCTGGGAGAGGCTGGGAGAGGCTGGGGAGAGGCTGGGGAGAGGCTGGGGAGAGGCTGGGAAGAGACTGGGAGAGGCTGGGGAGAGGCTGGGGAGAGGCTGGGGAGAGGCTGGGGAGAGGCTGGGGAGAGGCTCGGGTCGGTCAATGAAAAGGTAACGGAACCGCTCTGAGGTAAAAAGCCGAGGGTCTGGCCTGCGGTCAGCCTTTTAAACGAGCGGCTTTTTAAACGACCTTTTGCATCTGTCAGGTCGTCCGTTCGTCCAGGAGCGCGCTGTCGCCATTAGTGTGACACGTTCAAGAGCCGCCGTTGTAATGATGTGCTTCCTCTCGTGGATTTAAACATGATTAAATCCTCGTCCTCGGTACACTCCTCTCCAAAACAAATAAAACGTTGCTCGTGGCGAAGATAAAGAGATCATAAATCACAGCTCGACACCGATGGAAATGACAGCAGCCGATTGAAAAGTTTGAGAATTCCTGGCGACCGCTCCGGAGAAAAAGACCGAATAAAGCAATTATACTTGACTATAAATATTTAGCTGATTCAGCACCCCAACCATGCATAGTCAAAAATGTGTGTGTGATTCCAGCATTACTCGCTGAGCCAACCAACCCGGGCTCTGCTCTGAATCAGCCAATCAGGTCACAACTACCGGACCATCATCCTACTCCATCATACACGTGAAGCGGGAGAATGCGAACGGGGTCCGTCATCAATCACGCCGTGCCTTGGTCTTCTGGAAATCCTCTCCGATAATGAATAATCAGATATACAGACTTCGCTCTGCTCTTACCTCCGGCTGGATGGCTTTGAACACGGGCGTATCCATCAGCGTGATCTGGCTCTGAAATCACAGGACAGAAATCCCTTCAGTCTCCCGACACACGCAGGGGAGAAGTGAATGAATGCATGCATGCTCGTGAGTAATGGAGTAGCGCTTTGAACGATGTCCACTTATGGAAATAATGAATCCCCCCATGCATCATTGTTAAAGACGGTTAAAGCTGTTGTGTGTCACTGGGGGGGCCTTCTGGTGTTCCTGGGGGTCCGGAGGGGTCTCTAGGTTCACCTTCAGCCAAGCGAGGGCCCCCGTCTCTCTCTCTAGCCCAGCATCTCGACAACGCTGACTTTGTCTGGTAAGTAAGTAAGTAAGTAAGTAGCCTTGAGAACCAATGGTTCTGGAGCCTAGTGACCCATAGGGGAGGAGCCTATCTCCTGATTCCTTAGCGTGAGGCAGCTTGCTGTACAAGTACACCCCCTGGACATGACGCTAGTATGTCGCAGGGACTCACCCCCAATCCAACCCTTGATGCTGAGTGCCAAGCAGGGAGGCATTGAGTACCATTTTTTATAGTATTTGGTACGACTCGGCCGGGAATCGAACCCCCGACCTCCCTCAGGGCGGACGCTCTAACCACAAGGCCGTTGAGCTGGTGTTGACCTGTCAAGTTACTCACGGCGAACTCCTCGGGGGTGACCTTCAGCACGTCGAACACCACGGCGTCGTAGCTCTTGGCGTAGTCCAGGCTCGCGCCGTCCAGCGAATCAGAGCTGCTGCTGGCCTGAGGGGGACGGAGAGAAGACGGAGAGACAGAAAAAGAGGACGGACGAAGTGATTGACCAATCAGAGACAGGACGGCAAGAGGCCGACGGGCATGCAGACACCAAGTTTTGCATTTTTAGTTCTAATTTATTGCCTTATTGTCATTGAATGTTTCTATACTACAACTACTACTATACATAATGGATCAGAGAGACAGAGCTATCAATTACAGACAGGCAATGAGTTAATACACATTAATTGGGGCGGCAGTAGCTCAGTGGCTTCTGGGAATCGGAAGGTTCTGGGTTCAATTCCAGCTCCTCCCAGAAACAGGTCTAAGGGTCCTTGGGCAAGACACGGAACCCCAACTCCCTCCCAATGAGCAGGCTAGCACCTTGCATGGCAGCTGCCGCCACTGGTGTGTGAAGGTGTGTGTGAATGGGTGAACGAGAGAGGTCAGAGGTCAAAGCGCCCGGATGGGGATCTAAGCACGAAGCCAATCGGCGCTCAGCATGATCGAGCTACCTGAATGAGATCTGATCTATGTTGTGAGTATAACTAATGATAATTGTACCCACAATGCACCTAGTCCCGACACTAACCTATGAGAGCCCTAACATTTAGAGCAAGCACCATGAACCTTGAACTCTGTGGATTTACAAAGTAGACAGGCTTCTGAGTAGAATAGACTCTATTTTAACTGAACAGCTGTGATACTAATAACTACATTACCCAGAATGCTACAATAAAACAACCTTACATGTGGCACCTTTAAACCAACGATTAGATGAAATGTGAAGAAGGGACTCACTTTATTTAGACCCTCTAAGCCAGAGAGGGGGTTTAGCAATAGGAGATGCATGTGTCACCCAGGTAATGGGGGGGAACATATTTTTCCACCTAAAACTGACTTATAGTTATTTTACTGGTTCAGCTCCAGGCTGCGTGTGACGGGCGGAGATCTCTGCCGTCCGGCGCTCGACGGAAAAAACGTGACGGGAGATTTTCCCTCATATTTAATGTTTATAGGCCGCGGACTTATGGCATCTGCATCAGACGACCGTCTCTGGTCTGGGAACCCTGATTTATGAGCGGGTCTGTCTGTGAGAGGGGATCGTCCTCGAACCCAGATCCTGTCCCCTAGGACCACGCTGGGCTCGCGCGTGTGTGTGTGTGTGTGTGTGTGCGTGTGTGTGTGTGTGTGTTTGTGTGCGTGTGTGAGTCTACATATAGTATATCAAATACACTGCTGACTATGCATTTCTTAGAGCGTAGGGTTACCGTAAATGCAAACAGACACTGTGTGTGGGTGTGTGTGTGTGTGTGTGTTTGTGTGAGTGTGTGAGTCTACAAATAGTATATCAAATACACTGCTGACTATGCATTTCTTAGAGCGTAGAGTTACCGTAAATGCAAACAGACACAGCGTGTGTGTGTGTGTGTGTGTGTGTGTGTCTTACATGCATGCCTGTGTCTAGTTAGCCCTCCTTTCTGCTTACACAGTGAGATGTGTTGTGTTGTGTTACATGATCGCACAGACAGACAGACAGACAAGACAGAAAGAAAGACAAGAGACAGACAGACAGACAGACAGAGACAGACAGAGACAGACAGACAAGAGACAGACAGACAGACAGACAGACAGACAAAGAGAGACAGACAGACAGACAGACAGACAGACAGACAGACAGACAGACAGAGACAGACAGACAGACAGACAGACAGACAGACAGACAGACAGACAGAGACAGACAGACAGACAGACAGACAGACAGACAGACAGACAGACAGACAGACACAGACAGAGAGACAGACAGACAGAGACAGACAGAGACAGACAGACAGACAGAGACAGACAGAGACAGACAGACAGAGACAGACAGAGAGACAGAGACAGACAGACAAAGAGAGACAGACAGACAGACACAGACACAGACAGACAGAGACAGACAGAGACAGACAGACAGAGACAGACAGAGACAGACAGAGACAGGCAGAGACAGAGACAGAGACAGACAGAGACAGAGACAGACAGACAGTAGCTTCAGAACGAGGAGACGGGTCCAGACATTTCCCCGGGGGTCCGGGCGAGACGCTAGCCCCCCCGGCAGCAGCTGCCACCTCAGACGGTGTCAGTGGAACCGGAATATCTCCCAGGCTTCAGACCTATTAAATGTGTTCTAAACAGCTCATCGCATGGGATTTTATGTTCAACGTCATAGAAATTGTTGCCATTTGGGAGATAAAAGCCTTTGACTGGGACGGCTGTAGCTCAGTTGGTAGAGCGGGTCGTTCAGCGATCGAAGGGTCGGCGGTTCGAATCCCAGCTCCGACTGTCCACATGTCGAAGTGTCCTTGAGCAAGACACCTAACCCCAAAATTGCTCCCAATGAGCAGGTTAGCGCCTTGCATGGCCGCTACCGCCATTGGTGTGTGAGTGTGTGTGTGAATGGGTGAATGAGAGGCCATTGTAAAGCGCTTTGAGTGCCGCTAAGGTGGAAAAGCGCTATATAAGTGTAGTCCATTTACCATTTGAGCCGAGAGCAGAGATGTGTTTGTCTGGAGGAGGCGCGGCGAGGCGCGGTTCTTACCTCCGAGGTGCCAGAGTTGATGCTGGCTCCATCCGAGAGGCCGTCCCTCCGGTACATGCTCACGGGGGGGCCGGGGGGGCGCGCAGGCGGGGGCGGCCGAGGCCCTTAGCTGGGTGACGCGCGTGACCTTTCATCCATGCCTGAGGGAGGGAGGGAGGGAGAGAGGGGGGGAGAGGGAGAGAGAGAGGGAGAGAGAGGGAGAGAGAGAGAGGGGGAGAGAGAGAGAGAGAGAGAGAGGGGGGGAGAGAGAGAGAGAGAGAGAGAGAGAGAGGGAGAGGGAGAGGGAGAGGGAGAGAGAGAGAGACGCGTTCAGGACTCAAGCTGCTGGGGAGGAGCAAAGCCAAGACTGTGGTCACGGTGGTTTGTGTTGCTAATCTGACATAATTACATTTTAGCAATTTAGCAGAAACGTTTATCCAGAGCGACTTACAGTAAGTCCATTTGTCTAGAGTACAGTATGTGATCCCGCTACACATCCCAGTCAGTCAGTCAGTCATGGGGAGAGGTATGAGGTTCGGGAGGTACAGTAGAGCGGCCGACTGAGGGTCATGAGGTCACCGGTTTGATCCTGGCACTGTGCCCAAGTGTCCTTGAGTCAGACAAAGAACCGCCAATCGCTCATGAGTGACACGGTGGCTCTGCGTCACACCGTCGCCTCACAGCAAGAAGGGCCTTTCTGTGTGGCATTTGCATGTTCTCCCCGTGTTCTGGGGGGAACCCGAGGGAAAGAACCCGATACGAAAAACAGAACGCCGTCCGTCCCCGACGACACATAAATAAACACAGGAACATAAATATCGAAGGCCCATGCACGCTACCTACCGTCTACTCCCGGCTGCCCTCGAGGGAAGGACTCCGGTCATTCGTGTGTGTGTGTGTGTGTGTGTGTGTGTCTGTGTGTGTGTGTCTGTGTGTGTGTGTCTGGGCGTCGCCGCCTCCCTACACCGTGAGATGTGTGTTTCACTGTACGACTAATAAAGATGTGTTTGTTAAAACCTTACTGAAGAACAAGCGCCAGCAGCAGTCAGAGAGACGCTCTGGTATTATTTATCTATCAACCGCTCTGGTATTATATATCTATCAAACGCTCTGGTATTATATATCTATCAAACGCTCTGGTATTATATATCTATCAAACGCTCTGGTATTATATATCTATCAAACGCTCTGGTATTATATATCTATCAAACGCTCTGGTATTATATATCTATCAAACGCTCTGGTATTATATATCTATCAAACGCTCTGGTATTATAACTGGCTAACCAACTAACCGGCTAACCAAATAACCAGCTAACCAAATAACCAGCTAACCAATTAACCAGCTAACCAAATAACCAGCTAACCAAATAACCAGCTAACCAGTTAACCAACTACAACACTCATCTCAATACAGCAGGCCCGGTATCGGCGATGGTGTCAGACAAATTCAGACAGTCTTGTGGCAAAAATACATGGGAGAGACAAAAACAGCCTCCAGTCGCATGGCGTGCTGGCAGAGTGTGTGGGGAGTGCGGAGGCACGTGGCGGCCATGTCTGTCACGGCCACGAGCGTGTGATCTCTCAAGCAGCAGCAGCGTCTCCATCACTCACTCGCTGCCAACGCCAGCCCGCCCGCGAGGACACGGAGGAAATGGCCGACCGACCGTCGGAACCACAGATGGAGAAAACATAGGAAACTTCTGTATGTGACTTTTATTATGGAAATTCTCACACAGAGGACAAAAAAATCATATAGAAGGCCTGGAAAGTTAAACTATCAGAATAGTATTATGGGATGTTTTCTAGGAATTGGGTACGATATTAACAAGAGAGGCGATGTAAGAATATCATTATTTGGTAACAAAAAAAGATATTGCACTTTTCTGCAACCCCCCCCCCCCCCCCCCCCCTCCACCTACATCATACTTTTTATTACAGAAATATTGATATCCAACTTCTTAACAAATAATTATTTTTACATCATATGCATATGCAATTCATATGTATGATGTTGAAGATCATAAATTTGCAAATTGTTTTCCATTTAAACCTCACACACACCCATACTGTAGGCCCACACACACACACGCGCACACACACACACACACACACACACACACACACACACACACACACACACACACACACACACACAGTTCATGAGTGAGGGAGAGAATCACCTGAGGTAGGCCCCTGAACAAAGACACACATCCACCCCGAAACGTTGTAGATGTTCAATGCTGAGCACCAGACCCCCTCTTGAGGTAGATCCCTGAACTGCACGCTGAACCCAGTCTCAACCACACGGCTTCACACTGACTAAAATCTGACATTCTGGGGAGCGGCCATAGCTCAGTTGGTAGAGTGGGTCGTTCAATGATCGAAGGGTCAGCGGTTCGAATCCCAGCTCCGACTGTCCACATGTCGAAGTGTCCTTGAGCAAGACACCTAACGCCAAATTGCTCCCAATGAGCAGGTTAGCACCTTGCATGGCAGCTACCGCCATTGGTGTGTGAATGTGTGTGTGAACGGGTGAATGAGAGGCCATTGTAAAGTGCTTTGAGTGCCGCTAAGGTGGAAAAGCGCTATATAAGTACAGTCTGTTTACCATTTAATTTACAGGACTGAGGAATACCTAGGGCTGCACGATTATGACAAAAGATAATAATTGCGATTATTTGCTTCAAAATGGTAATTGCGATTGATAATTGTGATTAATATGTAATATATAATATTAATATATAATAACCAAAATGCTCCCAAATCACGGACGTTGATCCCTTTCTTGCTACGAACTCACTGACCTCGTTTACGCTCATTTTGTCACTACTCACGGCTGCAGGTTCTCTTGTGTCACTTGTCTTGACCTACTGCTATCTGTCTTCTCAGTGAAATTGCTACGCACAGCGCACTCAGCGGGAACGCATGTGATTGGTCAGACGGCATAAGCGCCTGTGATTCGTCCGTGTAGTCCTAGCACACTCAATTCAAAGCAAAATTATTAATCACATTAATTGCGGCCTTTTGCGATTAGTTAATCGCGGAGGTCATAATCGCGATTACGATTAATTCACGATTAATTGTGCCCAGGGTCCTAGGCCCAGCTCCGGCCCCCCAGGGTCGGAGGTACACAGCGGCCCCCAGGAGAACAAACCACTACGCCAAATCCTTCATTCCTTCTTCCATCAGGATACTAAATGCTGTCAGCAGCCTGTTCTGAAACTGTGATGTATGTTCTACTGTACTGCTTCCTGTATGTTGTAGTACTGCTTCCTGTATGTTGTAGTACTGCTTCCTGTATGTTGTAGTCATATAATCTCACTGCTGCTGCATCGTCCCTGTCTAGCACGACGTAGATCTGACATCTCTCAACGCAGAACTGTTTTCTTTGCTTGTGAATGTCTTTGCTGTGTTTTTATCTATGGATGGGTAATGGGCTGCAAACGACTTGCCCTTCTGTGACCAATAAAGCTGTCCGACTCTGAATCTGAATAAACAGCTCCACCGACTCTGAGGAGAACTTTCTATGATCCCGGCAGAGGCACAAAACATCCAAACGGCATACTGCCTTTGAAGACGGCGCCGGCGGTTGTGTGTGACCATAAAAGAGCCCTCACTGCTGTAGCCTATCTATGCAAGAAAATGGCTCAAAATAAAGCCTCAATTGGCTAGCGTTCATAAAAAATGACCTCCACTCCACTCCAGACCCCAAAAAATATTGTGAGAAGAAAAAATCAATGGCTCCCGATATAGAGAGCAGTTAAATGAATAGTACCAATCAAATGATGCCATCGATCGAGCATTCATGCTCCTCCGGCATGGCGTACCGTAATAACTACAGTCATAATTCAGTTACAGTGGTCACCCAGACACCATTACAATGACAGGAGCAGCAAAGGACCCTGGGAACAGGAAGTCATGTTTAAGAGCCGTTATGTGCTGCTATGCTAATGAATACACGCGGTTCAATCAAGGCCTAACCTCTCCTATCAGTCAGTGAGCGTCATCCTGGTGGGAGTGATGGGGTCCAGCTGACGGGTGGCATTGTGAACTCGCCACTAGATGGCAGCATAGTCCACCAGTCACACACACACACACACTCTCTCTCTCACACACACACCATGGAGGGAGACTATGTGCAGGCTGGCCAGCTTCCTTAATTTGACTGTGCCCTACTTCCTTCCCCAGCAGCAATGGTGGTGCTTCATATACAAGTCAGCATTTAGACACTGTGTTTACGACCAGGGGGGGGGCTGTGGGGGGGCGGAGGGTTTGAGCTGAGGTGGCAGGACTGCAGTGGGGCTGGGTGCCACCTCTGTGACAACGAGCATTCTGGGGATTCTCTCTGCAGCATCTCAGACCCGGGCAGAGGAGCAGGCTCAGAACCAATCACCTGCCCCGTGTGGGGAGAGAGGACGCACAGGAAATAAAGGATGGGATGTAAAAGGAAACAGGAAGTGAGGAGGGGGATAGAGACATGGACCAAGCCTGGACTACAGGCAGGATCCAACAACCATGTCCATACAGTACCATGTAATAATATAATAATAATAATAATAATAATAATCATCATCATAATAGAAATAGTAATAATAATCATAATAGAAATAGTAATAATAATACAACTTTATTTGTATAGCACATTTTCAAAACAAACGTTTTACAAAGTGCTTAACAGGACATGGCTGAAAAGACACAATGGGTTTAATAAAAATATAGACACGTATACAACGTGTGCTATCGGACGCTGACAACATGGCAGCCATGTCATGTGATCAGATACGATCACTCTCCCATGTGGAAAATACACACGTCTAGTCTCGACAGGGTGCTACAGTGTCTGGTATGGGCTGGCAGTAGAAGAAGAAGTCTTTATTTGTCCTCCGACACACATGGGCGACACATGGGAACACACACACACACACACACACACTATAATCAGTAATCTTAGCACCGTCATTGTTGACTCTTTCTGCGTTTACGACGGCAGCCACAACGGGTGAGATTTAATAATTCGTGTGCATTCTAGCGTGTTAGAATTTGCGACCGACTCGCGCCGACGCACGCGCACACACACACACACACACACACACACACACACACACCTCTCCTCTCTGAGCCCCTCCTGTCGTCCTTCCCCCAAGGGCAGCTGGGAGCAGACAGTAGGCAGTGTGCCTGCGCCACGCCCCGGCGAACCAACCAAGCGCTCCTGTCCGTCTTCGTCAGGGACGGACCGAGTCAAGCCATCTGTTCTATGTGTTTCGTATTGGGTTCTTTACGGGGGAACACGGGAAGAACATGTCAACTCCACGCAGAAAGGCTCAGGAGGTACCCCACCTGCGTAGAACAACCCCGGGGAGAACTCGTCCGAAGCAGCGATGGAACCCAGAACCTTCCTTCCTGTGAGGGGGCGGTTCCACACGCTGCCCCGCCCCCGGAAGCAGCGTCGTATCACGGACCCCCCGTTCCCAGATCAGACCCAGTAGACACGTTACACACCCTCCACACGGGTCCGGGGACACACGCCCACCACCGCCATGCGCCTGGAATCAAACCAAGACTCCAAGAAGCTTCTACCCACAAGCAGTCGGGATTATAAACAGACGATGACGCCCCCCACTCCCCCCAACAAACATGCCCACCATTTTCAACTGAGCTTTTATCACCGAGTGACTGATTTATTGTCTGTTTTGTGTTTTTAAATGGCTTAGGAGCTTTTTTTGATATTTGCTGTGTGAGTAGATAGTTTGATATGTATTATTGTTGCTCTGGTTTGGGAGGAACAGTGTTTCGTTTTTTTTTTTATGTACACAAGTACACCAAGAATGACAATGAATGTTGAATGTTGAAGAACGTGACATATGGGCCATTTCCAGTTTAAAAACAGATGGAGGCCGCTACTGTATCACTGCCCCTGACAGGAAAAAATACCCACAATGCAACTTGTTGTACCATACATTTTGTTACAAGAATAACCGACATTGCCTTTTGCTGTCCGTCACGTTGCACACGGTCGAGGCGAGCGTGTCGTCACGACAAACTGATCTCAACTGAAACTCTGGACCGACTGAAGGGTATAAATTGCTGTAGCAGAACCAAACGGCGGTCAAAGGCACGGTATTCACAGAGGCCGTCAACGCCGGATCGCTCTTGATTTATCAAGGCGATAATTAAAATACAGCACTTGAATCACACACTGAAAATTACTACACATTACAGCTTTAAGACGCGACTTCAATCGTCTGGTTAAGGCGTCCTCGTCACGCTGTGGTGCGTGAACGCACCTCAGATCAGATCCTATCAGTTCAGTTCAGTTCAGTTCAGTTCAGATCAGTTCAGATCACCCACGCTGCATCTCTCGTTGTCGGGAGGCAGAAATGATTTGCGTCACAACAGCCGCCCCCCCCCCCCCCCCTTCGATAATTACCTCCCCCCACCGAGCAAACACCTCACCTCAGTACCCAGTCTGGAGGACAGTGATACTCCGGCTCAAGCATCCTAATCAGGTTTGGGACCATCTGGGGGAGGGGGGGGGGGGCGGGGGGGGTGAAGGCAAGTGTGAAAGCTATTAGGGGAAGTTACTATGGCAACAACACAGGAGCTTTTTTTTCCACTTCGTTGCCTGAGGATCCAAACCGCTCGCCTGAGTGGTAGTTCAAAAGAGGACACACACAGTGTATATATATATATATATACACTGTATGTCCTCTTTTGAATATATCTATATATATATATAGAGAGAGAGAGAGAGAGAGAGAGAGAGGGGACGGGAGAGAGGGAGAGAGAGAGAGAGGGAGAGAGAGTGAGAGAGTGACAGAGAGAGAGAGAGTGAGTGAGTGAGTGAGTGAGTGAGTGAGTGAGTGAGAGAGAGAGAGAGTGTGAGGGAGGGAGTCATGTCTTGTGTATTATTATCAAGGAGACCCTACCCTGCTGGTAGCCTGCCTACCTACCTACCCACCCTGCTGGTAGCCTACCTACCTACCTACCTACCTACCTACCTACCCTGCTGGTAGACTACCTACCTACCCACCCACCCTGCTGGTAGCCTACCTACCTACCTACCTACCCTGCTGGTAGCCTGCCTACCTACCTACCCACCCTGCTGGTAGCCTACCTACCTACCTACCTACCTACCTACCTACCTACCTACCTACCTACCTACCTACCTACCCTGCTGGTAGACTACCTACCTACCTACCTACCTACCTACCCTGCTGGTAGACTACCTACCTACCCACCCACCCTGCTGGTAGACTACCTACCTACCTACCTACCTACCTACCTACCTACCTACCTACCTACCTACCTACCTACCTACCCTGCTGGTAGACTACCTACCTACCCACCCACCCTGCTGGTAGACTACCTACCTACCTACCCACCCTGCTGGTAGCCTGCCTGCCTGCCTACCTACCTACCTACCTACCTACCTACCTACCTACCCTGCCGGCTAAGCCTACACAGCCTCACATCCACATTAAAAACGAATTTATTCTTCTATTTTACAAAATGTCATCACACGACTGTCCGAGTGGATCATTCCCCCATCTCCACCACAGACCTGACGACCCTGCATTTCATCTCTATGGAAACGGCCTCGTTCATTCACATTCTGTGCAACCGGCGTTCAGAAGCTGCCCTGCAGCGACCAATCACACAGCAGCGGCCAATCACACAGTAGCAGCCAATCACACAGCAGCAACCAATCACACAGTAGCAGCCAATCACACAGTAGCAGCCAATCACACAGTAGCAGCCAATCACACAGCAGCGACCAATCACACAGTAGCAGCCAATCACACAGCACCACAACAGGACGCCAGCACCCCAATTAACCAGAAAAACTCTTACATCCATGTCCTTTTGGGCACTTGTCTGACCAACCATAAATTGTCCTTACTGTACGTATATATACAGTTCATTATATGCACTGAACACTGGACCTCCAGACCTCATGAAATATGACTGATGTTGATGAGGAGAGGAGCGGGTGAGAGAGATCAAAGCCTCCGTGCTAATTAAACCCGTACCGCGCCCCCTCGCCCTCCAGGGGATAGGATAGGACGCCGCGCTCGTTAACACCCCGAATGTAACCGTGGAGACGCAGAAGGACAGATGACGTCATATGGGGGTTCAAATCGGAGGGTCTCTCTCTGATATTAGAGGCTCCACTCCCCCCAACTCCTCATGATGGGGGTTCTACCGGAGGTCTGTTTAGGAACATCAAAGAGCAGCCGATCACATGATACATTCCACCCCGCTGGCAGGCCATAAATGTAAAAAAATAAATAAATAAAAGATATTTTTTAAGGCATTTCTGCTTTATTAGGGATAGGACAGTGTATATGACAGACAGGAAAGGTGGGAAAGAGAGAGAGAGAGAGAGAGAGAGAGGGGAAGACATGCAGCAAAGGGCGTGGGCCGGATTTCGAACCCACGCCGCTGCAGAAAGGACCAGCCTTTACATGGGAAGCGCCCCAGCCCATTGAGCTACCGGGGCGCCCCCTGCTCTGTGTTCTTCCTAGTCTAGCTTAGACCCCCCCGCATACTACAACCTACTGTCCATCTACCCACAATCCACTTCACACCAATCAGCTCCACCCTCTGCAGCTCTGTGAGCGCCACGCCCACCGGTCTGTTTCATATCCATGTGGTCCAAATCAAACAGTCCCACCGTGCAGTTCAGTTCACACCAACTGAGCCCCATGGATCACATTATTCACACTATTCACATCCTCTCCCTCTTAGTGCGCTGCTACTGTCCTCCTAGGCGCACACACACACATGCGCATACACGCACGCGCACACACACGCTCCACAGGAGAGGGAGTCATGTCTGACCTTGCAGCAAGCAAAGCAGTCAAAAACACATGTTTGTATGTGTGTGTGTGTGTGTGTGTGTGTGTGTGTATGCGTGTGTGTGTGTGGGGGGGGTGTCTCCACTCGTGTGTGTGTCTTGTCTCCATCAGTATGTGTGAGTGTGTCAGTCGGTCTCCATGCCAGTGTGTGTGTGTGTGTGTGTATGTGTGTGTGAGAGAGTGTGTGTGTGTGTGTGTGTGTGCAGGGCCAGGATGACAGAATTATTCACCTCCTCCGGCTGCACCGCAATTAGTCTCTCCACAGGGGGCGAGAGAGGATGAGAGGAGCTGGGAGAGAGGGAGAGGGGGATGGGGAGGGGGAGGGGGGGATGGGGAGAGAGGGGGAGAGGGGGATGGGGGGAGAGGGGGGGGGGGGGGTAGAGAGAGAGAGAGACTGGGAAGGGTAAAGGACGCTAGGACACAGAGACATTGAAAAGGAGAGAAAGACAGGCCTGTGACAGAGAGGACAGGGGGGAGGGTTCAGACCCCCAGATATCCAGGAGTGATTTAACAGAGGGATGAGGAGTGATTTAACAGAGGGATGAGGAGTGATTTAACAGAGGGATGAATGTTTAATATAACGTTTAATATATTTCATGGGTATTCCTTGGGATAACACTGATCTGGGATCTTTAGAGTTTTCTGTTGCTTTAGAGCGGTGAGTCAGAGTGCGCCATTGTGTGCCACTGTGATAAACAGCTGCCCCCCTCCTGACCATCATGGCCCGACCCACTTACTGAGCCGATGCCAGCCGGACCGTACCACCCGGTGATGGAACGGGGGGGGGAACTGGACCGTCCCACCAGGTGATGGAACGGGGGGGGGAACTGGACCGTCCCACCAGGTGATGGAACAGGAGGTAACCTGGACCGTACCACCAGGTGATGGAACGGGGGAAAACTGGACCGTACCACCAGGTGATGGAACGGGGGGTGACCAATCACAACTTAAAAGGTCTAAAATAAGCTTCTATAACACAATATACCCGTGCAAATCCATCAACATCAGCATAATTACATGGAAATATGAAAAATAAAAATATCCACAAGTAACATTTTTTTTCCTAGTATGGGAATAGCCTACGTCAACGCCTCACCAGAAGGGAGAGAGATGATTGGCTGGCAGACTGTCACCTTGGTGTGAAAGCTGCACATAACTCATGTACAGAGGTGAGCATAAATCTACAGTAACAGGCCTTCCACGCACATCTGTTCCTTCCTGGAAAATGGCCTCCTGCCCCTCCTCCTCCATCTGGACGCGTGTCAGGTCTGCCTGAACCGTGGATGTATGAGACCTGAACACACGAGGACCTCTTCCTCACAGCCGGCTGACCGCCAGACTCATATAGACCCGGGTTTGAAGGACCGGTTTGGTATTTAGCATCATAAGCCTTGTTATGAGGTTATTTCCCATCATATAGAAACGGTCCACGTTAAAACATTTGACAGACTGTGCACTCTGGAGATATTAGTGCTCATTGCTCATGTCACAGCTAAGCATATACAGTAATGATCTCTTCTATGAGCATGTACTGGGGCGTCTGTAGCTCAGTAGGTAGAGCGGGTCGTTCAGTGATCGAAGCGGTTCGAATCCCAGCTCCGACTGTCCACATGTTGAAGTGTCCTTGAGCAAGACACCTAACCCCAAATTGCTCCCAATGAGCAGGTTAGCACCTTGCATGGCAGCTACCGCCATTGGTGTGTGAGTGTGTGTGTGAATGGGTGAATGAGAGGCCATTGTAAAGCGCTTTGAGTGCCGCTGAGGTGGAAAAGCGCTATATAAGTGCAGTCCATTTACCGTTTACTTACGATGCTAAATAGCAAACTACTGCTTTATTCAACAGCACAGCTGTGATAGCAGCATACTAAGGTCCTTTACAGTATACAACTACAGCTGTGACCTGTCAGGAAGTGAAACAGGAAGTTGATGGGGAAGTAGAGGTCAGTGACTCAGCGTCTTAATTGCTCGCTGGGGTCGTTGCACTGACTTCATCCGAGGCTGGACGCCGAGGGCTTAGAGTCTGATGGGGGCCTGACCCCCACCCCGGTGCCTGACTACACACACACACACACACACACACACACACACACACACAGCTACCTCCGAGTGTTCCAGACACAGACTGCCTTTGTGCTGAGAGAGAGAGCCAGTGAGGAGGGTCTGTCTGTGAGGGGCTGACAGCACGCCGCTTGGCTCCGCCCCGGGGGTGAGGGAGAGGTGAATTCAAGGTCGGAGGTTAGAGTTAGTTAGCGGGGGGGGGAGGGGCCACCGCGCTAACGAGTGTCAGGGTTGAGAGCCTGGGCCTCGGGGCACGCTCACCCTCTCTCCCGTCACCGCAGTGCATCGTGGGTCTCTGACGAGAACCGTGGGGACGAATGGATGGATGGGGATGAGACGGGGGAGAGAGGACGGACAGAAATAGAGAGAGAGAGAGAGAGAGAGAGAGAGAGAGAGGGAGAGGGAGAGGGAGAGAGGGACAGAGAGACAGAGAGAGAGAGAGACAGAGAGACAGAGAGACAGAGAGAGACAGAGACAGAGAGACAGAGAGAGAGAGAGAAAGAGAGACGGAGAGAGAGACAGAGAGAGAGAAAGAGAGACACAAAGAGAGAGAGAGAGAGAGAGAGAGAGAAGGGGGGGAAAGGAAGGCTAAAAAAAGAGGTGCCTCGGGTTGAAAGAAAGAGAGAGAGAGAGAGAGAGAGAGGAGAGGAGAGAGAGACCGAGAGAGAGACCACCCAGAGGCCCACCTCCAGCCTGGCAAAACACTACAGGGGGTCATCAATATTTATGACTTCGGCATCAATAAAATAGAGACCTCACTGGATAACAAAGGGACCGGCAAATTTCAAAAGCAGTTTGGTATTAATATATTAGCCCTCGCACTGGAGTTGATATGACAGTATTCTTCCGTGAAAAAGGCGGAAAAGCCGAGATAGTTGTTGGACACAGACTGTGGGGACACAAGGAGCAGGCAAACACACACACACACTCACACACACACACACACACACACACACAGCTGTTAGGGTGCCATTACTGGGATAATTCCAATACTTTCTCAACATCGGTATTTCATCATTCGTCTCCTTTCTGCAGTTACTGTCTACAACACAGAAAAATAATAATAATATAATAATAGTAATCATTCTCGTCTTCGAGGTGATTTAGGTAGTTGAATGTAAACTTCATGAGGAAGCCCAGACAGTAGCAACACTCTGTATTCATACAGGCTTGGACCACTGACCAGAGCTCTGTTTACAGTGTGAGACAGGAAGAGACAGCATATCAGTTCTGTGCGCTTCCCCGGCTTGCGTGGCCAGAAGGTCAAAAGGTCAGAAGGCCAGAAGGTCACACGGCGTGTCGGCCCAGCAAACCCACAGAGTGATTTCACCATGACACAGAAGCATGACCATCATGACCATCCAGTCTTCCACACCCAAAACGAGAAAACACGCATCGTGAGTCATGTGAGCGCGCATGGCCGAAAATAACCCGTTTAAGGAAACTAGCTAGCGTGAAAGCTAGCTACCGTAGGCTAGCTTCCCTATATCCCTCCACGTCTACCTCGCATCCTGCCTGATAATAACGCTGGAGATCCCAGCTGAATTTATGACTTCCCCCCACCAGCGGAATCAAAAGACCCACTTCCTGTTTCATATCTGGGCTGTATGAAAGGAATCTGTCATGGCCCCCGTAGTCTAGATCAGACAGAAACCATCCTCTATCTGGAGAGAGTCAGAGTCCCCCATGCGACAGACGGGGAAGACCAAAACACTCACAAACACTGCTTTGTGTGTGTGTGTGTGTGTGTGTGTGTGTGTGTGTGTGTACGGTATGTGTGTTTGCCTCAGGAAAACAGTCACACACCGTCAGCGGTAGTCACACACACACACACAGACAAACACGCACGCACATGCACACACACACACACGAACACTCGATAGTGCACAGATGTGATGAGGCCCAGGAGCAGAGGAAGAGCAGATAACCAGCAGCCTTCTCACACACGACTGGAACGAGGGATTACTATGACCAGAGAGAGACAGAGAGAGAGAGAGAGAGGGGGGGGGGGGAGGGAGAGAGAGAGAGAGAGAGAGAGAGAGAGAGAGAGAGACTAGGTCTGACTCTGAATCTCTCCTCTCCTCTGGTTCAGTTGGACGTCAGCCAGGACCTTCAAACACCGTCTGCCCCCAACACCACTGGAGCTGGGGAGAGAGGAGGGAGGGATGGAGGGAGGAGGAGAGGGAGGGAGGAGGAGAGAGGAGGGGAGAGATGGAGGGAGGAGGAGAGAGGAGAGAGGAGGGGAGAGATGGAGGGAGGAGGAGAGGGAGGAGGGAGGAGGAGAGGGAGGGAGGAGGGGAGAGAGGAGGAGAGAGATGGAGGGAGGAGGAGAGGGAGGAGAGAGATGGAGGGAGGAGGAGAGAGCAGGGGAGAGATGGAGGGAGGAGGAGAGAGGAGGGGAGAGAGGAGGGAGGAGGAGAGAGGAGGGGAGAGATGGAGGGAGGAGGAGAGAGGAGGGGAGAGATGGAGGGAGGAGGAGAGAGGAGGGGAGATGGAGGGAGGAGGAGAGAGGAGGGGAGAGAGGAGGGGAGAGATGGAGGGAGGAGGAGAGAGGAGGGGAGATGGAGGGAGGAGGAGAGAGGAGGGGAGAGAGGAGGGGAGAGATGGGAGGAGGAGAGGGAGGGATGGAGGGAGGAGGAGAGAGATGGAGGGAGGAGGAGAGGGAGGAGAGAGGAGGGGAGAGATGGAGGGAGGAGGAGAGAGGAGGGGAGAGATGGAGGGAGGAGGAGAGGGAGGGAGTACCACCGCCAGGCACACAATGAACGCAGGATGAGATGGAGGACACGATGCTAGACAGCGGAGGGTGGACGAGACAGGGGCAGGGCCAGGCACAGAGAGAGAGAGAGAGAGAGAGAGAGAGAGAGAGAGAGACAGACAGACAGAGAGAGAGAGAGAAAGAGAGAGAGAGACAGAGACAGAGAGAGAGAGAGAGAGAGACGAGGGGGGGAAAGGAAGGCTAAAAAAAGAGGTGCCTCGGGTCGAAAGAAAGAGACAGAGTGACAAGAGAGAGAAAAAACCTCCAATTGACCTACTCGCTCCTAACAGAACAGAGTCCAGGACACTGATAATGACGGCCACTATGTCATCGTCACCTATATCCGCTCATCTGCTCCACCTACCGACTCCTCCGCACCAACAATCCACCCCGGCGCCCATCCTTTCATCCCTCCTCTGAACTTCAGACACACACTGGGGTCAAGGTTCACCTTCCAACAGGACGACGACCCCAAGCACACAGCCTAAGATAACAAAGGAGTGGCTTCGGGACAAGTCTGTGGATGTCATTGGTAGGGCTGGGTATCGAGTCGAATTTCAAGAATCGATATGATTCCGATTCACAAGGTTCGGAATCGATTATCACGATTCAATTCGATTCGATTCAATATCGATTCGGTTAGTGTTACTAAAACCTTTTTTTTTTTTGCTGTAACCTTAATTACATGACTGCCAAGTTATGCAACACATCAATACTAGGGCTGGGTATCGATACTGATTTCCAAAAATGAATGAATGAATGAATCATTGAATGAATTAATGAACTATTCATTCCTTCATTTATTCATTCATTCATTAAATAAACGATCGATTTGGGGATTCATGAATCGATTCTGAATCATTTGATTCAGAATCGATGAATCGATTTTTCAAACCCAGCCCTAGTCATTGAGCTAAAGCCCAGACTTGAACCCAAGTGAACATCTCGTCTCATCTGTGAGACGCTCAACATCCAACCTGATGGAGCTTGAGAGGCTCTGCAAAGAAGAATGTGAGAAACTGACCTAAAATAGGTGTGCTGAGCTTGTAGCATCAATGAGTGTTTTATTTTTTAATAAATTTGCAGAAATTAATAAGTTTTTCACTTTGCCATTATGGGGTATTGTGTGTAGAATTCTGAGGAAAAAAAAGAATTTAATCAACAAATTGTGGAAAAGGGTGAAGGGATAATGAATACTTTTCAGATGCACTGTAAATAAAACTACAGTTGTTTCAGTCATTCAGCCCCACATTTGAATGGGTAAATGTGCAAACTCTTCAGGGCCGAGTTTCCCAGAGGCATCGTAGCGCTATGATGAACGCCATAGCTTACGATGAACGTAGCGCTACGATGCCTCTGGGAAACTCAGCCCAGATTGGTTTCAAACGTTACAGCCTTTCAAAGGTAAACGGTTGCTGCTTGTGTTGGTTCAGGTTAGCAGTCCTTGGCGACCCGTGGTGGAAAATCTTCTCTGACAAACGTAAACTCACACATTTAGCTGGGATATTCCATGGTAATGTGCTTGACTCGTTGAATTATTTCTGACAGACAGAATGATTGGAAATGTTTTCCTGCTCAGAGAGAGATGTTTGTGAGTGCGTGATGAGACAATCTGCTATAAAAACTGTCAAGAAAACCTTTTGGAGGTGTCGAAATCACAGACGTCCAAATCCCAGAAGACAGATGACGTAGGTAAACAGTCAGGTCAAAACCCTCCTCACACACACACACACACACACGCACACACACACACACACAACACACACCCTCGGCTCTGCAGGCGTTGTTATGGCAACGGCCGGCGCTCCAAATTTCAGGCTTTGATGGTTGCCCTAGGCAACGGCACGCCAGGCTGAGCACCATGGCGACGGGCCGACCCGGTCCACATCTCACACCGGCGGGCTTTGGCGCCGGCGCCGAACGCTGCTCAACTTCCATCTGCGGTAATAAACGCGGCAATAAACCTCGCATCAAAGGAACGCACTACAGATGGCGTTTCATCAGACGCACAAAATGGACGCGGCTTCGCCGTTCCAGTATGGGAATGTCCCTCATTGAGTCAGTCATCCAGGGGTTTTCAGAACTGAATGATCGCATTTCACTGACAGACTGTTTGTATGCACGACTAAGACGAAAGCCATATCCACTAACATGACGGAGGAACATTCATGAGGCAGATAACAGCCGAGTACAGCGGCATGATAAACTATTTTCTTCATACATACTATACTTGCGGTTTAGTTTCTGTAATTCAATAGTTCCCTTCGTGTCCGAGGCACCGCCAGCCGTCACCCTGGGTAAAGTCCTGGATGTGACATTCAGAAAGATAGAAAGCCTTTCTTCTGCCTTGAGTAAACTTAGCAGACACAAGCAAACGTCAACAGCTGTGCGCAGTCCAAAGCGAAACAAGAACCCCCCCCCCCCCCCCCCCCCCACACACACACACACACACACACACACACACACACACACACGTGGGTCACGTTCTAATGTTCCACGTGTTTCTATCTGTGCTGTGATGTCTTTACGCTGCTGTGCCGTGCACTCCGTCTAATGTCGTCGACGACTTTCACGTTACAGTCGTGTACAGTACGTCTACGACGTGAAGCAGAACCTTTTCATAGCCCCATCTGATGAACTTTGACCTTTCAAGCCAGTCCCCAGGGCTCAACTGCATCTTAAGATCATAGATTCCAGCGTAGGTGTTCAATTTGACACTAATTACATTGTGAAGGAAACCATTTGGAAATCGCATTAAGTTCCTCTAGGATTATTAATTGATTATATGTACCGGCTTCAAGATGGATCCAGCAAATTGACTTCATCTGGGTCAACAGTATTATTTCACTGGCTCTCTGATCTCTGAGGAAGGCCCTGGTGAACGGTAGAGGTGAATATTGAGGCGTACTGTACATACTGTACATGTAGCCTGACTATTCAGTCAGTCGGTCAAATCAATTGGCGCGATCCGAGTTCTCGGTCAATTGAAGACGGCGAAGGCCGCCACGAAACAGCATCTCACAAATAGAGGGCCTCCTCGTGACCGTTGCATAGCTAATCCAGATACTGATTGATACTTATTATTTATTTATTTTTAAAAAATATTGAAAAAAAATATTGAAAAAAATATTGAAAACAATATTTTTAAAATATGTTTTTAAATGATACCATTTTAAATAAAATGTTATCATTTAAAAAAATATTCTAAAAAAAATGGTATATATTTTATAAAAATAAATAAATAATAAGAAGCAAAAAACAAAAGTTAAATCACCCATATAGGTCTGACGGGTTATTGCAAACAGCTGGTCCCTTTGGCTCCCGCAGACGTCCTTAACAAACAGCCCCCGAGACCAGCGCCCATGTGCCCCGCCCCCCTGGCCTCCCCGCGGGGGGGGGGGGGGGGGGGCACCTCTCTGGATGACACAAGCCAGCATTGCCGTCACTCCGGGAAACCGAAGACAGGCGTGCTCGTCTGGAACTGGAAGAGACGGCCCTCGGGAGTTTTAAAGCCGGCCCCGTTTTAGCAGTGCTGTTAGGTCAAAGGTCACACTGAAAGGTCAAAGCCTGCGAAGGCTCATGAGCTCAGACGGTGAATGTAATGGGATTTGAAACAGGTGGTTTGGTGGCAGGAAGTGTTACTCAAGACCAGGCCAACTGGACAGGAAGTGGACCGCTGACGTCACTTACGTCACCCGTGTGACAGATTTGTGAACGTCGTGACGGCTGTTTCGCTGGTTTCCTTCCTGTAACGCAACAAAGTCATGAGACTACTGTGAACTTTGACCTCGCACAGCGGGCAGAATGTCTATGACTGCACACGCTTGAACAAACAAGGAGAATTTACGGTCGTACGACATGTCTGACACAAAATGTACATCAATCAGACACTCTGGGCAAGAGACACTCCGCCTCACCGACACCGTCTCATCTCTACGGTAACCGCACGCGAGCATAGTCCGTTTACATTTTTTCGCACCAGACTTTTCCCGCAGACGACCAATCAGACTAGGCGACAATCTACGACAGCGTCTCCAACCGCACAGAGTTCAGGTTTCCAGACGGGACTCCGACATCCCGACCCCACAAAGGCATTTTTAGCTTAACACCACACTCATCTTACCGAGCCCTGGCCGACCTCGAGTGACTGTGCTTGAAGGCGGGGGAGCCTTTGTGCTCCTCGAACCTCATACAGAAACTCGCAGTTCATTTGACCTCCGCCCCCTGACACACATCTCTCCCCCGGTATCATATGTTATGACACGTTCAGCGCCGATGCTCAGATGTGCTGAGCGTGCAGAGACAACCCCTGGTTCGACCGCAATCCGATATCTTTACACATCTGAGCCGGCCGGGGAAGCTGCGTTTCGCAACGCCAGACGTGTAAACAGCTGAGTGTGCTGCAGGCGACCTGAGGTGACCTTTGGGTGAGCCGAGGTGATCCCTGCTGGCGGTCACGCTTCATTAGTTACGTCCGTCTGGGGACGCGCAATTAATCGTGAATTATTGCGACCGCAATTATGACCTCTGCAATTAACCAATCACAAAATGGCTGCGATTAATAATTCAGTCTTGTCAGTGCTCTGACCAATCATGGGTGTTTATGCCGTCTGACCAATCACATGCATTCCTGCTTTTGCTCAGTTTATTATACATATATATATATATATATATATATATATATATATATATATATGAGGTGACACCACAGAAAATGTATGTAAAATGTGAAATATTAATCACTTACTAATCACAATTACAATATCAGGCAACTAATTGCAAGGGAATGCGTGGACAGATTGCAGGTGGAGAGATTACAGTCAGTGTGTGTGAATGTTAGAGACACTAAGCTAAGAGGAAGAAAGATGTCATTTACTGTTCGTTTCATTATTCACCAAAACAACACTGCAGGGAATAATTAAAACACATCATTCCTGCTTTTTTGTGTAGGCGGCTTTAGCAGCTACGGATTACATTCTGAATAGCGTGGTGCAACTCTTCAGAGTGGACGAAGTGACGGAGTAGACCTGTCCCTATCTTCACCCGTTTTCAAGATGGAGTCTGTAACGTTAGCTGGTTAGCTTAGCCCACGCGCTGGAACGTAGCAGCAGTCGACACTCGCACCATTTTCTACTCAAATCAACATCACTGCGAATGATTTTTCAAAATATTTGGGTGTTACCATCGGGGGGGATTGTGGAGCCATCATTTTTGCTGCTTACACTTAAGTTATTGTATATATATTTGAACTGAACAGGACTAGTGGGCATCTCTAAATCTGACCTCTCTTCTCTCTGTTCTGATGTTGAAAAGAGGCCTGTAAGCGCACACTAGCCATACCAGAATACTACAATACCCTTTTCACTTTGCCTGGGTTTCCGGAACACTGCAGACGAGGAAGAGCATGAAAGAGAGTCGAGGAAACCACTTAGACAATTGAGACGTCTCCAGGGGCCTTTAAGCGTGTTCCCTTGCAACCTCAGCAAAAAAAACAAAAATACATGAGCTACAACCATGGACAGCGATACTTAGTTTGAGGGATGCTCTGCTGGAGACCGTCCAAATGGCTCTTCTCTGTGTGAGCCAACCCCCGAGACAAACCGCCAGGATGTAATGATAGCATTTTGTGCCCAGAGATAAAAAGTTATAAATAAAATAAAAAGCGTTGTCGGTATGACGCCAGGTCTCTGGCGGTCACGGTTGTGTGAATGAGAGGATGTGTCGGTGAGCGATGCCAGGGGGTCGAGAGCCAGGGGGTCGGGGGGGTCGTGAGCCAGGGGGTCGAGAGCCAGGGGGTCAGGAGCCAGGGGGTCAGGAGCCAGGGGGTCGAGAGCCAGGGGGTCAGAAGCCAGACCAGTGCTGTAAACTTTCCCTTTAAGACCAGTGCTGTAAACTATCCCTTTAAGACCAGTGTTGTTGGAAGACCATTTTACAAGCAGTGATCTGGAAGAAAGAACCAACAATGAAAGCAATGGAACAAGCCCATCCAGTCCTTCTATCCAGCCGCATGAGGAGTGTAGGAAAGAAGCCATCTCACTGAACTGGGACAGGGCCAGAGATGGAGAGATAGAGAGAGAGATAGAGAGAGATAGAGAGATAGATATAGGCCGAGTTGTATGCAGGCTGACCCCCTGACCCTGTGTTCTGCTCGTCCAATCAGTTCCTGGTTCAGTGGAATACTACCACGCTGCTGGCACCGCAGTGGAACTGCTGAATCAGGGCCGTGAGGGCGTGTCCTCTGACGTGAGACCAGGGCTGCTATCCTCCACTAAGAGAGACCAGTAAAAACCCAGCTAGTACCAGTAAAAACCCAGCTAGCACCAGTAAAAACCCAGCTAGTACCAGTAAAAACCCAGCTAGCACCAGTAAAAACCCAGCTAGTTCCAGTAAAAACCCAGCTAGTACCAGTAAAAACCCAGCTAGTACCAGTAAAAACACAGCTAGTACCAGTAAAAACACAGCTAGTACCAGTAAAAACACAGCTAGTACCAGTAAAAACCCAGCTAGTACCAGTAAAAACCCAGCTAGTACCAGTAAAAACCCAACTAGTACCAGTAAAAACCCAGCTAGTACCAGTAAAAACCCAGCTAGTACCAGTAAAAACCCAGCTAGTACCAGTAAAAACCCAACTAGTACCAGTAAAAACCCAGCTAGTACCAGTAAAAACCCAGCTAGTACCAGTAAAAACCCAGCTAGTACCAGTAAAAACCCAGCTAGTACCAGTTAAAACCCAGCTAGTACCAGTAAAAACCCAGCTAGTACCACTAAAAACCCAGCTAGTACCAGTAAAAACCCAGCTAGCACCAGTAAAAACCCAGCTAGTACCAGTAAAAACCCAGCTAGTACCAGTAACCCAGCTAGTACCAGTAAAAACCCAGCTAGCACCAGTAAAAACACATCTAGTACCAGTAAAAACCCAGCTAGTACCAGTAAAAACCCAGCTAGTACCAGTAAAAACCCAGCTAGCACCAGTAAAAACCCAGCTAGTACCAAACAGTTCGGCTACTGCTTCAGACTTCACCTGAAACTCAGAGTTCATCTGAGAACCAGCGCTGACACGCTTAGCGAGCGGCGCGCCTTCCTGCGACACCAGTTCCTCTCGTTTCACTTTCCCCTCCATGTGCTGCGGTGCTCACCGTAGGTAAACAAGACGCTCTGACCACGGCAACGCTTTCAGTACAACCAGACTCGCCTGGGCGGCTCGTAGCTTGGGAGGCTGAGCGGTCGGAAAGGTCCCGGGTTCGATCCCGACTCCATTTTACCGTACTCAGCACTGTCGCCTCACAACAAGGAGGTCTCAGAGTTTTGCATGTTCTCCCCGTGTTCCCAGAAGAAACCAATATGAAAAACATGCAGAAAAACAGATCGCTAACGCCGTCCATCCCTGAAGAAGACGGACAGGAAGACTTGGATTGGTTCCCCGGGCGCATCCCAGCATGCACGCTGCCTACTGTCTGCTCCCGCCTGCCCTTGGGGTAAGGACGAAAGGATGGGATACGAGCAAAGAACAACCTACTTTGTGTGTGTGTGTGTGTGTGTGTGTGTGTGTGTGTGTGTGTGTCGTGTAACAAATAAAGCCTTCTTCTTCTCGAGGTCAAAGCGGTGGAATCGACCGAATCGCGAGTCACACGCCGACAGCGTTTCCACACAAGCCACGGTAACATCGTCCGTCTCGGCTGCACACACTAGGGCATTGTGGGTGACGTTGAGACGGCAGGGCTTTCCTCAGGAACGCCGGTCGGAACGTCAGCAGATCTCCACATTCCCGCCCGGAACGCCGCGGAGCGATACGCTTACCGCCGCTGACATCACCCGGCCGGCGCGTCGACTCAAAGCTGCTATCGATATTAGGTTTCATTACGAGTAGGCAGATGAAACGCAGTACGGATATTGTACGCTGAATGATGGCTTGACCTCGCCTCTTCGCACCCGTGCTCGAACGACACCGGCCGAGCCAATAAAGGACAGCGCCAACACACAGAGGCACGTGCGTCCATTCAAAAAGCCTCATCACATTAGAGGGCAGCTATGAGAATAAATGGATGCAATTCATGGAGCGGATTCCTATCGAGCCCAGATATGGAGAGAGAGAGGCCCTCTGGGGGGGGGGGGGGGGCGACGGAGGGGGTGTGTGTGTGGGAGAGGAGGGTCCAGGAGCCCTGGAGCGGTGTGTGTGTGTGTGTGGGGAGGGGAGGGTCCATGGCGTCTCAAGGACGAGAGAAGTGACCTCGCTCTGCTTCAAAGCGACTGTGTGCACCTGCGTGCTACTGTCGCTCGTTGTGAGAAGGGATGAAGATGAAGAGGAGGATTCATAATGCAATAGAGGAAGGGCTATTGGCTTCACAGTGCAGAAGGACAGTAGGCTTCGCTCTGGCTATCCGCCACCCAGGAAACTAGCACACTAACCCAGGAAACTAGCACACTAACCCAGGAAACTAGCACACTAACCCAGGAAACTAGCACACTAACCCAGGAAACTAGCACACTAACCCAGGAAACTAGCACACTAACCCAGGAAACCAGCACACTAACCCAGGAAACCAGCACACTAACCCAGAAAACCAGCACACTAACCCAGGATGAAACCAGCACACTAACCCAGGAAACCAGCACACTAACCCAGGAAACCAGCACACTAACCCAGGATGAAACCAGCACACACTAACCCAGGAAACTAGCACACTAACCCAGGAAACTAGCACACACACACCCAGGAAACTAGCACACTAACCCAGGAAACTAGCACACACACACCCAGGGAACTAGCACACTAACCCAGGAAACTAGCACACACACACCCAGGGAACTAGCACACTAACCCAGGAAACCACCACACTAACCCAGTAAACCAGCACACTAACCCAGGAAACCAGCACACTAACCCAGGAAACCAGCACACTAACCCAGGAAACCACCACACTAACCCAGGATGAAACCAGCACACTAACCCAGGAAACCAGCACACTAACCCAGGATGAAACCAGCACACTAACCCAGGAAACCACCACACTAACCCAGGATGAAACCACCACACTAACCCAGGAAACCAGCACACTAACCCAGGAAATTAGCACACTAACCCAGGAAACCAGCACACTAACCCAGGAAACCACCACACTAACCCAGGAAACTACCACACTAACCCAGGGAACTAGCACACTAACCCAGGAAACCACCACACTAACCCAGGAAACCACCACACTAACCCAGGAAACTAGCACACTAACCCAGGATGAAACCAGCACACTAACCCAGGAAACCACCACACTAACCCAGGAAACTAGCACACTAACCCAGGAAACTAGCACACTAACCCAGGAAACTACCACACTAACCCAGGAAACTAGCACACTAACCCAGGAAACTAGCACACTAACCCAGGATGAAACCAGCACACTAACCCAGGAAACCAGCACACTAACCCAGGAAACCAGCACACTAACCCAGGAAACCACCACACTAACCCAGGATGAAACCAGCACACTAACCCAGGAAACTAGCACACTAACCCAGGAAACTAGCACACTAACCCAGGATGAAACCAGCACACTAACCCAGGAAACTAGCACACTAACCCAGGAAACTAGCACACTAACCCAGGAAACCACCACACACTAACCCAGGAAACCACCACACACTAACCCAGGAAACTAGCACACTAACCCAGGAAACCACCACACA
This sequence comes from Borostomias antarcticus, assembly GCF_949987555.1. Classification (NCBI taxonomy): domain Eukaryota; kingdom Metazoa; phylum Chordata; class Actinopteri; order Stomiiformes; family Stomiidae; genus Borostomias; species Borostomias antarcticus. Next base: position 5,094,542 of record NC_140263.1, on the reverse strand, counting down.
CTAACCCAGGAAACTAGCACACTAACCCAGGATGAAACCAGCACACTAACCCAGGATGAAACCAGCACACTAACCCTGGAAACCAGCACACTAACCCAGGATGAAACCAGCACACTAACCCAGGAAACCAGCACACTAACCCAGGAAACCAGCACACTAACCCAGGATGAAACCAGCACACTAACCCAGGAAACGAGCACACTAACCCAGGATGAAACCAGCACACTAACCCAGGAAACGAGCACACTAACCCAGTATGAAACTAGCACACTAACCCAGGAAACCAGCACACTAACCCAGGATGAAACCAGCACACTAACCCAGGATGAAAGCACACAGAAACCCAGGATGAAAGCACACAGAAACCCAGGATGAAAGCACACAGAAACCCAAGGACGTAGATCTCCAGGATTCCTTCCATGTTACTCAGACGTTTCGACTCCCCGTCGCATAACTTAAATGGTTGGGCTTGTAGTAAGGGGAAGCATGTGTGTGTGTGTGTGTGCGTGCGTATATGAGTGTGTGTGTGTGTGTGTGTGTGCGCGTGTGTACGTACATGCGCGTGCGTTTAACCATATCAAGTACAATTTCAATTCTGTGGTGCTCATTAGTGAGCGTTTATTATAAACCCCAGTGACAGATGGATAGGAGGTATAAACTGCTCCATTTGATCAGACAGGTAGGGAGGGGCGGGGCAGGGGCGGGGCAGAGTCACATCACAGCCCTAATGAGGCACGAAGATTTCTGGCATGTGTAGAAAATTGTCTGCAAATGACATTTGAACTGCCGAACCAGCCTATATCTTGTCTCTGTTGAGAAGTATATTGACAGGGCGTTGTCCTACATCTAGAATGATAAGCTATCTTGCACCATGGACTCCAATGAGCTGCCACTGCCTCCTAATGAGCACAATGCTCAACCCCATGTGACACAAATGACCCCGCTCACAAGGTGAGGGTGAGGATCAAAGCGCATGCGACAGTAGGATATTTAGCATATGGCCTAAACAATAAGCGATAGCATATGGCCTGGTCTGCTCCATACAGGAACAGTTCATGTAAAAACATTCTCTAAAATATGTAGGCAACTAAATTATGTTCACTTCATTATGCAAAGGCCCTGCCTTAGACTAGGGCAGGCTCATGGTCAAATATGTCCATCTGCAAATGAAAGTCAGGATTCACACTACCTGATCTACCCGTGTGCAAACCTATAGCACAGCCAAAGGGATCTAGACGAACAGATTCATGCGATTGAGCGCGTTTCACTATTTATATGCTGCTACAGGCTAATCTGGGCTCAAATCCATTCCTTCTAAGGGCGTGATTCGTGTGAATGACGGCTTTACTGCATACAGGGGAGCTACCAAAGGGTTAACTGGGAAATGAATGAACGCACTTGAGCAAATCCCCTAAGAGCAAGACAGGATTTGAATCTTTACGCCGCATTGCCAATTGTGCGCTTCGACTGTGGACCTGCGTTCAATGTTATTAGAAAAGGGGCAACCACAAATAAGTCGCCAAACAGTCATTACGCAAAGGCGCAATTGTTATAGCGGCTATAGTCCATGTTTCGTGCGTGTGGACGTGACCTATCCTATCACCTTTCCACCGACATTACGCACAATCTCAGCCCGGTGGTGATCAGCTCGATCGGCCTGATAACATGTGGTTTAGTCTGGAGACGCAGAGGCGATGAAAACCCCCCCAAAAACAACAACATCTGCGCTAATCCAAACCAAAACAACAACATTTGCTCTAATCCAAACCAAAACAACAACATTTGGGCTGATCTAGGCTGCGGTGGTGCTTACCTCTCCAGGAGGGTCGGTCCCTCGCTGGTGCTGTTTCAACTGGGGGACAGGGACAAGAAGACGTCCCTGCAAAACGCAGTCTTATCTCAGTAGGATCCAGGCGATGTTGGTTGCTATTCCTGCAATGCGCAATCAGGGCGCAGCGTTTACGCGCGGAGGAGAGGTGGGAATCGAACACAACACCATCAGATGAATTCATCCAAACATGGCAGTGATATGGAGAAATGTCACTCAAGCCACAAGACGGGGGAAAACCAGCGACAGCAGGAAGTGTCAGGTAGGCACACGGACCTGACAGACAGGTGGACTGCCCAATCAGCCGTCAGAGTCGACACCAAGACCCGCCTTTACGCAGAACGCACCAATCGCCGGGTCTGCCGACCGGGGTAATGCAAATCTCCCGTGGACGCGCAGGTGCATTCGGTTCAGCTCATCCTGCTTCAGATGTGGAAACCACACAGATTCAACACATCCGAAACGTCAACAATCCTTTTTTTGAACATCTGAATTGCAAAACTCCAACAGCCTACAGCACTGTGACGCACTGTTAATCGTATTAGCTGAATCTTATGATCAAGGGTTACAGGGTGGACAATGAGGAGGAGCTTTAAGCAGTATAGGACTATAAAGACCTTTTTGAGGACCACTATTAAACAAAATGAGGAGGCGTCTCTCCTTTTAAATAGAAAGCAGAAGCTGTGGTTTATCAAGTCTGTCACTGATTCCACGTCCACTGTGCAACCAGAATGCTGGTGTTAGGAAGTGACTCGGGTTCCAATGCTGGGCTCTGTACGCCCTCTGCTGGTAGAATATGACACTGCACTGTTCACGCCTGAAGGTGTTGGATATCATTATGCTAATAATTATCTGTTCTCAATATCAAGGTCACTTACTTCAGATTGACATTTGAGAGGAAGGGAGTAGCAGCCTTCTAATGCAAATGCTTCTAGGCCATACTTTTCAGGATGGGAACGGTTTTTTGAAGTAAATAAATGAGGCTATCCCATCCCAATATCTGCGACAAAGTTTATACTTTGTATGTGCACATCATTTATTTATAATGATGATATTACAGAAGGTCAAGGTCCAGTAATTATAAATGATCTAGATAAGAAAATAAAATTTTATGCACATGTACTGAGGTTATCAAATACATTAAAATATAGTTTTCATCATTGCATATATAGCCTTAACCTTATGTGTCTGTGAAAGTACTACAGGTCTTGAGAGCAACCAGGACTACCCCTGGTGGTTAATCAATTAGGTGTGAAGAAACGGCACAGAAAATAGCGAGAGAATGTTAAATTTGTAGTTAAATTAGTTTTTCTCAATCAGTTTGGCTGATTTGAATTTCTGAAAACTGAGGACTGTGTTCTGAGGCCACGGTTGTTGTGTTGTGCTTTATAAATAAAGTTTGACGACTCAAAACACTGAACAAAGCTGCCTGGACTCAACATCACAGGTGAAATATTACACAGACAAACATTTATTGCCGAACATCTTTTTGTACAAAACATTCACAAAGTTCTTCTATAAGAAGAAATTATCCCACATGGTCTATAAGTGAGGGGCATTCTGGGAAATATCCCACATGGTCTATAAGTGAGGGGCAGTCTGGGAAATCGAGTCAAAACATGCACATTTTGTGAGGTAGTTTAAATTCTACTCATATGAAAACAAGAGTTATCCTACACAAACTCGGTTCTATTATCTTAACATTTTTACCATCGAAATCATGGTTTTCCTTATTTAGATCACCCGTAATACATACAGTAGACGACAATCCCAAAAGTAGCAGGAAAGACGCCATCACTTTACTGTACCAACATGTGTTGTGTTAACTAACCTTTTATCCAATAATGAATTCAAGAAACGTCAGACTATGAACTGGAAACTAGATCAAACTAGCTAAATGAAATGAAACAATATCATTCACCAATGAAAGCATTTCAACGTATCACACAGTAAATGTTAACATAAATTCTTCTCAAACCAGTTGTTTAATTTACATTCCCCCTGGAAACAACATTGGCTCTAACATTAAAAACACAAATCACATCACAAGTTGATTGTCTTTGTTTGCTGCAGTTGATACAAAAATACCATTTTGTTGTTGCAATCGCAGTCAAGAATGCTATAAAGTAAACCAGAGCTAATGTAAGACAGATAGCCTGCATGTTCCTATTTAGTTTAGTTGATCTGGGCCTGTCTATGAAATTAATACACATTAAAACATGGCCTACTGTCAAGCAGCGTGTTCACCATACTAACATTGTTTTTCAACTTAAACTCAGCTTGGATGGACAAACTGATTTTCCTCAGATGTAGTAATGGACTGTTTTAGGATTTTACAGGCATGTCATAAAACAAGTTATCCTTCCCTACTGTATAACAACATAACAACAATGTTAAACTTTCAAATGTCCTCTGAAACAATGGTTTATATTACCAAAAAATCCATTAAAACTATAATTATGTTCAGCTGAATATATGTTTTGTACCTACAAACTACAGTCATCATTTAAATGTATACATTGTTTAAACATTACACCCAAAATATTTAGATGATGCATGACACTTATGAATAAAGCTGCACTTTTAATTAGGGTATATAAAACGGAGGTTCTCCGATTATTTTATCAGAAAATTCTTGTTTGATGTGAAATAGTATTAACTACCTGTACTAGACAGGCAAAACTTGAATGTAAATCACGAACATAGCGAGCCAAATGGCCTACTGTACGAGAAAATCATCAGGACATGTGACTTATCAAGACATATCAGGTGTCATTCAACATGAGAGGTAGGCTATATATTATCATTCTTTATAATTAACATTAGTTTAGTATATGAAGATGACCTTGATAAGAACACGAAGGTTAAGTGCACGGTCACCTTTATTTCCAGAGTTGAAAAGACTTGGAATGTTAAAACATATAGCAATGAATGAACGCACACATGAAAAGGCTTAGTACTCAACATCTCGTTAAGTTATTATTAACTTAACTACAGTTCATTGCAACACCTCAACAGACATTAATCACCACTATTTACCATCAGATCCTACAACTGTACAACGGTTTCTAATGTACATTGTCATTTACA
>NC_140263.1:5079624-5084624 GCF_949987555.1 Borostomias antarcticus | reverse complement strand
TCAGGCCCCTGAAAGCCGTGTCCACAAACAGCTCACATTAAAGCCACGTAAAGACGTATCAGCAAGGCGTCTGGTATCTGATGGTCAAACTATGTATCGTATATCTGAATGGCTTATCTGCGGACAACCCAATGATGATCTACTATAAGTCCAAATGCCAGTCAAAAGAGAATAGAGATTTAGTAATATGTAATGCTTCGGTCTCTTCGTTTAGAAAGGGCAGTTTGGTAAAGGCATAAGTCAGCAGGGTCTATGTTTGAACAGCCACATTGAATGTTTGGTTTGCCTTCTCTCTGCACAGTTTATGAAATATACATGGCTCTTTACGAGATTGCCCCAGATGTCTGAACGTGCCCAAGATGATTGCTTTCGCTATCTAGAACGGGACTGATAGGCTGGATAGATAATCCCATCAAACGTGCAAAAGCAATAAATCTGATTTAATTACACATACAATATTGGATTCATTGGGGTGGAGGTGGGGGTGTATAGTATAGGCTAGATTAGAGGGATGGCGGGTGTGTGTGTGCGTGTGTGTGTGTGTGTGTGTGTGTGTGAGGAGGGGGGATGGAGGGAAGCAAGCTAATTTGCTTAAGATGTAATCACAAACAAAAATGATTGTATATTGAAACAATTCTTCTCCTCTGCTAAGCTTTAGGTCTGGTCCTCCCATGAATGTTTACATTACATTTTTATGAGTTGCTTTTTCGTTTTGTTATTGCTTTTCATGGGTCATAGTAATTGTGAATGTTTATTGGGGTTTATTTCAATCACCAACCTTGTTACTGTAATTACAATAGTTTCATGATAAGAAATGAGAATTCCTTCAATGCATTCAGTACTTAGGGAAAAGGAGTCTACGGTCCTCTAGACCTACTGTACTTCTCTCCACCCACTGAGCAAAGACACGTCTAAAAGACGTCTTTTGTCTTTTTCGGGCGTCCAAAGACATCCAATTAGGAGCCAGAATGAATGTGTTTTTTTTTACGTTCAGATATTGAACCCGTTTTGAACGTCCACAGACGTCTTAGAGGGGTCTGAACGTGATCTGAACGTCTCCCTGACGTTGCGTGTTTGCTGGGCAGGTTCATCAACACTCAGCAGGTTGAATGTGAGCGAATCTCACATCACCTCAATATAATAGCCCACCGCACTGAAAGACAGAGCTTCAGAACTGTTCTGACACAAAAGGCTAACATGGACCTTGCTAAATACACACAGAAGTAACTGATTGGGCACAATGGTGGGTGATTGCCACCTCTCTGCCTGGCGTGCGGTGGCACCTTGGCGACTCACGCCATCGTAGCCTTGTCATGCAATTCAGGCAGCAACAAAACAGCCTATGAAGTCCCAGTTCAGTCTGAAAGCAGGTGTGTGCTGTTTTGCTACGGTTTCACAGCACAACTAGTTAATGCAAAATGCAATGGAAAGAAGGAGACAAAATCAGTACATTAATGACTGATTGTGTAATATCATTTGTCATAAATTATCATAAAATTGTTGGGGGGACATTTTTGGTGGCACTCCATCCAAATACAGTAGTGAATCTGAACTGCAGAGGTTGTCAAGGTCAGACTGCTCCTGCGTTGAGATGGATAAAGATATCCCATACTGTACTCTTTATTCTAAAACCGTAAGAATGAAATGAGCAGATGAATGATGTCTAAATCTTCCACTTCTGTAATGACTTAATCCCCATCTTTTCCTCTTTTTTTGTGCCAGATTAAACCCCAATTGCAGGGGTAATGGCTGTGACTCAAGAGGGACTGACGGACATCTGGCACGCCATAAAGCGAGAGGTACACCGCGGGACTCGGGCCACGAAACTCTTTTGGAATGCCCAGGCCAGCTGACTGGAGATCAAAACCAGGTCTGGGAGGGGAAGGTTTCTCCACCTGGGCCTTTGTCATCAATAAGTCTGTCATCCCCGCAAATATTGGTCGCGGTAATGACGGCTGGAGATTAGGGCCCACTTCCCGGGCTATTAACCACATTTCCAGCCCTCTCTGCCGAGGCACGGGGAACAAAGGGTCGTTTCATGGCCGTACCCCCGGTCTAATGCGGCGGCCCTCCCGATCCACCTGACCTGAGGAGAGACGCCAGCGTTCCACCTCGCTGCCCCGCTCCCGAGCAGGCGCTGAAGGAATGGAGGTCGAAGGTCGCCGTGTAGGACTACAGGCATTTATGGAAATTCAGGGGCCTTTGCATGAATAACGATACCACGGACAAAGATTGTAGACAAAGTTGACTGAAAGCTGGCTGTTTTTTGGGCTGTTTTATCAGCAGATTTAGCGAAGACAACACTTGGTACCACCCTCCTTTCTGCTGTCAGATTCAAATCTTCTCCTGCCTTTAAACCCTTTCAGAACCCAATACTACAGTCTTTTCTCTGTTCAAGGACACAGAGTGATATATCATTATTGTTTTATCTTGATGACAAAGACAGAGCCGAGCGTCTTATCGAGAAAAGCACTCAAGAAGAGAACATTTAGCATGAAAATAACATTTTGAAAGAAAACAGACTCAGGACTAGCCTACTTCTGAACAAAGCATACATCTATAACCGCAATAGAGAATGAACAATTTGGTCACAGTCATGTAGTGCATTCTGTAAGGAAGAATGAAGTTACAGAGATTAGACGAGAAGAAACGTCGAGTTTCTTGAGGCCATTTTGTGGGTTTTACTAAAGTTGTTCACGGTTGGGCATCAGGGTATAGCACGCTACTATACCGCCTGCCTCATAGTTGCCTGCCAAATGCTTCTTTGCCAAACACATGGGAAGCCCTAGTGGCTTACAGATGAGCAAGCTAGCAGCGCTAACTGGATTCAGATGCTATCTCTCACACACATGCATTTTCCCACACTGTGGAAAGAGCACCCCCTGGCTTTCAGGAGGTCAAACTCCCACACGGATGAGTCGAATCGTGCTCAGGTCGCTCAAAGGTTTGCCCGACGAGGAGAGAGGGGAGAGAAGAAGATAGAAGAAGACGACGGACCAAAGGAGCACATGATGAACTCTTCGTCCTTTCCCGAGTAGATCTTGAGAGGAAAGCCCGGAGCTTGGTCGGCTGGAGGGAGTTCAGACGCGCTTGGAACATCTGCGGGGATCTGGGGAAGCTTTGCTTGATCCTGGAGCTCCAGATGACCCCGGGGGCATTTCTGGCGGGGAGCGATCGGGCCGAGGGAGCTAAGGACATTCAGGGTTCCCATGTCAGTGGTTTCCCTGTCGACGGTCTAAGAAGTGTGAACACACTTACCACACAATTATAACATCGAAATATTGAAATGCTAGGAAAATACTGACACGTCGGTTAGCTTTTGTTCGTAATTGCACCACTTGCATTTTCACTCGGATGTACCTGTTGAGCAAAACCCAACAGTAGCTTGAAGCTGCTGTTCTTGCTCTCTATTTGCAGAGGAGAGGCTGGCTAACTAAATGTCGCTCTCTTTTCAAGCAAATCCCGAACCCTTCATTTCATTGAAACTTAACTTTCTTGTGTACTGTAGCAATGTCCCGAATTCCTGTTTAATCTGAACTAGCAGCCATCTGAATGGACCTACGGATACCAGCCAATGTTTTAACTGATCCTCCATTTACCATCCATCAGGTACGAGTACAGTAGCCCGCGCATGTGTTTGTACGTCATAGCTAGTCATACTCACCCTCATACACTTGCTGTCTGTGCTTCTTGAAGAGGCTAATTGCATATGTGAAAGGAAAGGATTTTTCATCTTAAGCCAAAGGCTGAAAGTTTGTTCCATCGGCAGGGTTCGAGGGTAAAGTCTGAGTTGTGGGAAGGTAGGGCAGTCGACGGAGGTTCACGCTCCAGGTATTTCATTTTGGCGCAACATTCTGCCAGGTACGACTTAGACTGGGAACTCAAAAACAACCGGCAAACAAAAGCAATCATCTTTTTGATGAAACCTTTAAGCATCCCCACCTGCGTCCAAAGATTACATCTTTCATCTAAATTCCGGCTCCCTCCTCTTGACCCCTGGTTTGTGTCTGTTATCCACGCACAAAAGACGAGAGGAATCTCTGGCTTGTAGCTCCAACCCCCTGCACAGCAGCGCTGGGGTTAGGGGGGCGGGGGGCGGGAATGGAGGGGGCGGGGGGGTAAGAGGTGCATCTTTCATTAAAGCACAGCCCCCCTGGGGAACGGTAGTCTGGGTCAGTGATAATAGTGTAGTTTGGAGATGCCACAACACGGCCTGACTGTGATTCGGTTCATGAGCGTCCTCCTCCAAGAGCTGATGCCGCCATTTTGGAGGTGGGTGAGGCGGAAGACTGTCCGGTGGTGCTGGTTCTGGTTCTGGTGGCGGGGCGGGAGAGGGAAGGGGTGTTCAGAGAAAGATGGATACCGTTTGTGGTAGGAAGGAGGGAGGTCTGGAGCATCTGTTATAAACCGTAGTCACCAGGACCAGGAGCCGAAGCCATATGTCGTCAAGTATAGAAATCCCTCTAACACTAAAACTTACATTCATCTGGCAAAGGTCGGCGTTTTTGCTCATTGTTTAGTAAAACCCAGCGGGCCCTCCACCGCTGTGTGCTTCAGCAGATCACACACAGCAGCTTTGCCCTGACAAATTCTCCATTTCCTCTCGATCACTGCGACATGGGAGCCATTTTACCTGCGTTGACGTTGGGCCGCTGAAATAACATTTCTTTTCATTTCCTCCCGGCCATAAACCTAATCCTCTCTCTAGGTAAAGGGGAACGGGTTCTTGTTCGGGCCGAGGCAACGCGGAGCAGGAGGTGGTTAGAATGTGGACGGAGAATCGCTAAAAAGTGTGACACTAGGAGAGGGAATTTGATGTGAAGATGAAATAACGAACTGGACTTATATGTTGTAGACCATGGAAGGTCTGGTCTAGATGTAGACCATGGAAAATATTGAGTGCTATCACACTGCCTCTTAACATAATGTCAGCAACACCTGCGCCTTGCTCGAATCTTGCTTGAATCTTTCTCGAATCTTGCTCGAATCTTGCTCGAATC
>NC_140263.1:5049624-5074624 GCF_949987555.1 Borostomias antarcticus | reverse complement strand
AATCTCAGACTGCTAGTAACGCTCTTTCATTTAGAGATGATTATCACCGTCCACAGGAAGTCCCTGTGAGACAGGAAGTGGAACAGGAAGTCTGGAAATAAGTTCAACACTACTATGTGGTATGATGAGTGTACTGATGAGAGAACATGTACACACAGTACACACACACACACACACACACACACACTTACAATAGGTGGTGTGACTAGTGTGAAACAGCATGAAGATTAGATCAAATGTGATGGAAATCAAGCCATGCTCTTTTTCACCCCCTGTGGCTAGCGTACTTAGAAAGTCCCCCAAATCCTTACTCTACTATTAAAATACTACAGTGTCTTGCTTTATGGGGACTAGTGTACGTACAGTCGCAGTAGATAACAGATAACGCAAAGTCTGGCTGGTTCAGAGTTGGAGATCGGTCGTCTGTCCACTCAGAGAAAAGACAAGCGTTACCTTCGACCTCCCGACGAACCCCCGGCAGCCGAAATATTTCTCCCCGACACTCCGGGGAGACCTGCTGAATGTTTATTGGATACGAGCATATTTGGGGATAACCACGGCGACGCGTTGCTACCAGCGTGAGCGTGGGAGACAGCGGAGAACATTCCAGAAGCTTCGGGGGGGGGGGGGTCGGACGACACGGCGAGAGTCTCCAGGAACGTCTCGCCCCGTCTCCCCGCACTAACCCCACAAACGTCTGCTTCTGAATAGAGAGGCAGATGTTCCCTGAACCCGAGTCAGACGGGCCACCCTCAGGGCAGCACACTCCAGGTCAACCGTCGGAATTTAGGCCGGGGATCCGACAGGGGCCTACAGCTGGTTGGGGAATGTTTCCTCCTCCACAGTGTCGCTTTCGTCCTTTGTCGGGGACCAGGGGGTCCGGCGGGCTCCGTCTGAGTTCAGGACCCCCTAAGGGCCTCTCCATCTTGTTTTTTTGTTCCGGGGGACGCGGGTCACAAAGGACATGAGAGAGAGGGCAAGTGAACACTAGTTAGTCGGCTCCGATGATGAGCACTTCTTGGAACAACTTGACAACAACTACGGAGGTTGTTAAGATGTCTTTGCTTTATTTAGTGACATTATTTAGCCTTAGTTACAAGGTCGCATCTCTAGAATAAGAGGCTGCAAGGTATGACTGCCTTGTTTTGGTGGGATTCTCAGACGATGATAACTAATGCAGATTTGTTACAGTATTGGAACCCTGTGAGAAGAACCTTTTCGGGATTTAGGGTTCCACAACGCACTTGACAAGGTTCAATCTGACACCTTTTTCCAGAAGGTTCTTCTACAAATGGTACAATCTATAATGGTACAATCTATATATCTAATATCTATTAGAGGATTAATTTGAGTGTTCATACCATCATTTCTTAAGTTAAACTATCGTTGAATCCTTTACTTTGTGGGGACCTGTTTTCTCTGTGGAAATACAGTATGTCCTTCACTCACAAAGTATTCAACAATAGCTTGACTTAAAGGTGGGGTAGCTAGTTTGCTTTCGGCTTTATTTTGTAAAATTGGCGTAATATCCTTTCAGCTATCAGTAACAGAATGCACCGCGCCCGAATGTATTGACCAATCAGGGTCTCTATCTCGTCACACCTACCAGTCATGTTTGGAGGGAGGGACTACGTCATGATTGATGAGGGGCGGGTTCTTTTGAAAAAGATGACCAATTGGAGGCCTTGTTGACGTCAAACTACAGTACTTTTTTATTTATTTATAAACTAAACTGCAAAAATACTCAAATAACCCTGATAGACTGTGTGTTTTATTAGCTTAGCGTGCTGTGGAGTGTTTAAGTGCGTTTGGTTGTAGATGCTACGGTACCATTATGCTAACATGTGTATGCCCCACTAGAATGACAGAAGCTCAAAATGGTCTCCATCGATCAAAACGTGAACTACCCCTTTAATCATTCCTCTGAGACGAGCCTCTGTGATTCGCCGAGCTCCTGCCTGGTGATTGGCCGGTGGCTTACCGTGTTTTGTAATATGCCGTTTTGTCCAGTTATCAGTCATCTCAACCGGCTCTTTCTCGCCTGTGGTCGCATTGATGACAGCCTTTATCCACGGGCGGGTGATACCATCTACAGATAAGAGGCGGGTGTTCCTGACACACGTCAGGGAGGAAGGAACCACGTGACAAGTAATGGGGGGTGTACTGTAGGGAGGTATACAGAGTATGCCCACTTCTTTTAGCCATGGACACACAGTATACACACACCACTAATGTAAGGTATCATTTCTGCGACAGTATACTCACTTCTTTAGTCACCACTAGACCCTGAAAAGGACCAAACCGTGACAAAAACGATCACAAGTTCATACAATTTGTTTCATGTCGCACCAACCAACAAAATACAAAGTTTATTCTTGGAGAAATTGCTTAATATAGAAAATAATGACTTATCTCATGTGTACCGTGGTAGGCTGCAATATTTTGTCAGATGAATTGTAACTTTACAGCAAATCTATTTATCTATAAGGTACAGTAACTACCATTTCTAGATAAAGCTATCTGTTTAATGGTCTTGGAAACCAAAAGGTTATACAAACTAAATCTCTCTCTCTCTCTGTTTCTCGGTGTTTCTCGGTCTCTCTCTCAGTCTCTGTTTCTCTCTCTCTCTCTCTCTCTCTCTGTTTCTGTCTCTCTCTCTCTTTTTCTCTGTCTTTCTCGGTCTCTCTCCCTTTCTCTCTCTCATTTTCTCTGTCTCTCTGTTTCTCTCTCTCTCTCATTTTCTCTGTCTCTCTCTCTCTCTCTCTCTCTGTTTCTCTGTCTTTCTCGGTCTCTCTCCCTCTCTTTTCTCTGTCACTCTGTTTCTCTCTCTCTCTCTGTGTGTGTGTTGGGTGCAGTTCATAGTATGGCTCTTAGATGGCGCTATTGCACAGGAAGAGACAGTTGTGGTCCTAAGCAGCCCACTTTAAAGACTCAAAGGATTTAAAACACCATACGTCTACATCGATTACATATAGAACCTATATTGCCTTAATATGGTGTAAAATATGTAAATTGAAAGGTGAGAAACCGCGAGATAAGATCTTATTAGCCTAAGTAAATAATTCAAAATAAATTGTCCCTTGTTCATAATCTGATATTTTTCGTCTCAGAAATTCAAATATTGTAAAGATGATCAATTGAGGGCCGTCTATTTGAAATTAAATAATTTGGCCTACGTGAAATTAAGATTTATTTCGTCATTGATTTCGGCAAACTTACTTTTTCCGATACGCTGAAATATAATGATATATTATAGTGATATAATCTATTATGCGATAGCCTACTTTATTAATAGAACCCCTGATTTATCCTATAACAGGATTTACCGTAATAATAATAATTAGTCTAAACTTTCGCTCACAATCATCGTATTATTGTCGCTTTAATGTCATTAAAATAGTTCCTTACACGACGGCTCAATTGTGTTTTAAAATTTTCCCCAACAATCACAAATGGATAAAAGTAGCATAATGACATCAATTAAATTCGCTAACGAATACTCTAATCTAAAAGTCGATATGGGGATTTGAGATTAGGAAAGCTGTGAGGTGGCAACTGTGAAAATAAAGCCTATAAAACAATTACACTTTGTAAAAGACCCAAACATCTGTTTAAAAGGCGTAAGCATCCTCGATTAAAAAACGCTCTTCTTCTCCTAATATGCGTTTAATTGGGGAGATTAAGGTGCGGACTATTACAAGATAGTCACCATGCGACTATAGGCCCATTTACTATTTAAAACATGAAACGTACAGTAGGAGTCCTTTGAAGCATAATTACCGCAGCATTTAGTGACGGCTCCAGTTGATAGAGCTTAGAATAGCTATGAATTCAATAGTTACCGTTCAGGCTTGTGAGAGGTGTCATGGAAGGAGAGGAGAGGAGAGGAGAGGAGAGGAGAGGAGAGGAGAGGAGAGGAGAGGAGAGGAGAGGAGAGGAGAGGAGAGGAGAGGAGAGGAGAGGAGAGGAGAGGAGAGGAGAGGAGAGGAGAGGAGAGGAGAGAGGACACTCACATAGGCTCAGCCTAAACATTTTACTCTTTCTAGCATTCAACCAAGAGACATTTTGTCTCACTTTCAGACTATAACTGTAGGCTATGTCTGTCAAATTTCTCATTTTAACATATGTAAATTGTTGGATTATGCATAGGCTAAGATTATTGCATAGCCTTCTTTTGTTTTGTTTGGGTAGAATGCATCTTAAACATAGCCTATAAAATGAGTTGGTAGATTTTTTAAATTATCTATCTATCTATCTATCTATCTATCTAGATATGGCCATATATATATTTATATCTATATAAATATATATTTATATCTATAATATATAATACACGTTATTATATATTAGTCGTTTTCATTATAATTACAGTATATGGCCATATTATTTACTACATTGTGATATTGAAAATGTATTCTAATTTCCTTAGAAGAAATGTGAAACAGTAAAGTTTATGGAGGTAGTGTCTATGGTTTGCTTAATATGGGAGGAATTCTTCATCAGACTGGCGCTGAAGTAGCCATTTTATCTTCTCTAAATGTAAACAGAAATGTTCTCTTGTAATCTCCCAGGCTGGTTGAAGATCCGAATGCAGATTTCTGGATCCTTCTAGAAACCCGCTGGGAGGTACATCACCGTCACGTGAGGCACCTCTATAGAATCACTCAACCCTGAGAGATGCAATAAAGCCGGAAAATATGTACTCCACATATTAATGTTCTGCTTTTATGAAATACAGCATATGAGGGAGTAGCACACACACACACACACACGCGCACGCACACATGCACACACACACACACATGCACACACACGGTGATGACAACGGGGAGATGGATGAGTCAGATGAGGGCCAGCGGTCGTGTGCAGGTGTCTTCTGGGAGCTGGTGTTTTATACGCTGGCTGAGCCCCCAGGCTTCTGTTCATGCACCCTGGAAGGGGAGGCGGCGATTGACGCACGCTGTTCTGCTCTGCCCTGCTCCCGGCCCCCTGCTCCTGCCCCCCCCGACTCTCGCCCCTGCCCTCCACTGCCCCCAGAGCCTCAGCCCCGCCCCCAGCAGCTCTAAGCCCCGCCCTCAGCAGCTCTAAGCCCCGCCTGCTCTCCCTGGCACTTCCCCCAGAGACTTGTGTGTTCTATGTCACTATGTAATAAGTCTTGCCTCATAGTGTGTATTGTCTTGTTCCAACTTAGCTCCCCCTTGTCCCAGTCCTAGTCCCAGTCCTAGTCCTAGTCCCAGTCCTAGTCCCAGTTCTAGTCCCAGTCCTAGTCCCAGTCCTAGTCCCAGTCCTAGTCCCAGTTCTAGTCCCAGCTCTAGTCCCAGTCCCTAGCTCCTAGTGCCCCCCTCTAGTCCCTCTAGCTCCTCTAGTCTTCTTCTTTATCTGGTTTGTTTCTTTGTCTTGCGTTTTGTCTGGTGAGTGTATCTAATGCCCATGCCTGTGTCTCGTTGTGTCTCGTTGCGTCTCGTTGTGTCTCGTTGTGTCTCGTTGTGTCTCGTTGTGTCTCGTTGTGTCTCGTTGTGTCTTGTTGTGTCTTGTCGCTCACCTGCACCTCATTCCTTGATTGTTCTGTTCTGTGTGTGTATTTAGAAAGACACTTTTATATGTACGTACCCCCCCACACACACACACAACACAAACACACACACACACAGGGGGTAACAATGGCATATTTCACACAGACAGATATACGCGGTGAGAGGCATTGAGATGGCTTAGTTGCATGAGGTTGTGGGTTCACATCCCCCATTTTCAAGGTTTGACATGTATTCACGCAAACTGATCCACCAATCAGAAATGATCTTCTCTCTGATTGGCTAGACAATAGAGGTGAAAGGCTAGCCAATAATAACGCGAGGTTCCTCAGAACCATATTGCTTGTGACAGCTGCTACCTCTGTCGTGACATTTTACCCCTCTACTCCAGGAGAAGGACACACAATCCACCAGGACACTGACTCGTCCCATACATTGTCCCCTATCCCAGACTGCAAACTAGCGATGGCTATCTATAAACACAAGCACCTGACACAATGGGATCAACTCATTTAGCGCGAGGCTAAGAATACGAGAGGTTGGCATCGTCGACGGGATCGCTAGTGAGCCTGTTAATTTGTTGGCCCGATATCAGCCTGGAGATGATTCTGTAACTCGGGGGGGGGGTCTCTAGAGAGGGATTGTGACTATCTAGTTAGCTTGGCCATGAGTGGTACTCTACTGATGTGGTAGAATGACTTCAGTCATCTTAGAAGCTATTGAGTTCGTGAAGAGTGAAAAAGTTAATTCGCTATCACGTCCAGACTTCTTAACAAATCTTAACATTGACTTAAATTCAAATTAGTTTGTTTTCATGATTTTGTATTTTTCTTTGAAAATTGTATTATTTTGTTTTGGTTTAAAGGATAATGTTAGTTTTTGACAACCTGGACCTTATTTACGGCATATTATAAGACGTTTGACTCACCGAGATTACTTTGGTGTAATTCGGAGGCCTGTAGAAGAAATTTAAAATCTGAAAATAGATTTTTTAGAAGATGCATTCTCAGTGCCCCGTCCGCCACCATTACATGGATATACTTGGCTGGCGCTAGATTTTAAATTTCTTCTACAGGCCTCCGAATTACACCAAAGTTATCTCGGTGAGTCAAACGTCTTATAATATGCCGTAAATAAGGTCCAGGTTGTCAAAAACAAACATTCTCCTTTAACAACAGTCCTAACCAGAAAACCTTGTCTGGGCTGGGTTCTGAAGGGAAGGTTTTCTTCCCTTTTCCACCAAAGGAACCGGTTCGTTTCAAAATTCCTGGAACCTTGGTTCTGTCCAGAGAACGGGCCAGCGTTTCGACCAGTTTTGAGCCGAACCGTTGTACGTCAGCCCACGCCCATGATGTCGTCACGATTCGCACTGTACAACCTACTATTTTGCGGTGCCGGTTCGGAACCAGCTTTCGGGTTCCCAAACTCATTTATTTTTGGTCGAAATGCTCGGAACCGTTCAAAATTAGGTTCGCGAACCGACACCGAACCGGTTCCCTCTTGGTGGAAAAGCGTTCCAATTGTGACTTTATCGAAGTGCCACTTCTGAATTCTCCATACATTCTATCATAAAAGCAAAGTCCCAATCCAAAACCCTGTTCTGTAAGACTCTTGATGGATCCTACATTGGAGTGTGACTGGTTTTGAAGTGGTTGTTCTAAACCAGAGGTGTACTAACAGGTCTGGTCTGGACCAGGGCCTTAATGAGAAGCAGAGACAGCCAGCTGTGGGAGTCGGGGTCCAGCCTTTAGACAAGGGTCGCCAGGGGTTAACCATCAAAGATGGCTGCTAACTTATCCCTGTGGAAAAGACCTTGAGAAAACATCGTCCTCTAGCTGTGGCTAAGCTCGGGGAGTGAACCGCTAAGAAGCTGCTCTCCCTTCCATAATTGGTACAAGACTGTGAGAGAGTCATCGATGGCGATTGGGACATAGTCATCAAACCAAACCACCTTTTCATACAAATGTTGAACATTCATGATAATCTGCTGCAACTGAAATGAGCTTGGATTCAAGTCGATAAAAAAGGAATCAATTGTTGCCCATTTCCATTCATAAACAGAGAGGTTTTGTCAATGGAAATTTACATGGTTTGTATTCTTGGACTAGGCTTATCTGTGTCTGGATAACCATCCCATAATACCCTGACTGTACTGTGTACACTTACTGTAGACACACAAGCAAGCACACTTTCCACAACAGTGGATTGAGACACAGAAAGTAAAGTCTCCATTTTAGGATGTCAGGTGTCTGAAGTGTTCTCAAACTGATCCCAGTCCAGCGCGAGTCTCCGCTCGGCTGCTGACACGTATGTCTCCATTTGCCAGAGAAGTGACGTGGTTAGCTTTAGCAACGAGCGTGTCCTTATACACACGCTTAAAAATAACCGCGCTCCATTCATCAAAGTCAAGCAGTCTCCCGGAACGATTTATTTCCCTTTTTTTTCCCTTTGACAAGCCAGCCAATGTGTCTAGCATCACACACGCACATGACATCTCATCCACATTACTGTACAGGTACAGTACATGCAAACACAAACAGAGATCAATGGAGAGCATCATTGACAAGGGGTGTAAATGGTAAATGGACTGCACTTATATAGCGCTTCTCCACCTTAGCGGCACTCAAAGCGCTTTACAATGGCCTCTCATTCACCCATTCACACACACACTCACACACCAATGGCGGTAGCTGCCATGCAAGGCGCCGACCTGCTCAGTGGGAGCAATTTGGGGTTAGGTGTCTTGCTCAAGGACACTTCGACATGTGGACAGTCAGAGCCGAGATTCAAACCACTGACCCTTCGATCATTGAACGACCCGCTCTACCAACTGAGCGACAGCCGCCCCCCGTAGTGGCCTACGTGGAGAAAGAATCAAGCAGAGAAGCACTTGTGACCAAAGCTGAACTATAATAGACTTTTTAGCTAGAAACTTGAACTGGGAAGGCTTTGGTATACCTTCCCTTAGAAGAGATATGTCAGGAAATCTGGTATCAGATTTATAGGCAAATCTCTCTTATAGAGAGATGGTAAATGGTATAGACTGCACTTATGCAGCGCTTTTATCCATGGCGGCAGCTGCCATGCAAGGTGCTAGCCTGCTGATGGGGAGCGATTTGGGGTTCAGCGTCTCGCCCGAGGACAGAGGAGGAGCCGGGATTCGAACCGGCGACCCCGCAGTCACTGGACGAGCCGCTCTACCTCCTGAGCCACGGCCGCCCCGACAGAGACGGAGACCGCGCTTCCAAAACGGGGAGGACCCGACACAGAGAGGCCCGTCAATACAGCCCTAATCCCCGCTCTGTAATCTGAACCCTGGATCTGAATTAATCCCCCCCCCACCCCCCCCTCAGGCTGGGACAACCTTCCCTCACCCGAGAGACTCCCACGTTCCAACGCAAAGACCCGTCAGCCCCCCCGACATACGCAGACTGAGGTACCAGCAGCGCCATTTTAATCTAATCATCACACAATGCCAGTCCAGTAGGTCCCCCCTCACAGTGTAGCCATTGATGGCGTTGGAAAGCGGCCTAGGGTGCTAAAAGGGGCGGTGGAGGGGGTCTGGTTCAAGGGGAGAGTCTCGTTTGGGTAATCCCCCCTCGTTAATGACACTACCGTGGGGGGGGGGGCACGTGGAGGGGGCTCGGCAGGAGAGAGACCGGGAGAGACAAGTGTGAGGCTATGAACGGAGGTGTGAAATATGTCGTCTGATGGGATGGAACACAGAAAACCTCCATCTGACAAATTACACCATCTAAAAACAATCAATTTAATTCAAATAATTGTATATTCCTATTCCCTATTATAATAATACACATTATTTCTATTGCGCTTTTCAAAACAATGTTACAAAGTGCTTCGCAAACAAAATAAAACACAAAAAAAAACGTTATTATGCTAATTGATGCCCACTGAGAAGTCTTGAGAGGTCGGATTTTAAACCTGATCCCGTTGCGTTTGACGATGTCATTGACTGTGATGCGTCTCTTTAAAAGTCATATTTTGATGTTAGTGGCGAGAAGGGCGTCCGACACCGTGTTTGTTTGTGGATGCAGCGTTACCTCGGTCAGCCAATCACGGATGCCCGTTGTCTGTCACCGTGTGGGGCCCCGTTTGGCCCCTTAGTGCCCTGTAACGCGAGTTGTTTCCGTGGTTTCTGACGTTGATTAGTTTATTGTTTTAGAAAGCGCTCTCTCTCCTCTCTCTCTGCTGAGATCATTAAAAGCCGTAGATTATTTTAGGCTTCAGCTCTCGCTGTAACCCAAGCTCCCCCGCGCCAGACATTATTCATTAATAACACCAAGCGCCTAATGACATCACCGGCGCAAAAGGAAGGGAGCTCTGTCATAAACATTAAAGATGGCTGTCACCTGTCCGCAGCTAAAACGTTAGCGTGTCGCGAGCACGCCGCCAACCGCCTCGGAGTCTTGTATATCCAGAGCCTCGGTCCGACCCTTGACCCTTTTCGTAAGCGTGCTTTCTAATGGGACCTGGCAGCGCAGGTAGACCTGAAAGATGTTTGTCACCAGCTGGTCTTGGCGTGCAGACTAATGATGGAGCTCATGTGAGCCGAAGTGATGTGTTTTTTGTATTACCCGGCAACTAGGCCCGATTCTGAGGTAAAAATTAATTATGAAATAACAGAACACCCATGATGTGACAAGGTTGTGTTTTGAATCAAGGAATTATATATAGTATATTCTGGAGGAGTTAGAGGTACGAGACGAGGTTGAGACTGGAGGGGGATGAAAATTTGATCTAGCCAGATATGCTTGGTCCCAGAGAACATTCCAGGCCACAAATTCATGGTGGCGCTAGCGAGGGTGAGGTGTGGACATGAGACTTGGTGGGTCAAGGCACTGTTCCGAATAAGTGTGCCAATGTTCAAAATTTTTGACCATACGGCTCTATAGGCTGCCGTAGACTCCCATGGCAGAAGAAAGAAAGAAAGAAAGAAAGAAAGAAAGAAAGAAAGAAAGAAAGCGAGAAAGAAAGAAAGCGAGAAAGAAAGAAAGAAAGCGAGAAAAAGAAAGAAAGAAAGCGAGAAAGAAAGAAAGAAAGAAAGAAAGCGAGAAAGAAAGAGAAAGAAAGAAAGAAAGAAAGAAAGAAAGAAAGAAAGAAAGAAAGAAAGAAAGAAAGAAAGAAAGAAAGAAAGAAAGAAAGAAAGAAAGAAAGAAAGAAAGAAACGTATAAACACAATGGCTGCTGCAGCAGCTGCGTTGCTTGGCCCCCAATAAAAGGCCATGGATTTGCTTGGCTATTGATTAGCATGCAGTAGCTTCAGTACACCCTATACTCACACCAATGTCATTATCCAAGGAATGCCTTTAAATGCACGTTAAATACACACAAAGTGAGTGAAAATGAATAAGTCTGAACAGAGAAATCAAATGGATTAAGATAATAATTATCCAGACTTCGGAAAAGAATGGATTTATTTGACTGACCCATCGTCCCCTAGTTCAGCGGGTCAGTCGACGTGGTGTTTTTAGCGTGTGTAATCGTCCCAGGTCAGTAGCCGAGCATGGAGAGGGTGGTTGTGGGTGTTTATGGTCCTGCCAGGTCCTTACAGCAGGACATCCATCTCCATCTCCTGCCATGATAACAAAGGACCACTTTGCCAACGCCGCCATTAACCTCACCAGTTTAAATCACCGCCTGTCTCTCGTCTCTGGATCCCTTTACAGGATAATTATCCAATACCGGTGTGTATGGCCAAAATTAAAATACACAATTTAAGGTTAACCATTTGGGCTTGTTTGTTGTTGTTGTTTAAAATTCTGTAAGCTTTGTAATTGCTTCGACATCCTCACCACTCTCTTATACTTCTGTCTTGAACGTGGTTCTTGAAATTTGTGCAATTAATGATTTTTTTACTCACCATAATCTCATAGAACAATTGAGAAAAAAATGAATGTCTGACAGAATGTTCTAGATGCCAGGGAATAGATATTATTTCTGTATGAATTCTAGAGTTTGCCCCCATATCCACACATCTGTAATAAACGTATCGGCACGATGAAGCATAATGGTATACCAATTTATAATACCATGATAATGATTCAATAATGATATATATACCATGATAATGATACCAAGATTGGCCCGCTGACCCTCTGACTCCTGGACATTGACATATTTGTGCCGGCAGCATCTTAACATCGAGACGACAGCGGCGGCGGCCGCCTTCTTGTCTGTGGGGCGTCGCCACCCGTTATCGGGGTCAGACACCTCGGCCTGTGAATGTGACACGGGGGGGGGGGCGCCACCCCTCGTAGATATTAACTCATTTACATTCCCTCTGTCACTAGAACCGTTATTAGGCCTGTCGTGTTTGCGCCATCATGGATCGCTGTCGGGGAAGGGTCCCGTTGGGATTCCCGCCGGGAACTCTGGGTAGATTAGCCAGGATTCCTCTGGGACGCGGGGGGGTCGAGCTCAGGACGCCAGGTTTCTACGGCGTTAATACAGATGACAGCTCATCTCGCTGGCTGGGAGCCGACACCACAGGGGAGCTCCAACATTGATCGGTCAGCAGATTGGCTCATTCATGCTCAGTAAGTCAACATTGATTGGCGTGTGATTACTGACCATGTATGGTTTACCAACGTACAATAACATCGCACTAGCTCGCTGCAGGTGGGTGTGAACAAGCAGCGATACGACAAATACTAGTTATAGACATACATCTTTCAGAATGTTGAAAAGAACATTCCAATTCATGTTTTTGAACATAAAATCGCATAAGTCCGAGCTTTCAATTGATGTAAAATGAATAAAAAATCTCCAAAATGGAGTTAAGTGGTTTTCATCTGGACCTGGTAGCTGTCACAAGATAACCACATAGTTCATTCTACTATTAATACTATGGTGTGAGCCTTTCCATCTGTGAGAAATAACCCCTCCGTTGGGGGGCTATGACCACTCACTCCCCTCTATGACTTTGAATTGCTGTGTTGTTTTTGTATTGTGCTTCAGAGAATATCCACCGATGCTAAAACTATATTGCAGTCGTAAGAAGTTGGCGACAACTCTTTTGCGCACGGCCAGACTTGTGACAGGGCTACAGAGAGATGTAGCAGTTAGCATTTAGACCTGGCGAGTTTAAGGGCCAAAGAGTTGCGTTGTGTCCAGATAGCCAACTCACACTCCAGGTGCCTGTAAAATAAAGTCACGTTGTTAATCTGCTTCTAGGTGGATTTATGGTTGAACGGGTTTCTTCTGTATAAAACCACAAGTGATGTGATTCAAGCTTCAGTATTCATCTCATATTGGGTGTGTCCTAAACTCCTTAATTAGGGGAATCAAAATCGGAATGACTTTTTCATTTTCGAGTCCCCTGACCCAGTTATAGCCTAGCGGGTTCAACTAAGCGGCAAGATTCCATTTACAGAGCCTTCTCACGGATATGAAAGCAATGTCATAAAATCAGAGTAGTTTGTTTGTTTCCTTCTTGTGACATGATTGCTCGGCGGATTTGCCCCGCTTCCATAAACCCAAAGGTAAAGTTTAGACAGAGAGAAGCTGTGTTTGCTAAAAAAAAATGAGTACACACTCCCGTAACCTTTACAACGGGCTTTATCTTGTTTTCTTAATTAGTCTGTAAAACGTGTGAGCACAAGATTAAAAAAGACATTTCGAGGAATTGTCATGAGTCATTTACAGTACAAGTTCACTGATACTGCAGTGAATAAGGATGATTATTTACCGTAGTCATCGCAGTAACAGTTGCTGTATGTGATCTTGACGGATGACGAACTTTGACGTACTGTATTCGGTAGGAGCCAGCTTAGCGGATGAGTGGACGAGGTCAGAGATATCGTGTTCACTTACAGCATGGGTAACATACAGTGCTGTTCCCTAAAGTTATGGGGTGGGCCTACGATATGAGGGCACACAGCTTTATCAGCAGGCCAATCTACAAAGGACTTGACCGTTCCTTAGGCTTGGAGGTGACTGTTTAAACCGTCGATACACAAACTTTCATTGTGACCTTTCCCCTTCCCACAGGTCCTTACTTTCTTCCCATCTGACCTTTGAACTCTCCCGCCGAGCTCCACCAATGGCAACGCCCGCGAGACGTCTCCTCGCTGGCCTCGGCAGCGCGGGGTTCTGGGAAAAGCACACAGAGCCGCGCGGCGGTCCGGGGCCGTAGCCGTCGGCCACGGGGAAGCGGGGAGGGCGAGGGCGACCGCCGGTGGCTTGAGTTAACCCCAGGGGTCGTTGCCACGGCGCCCGGTGCCCTAGGCATCGTCGGGCGGCTCAAGCTTCAAACAGATCTCAGACATTCCTGAGGCGTGTACCAGTAGACGCTAATGACACAGAAAAATGAAAAACAAAACACATGGTGGGGAGGATCAGTAGGGCGGAGCTCACACTCCTGGGGGCGGGACAGGTCAAACCCACCTTGGGAAAAAGGTGGGCCGATTAAGGAGGGGGTGTTTTTTTTTTGGGGGGGGTGTGTATGGTAAGACTTTCGAGGTACAGATCCGAGCTCAGGATTTTGAATACTGTTCTGCTAACTGCTATTTTGAAAAAGGGTTAAAACAGGCAAAACTAAGACAATACATGAGACGTATCAAGGTTATATATATATATACGTTAAGGAACAAAATTGCAATGCTATCCCAGATAGCAAGCGGATGTGTAATAATTCTGGGCCATATATGGGCCGGAACTAAGCCAGATCTGGCCTGTATATGGCCCAGATCCGCTTGCTATCTGGGATGCAATGGACCAAGTGCAACATGCCACGTATTGAGCAGTCTCCCAACTCTCGGTGCCACATTTCCCCCGTTCATCAAATTAGCCTAACAAGCAAGCGGAGGTGCACACTGTGATTATTTGAACGTTGAGGAGTGGGAGGGAAAAATACCATAACGGGCTAAGAAACTGAGCTGCTAGCTTGTAGCTAAAAGAGCCAGTGATAGCGCCAAAAAAAGGTGGGATTGCTGGTAATCTTACAAAAATATTGTGGCTGGACTAATTTCCTTTGCAGTCGGAGGGCCGAGAGTGGAGAATATGTGTGAGGTGTCCGGGAGGCCAAACAGTCTGGTGTGTCTTTATTGACGGAGGGCCAGCTTGGGTTACGAGGTTGTTTTCTTTCCCAGGGCAGTGAAGGGACGCTCCTCCGGACCGGCGGACCGACCCAGAGGGCAAACATCGGGAGGCGGGCCGGGTAGCGCCTAGCGCTCCACCTCCCCCGACCCGTAGCGCTCCACCTCCCCCCCGATCCGTACCCTGTTGTCTTTGGTTCTGTGTGTGGAATCCCCCTCGCCAAAATGGCCGGCCCTGTTGACTTTGAAGGAGTCCCACAACAGTGGGGTCAACAGTAAGGGTCACGGTTCAAAAAACCAAAACAAAAAGTGATATTGGGCGCAAATAGTATAGAGGGGCTCTTGAGAGAGAGAGAGAAAGAGAGAGAGAGAGAGAGAGAGAGAGAGATCCTGGAGAGAGAGAGAGAGAGAGAGAGGGAGGGAGAGAGAGAGAGAGAGAGAGGGAGGGAGAGAGAGAGAAAGAAAGAGAGAGAGAGAGAGAAAGAGAGAGAGATAATTATAACAGACAGTGAGAGAGAGAGAGAGAGAGAGAGAGAGAGAGAGACAGAGAGAGAGAGAGAAAGAGAGAGATAATTATAACAGACAGTGAGAGCTCGTCAAAGATCTCAAATATTGGAGTGCAGGGAGAGGCCAGGAAGGCAGTGGCCGTTGACCGCTACACTAACATATACGTAAACCTGTCCAAACAATCAGGCTACTGTACCACACAAAGAGCCTGGTGTCCACCGTGTTGGCCTCCGCACAGCTGGCTGGTCTAACGTTCAGAATCTTCTCATTCCACACTTAATTAAATTACATATCAAGGAAAGATTTTTGGATGACACACCTCTGCCATTTTGAATTTAGCAAATTCTTCTCATTCTTGTCAACATTCTTAACCTGTAACACATTTTGTGCTGCGAATACGCCACATATCAACACGTAACGATCGCACGTCGGAAATACAGTGTGAATTGTCCAGGAGTCGAACACGGCGGGGCAATAATGATGCCATCAAGGTGGGGGTGACACCCAGAGCGATGTCGATAATTTCCCACCATGCAACAGGATGATCCGTTTACCGCTCCGAAGCACACCGAGGACCAGCAGGACAATTAAGAGAAATCAATAATTCATAAAAACATCCATATTTCATATTGAGCTACTACTTAATGCAATAAATATCTGGTGTTCGGTGACAGCTTATGTGTCCTCAGGCATTGTGGGGACACGGGAGTCCATGATTAAACCAGTGTGGGGTCACCCCCAGCCCTTTCATGAGTGTTAGGGGTGACTGGGGTTAGGACACTCCACATTAGCGTGTCACTAGCCTCAGGGATCCCCCACAAATCCCTCTGGTGACCACAGCAGACTCCGACGCCACATCACTGCTTGGTGGCATATGGGTTTATGATACTCAAGTTTGACTATTTACAGTATGTTAATAACTTTGTCATTAGCATGTTTCACACAGACACACACACACATTTGAATACTTTATTTGATTCCACAAATTACATTACAAACAGCGGGGAGTCAAATACAACAGGGATAGACAATTCAAGAACACCTAAGGACACACTAACTGTCGCACTTTCTCTTCCACACAGCTAAGCTGCCTTTGACCGCTGAAACAGAGCGATATTCACACAACCAAGATGTTTAGCTTTGCTCTTTCTCATGCCAGCAATGTTCAGACCACTCCTGGTATACTTATACACATGACCAAGGCATCCAAATACACACACACACACACGCACGCACACACACTCAAGCATTTTGAGTTCGATTCGCAGCTATTACAGAGTGCATTACATGTAACCGAATTCACATTCAGATCAGATTTAGTTTTCACTTTGATGTCAGTTTCTTGGCAAATACGATGAATCTGGGCCCGATGAGTCCATATCGTCACCTGATCAGACTAGCCTATCAGGTGTGTGGATCTCCGAGTTATTTACCGTCAACATCCCCCCTCTTTGGTGCAGTGTGTTAGAACTCTCACCCGCCCATCTAATGACAGAGGAGTGCTTATTAGACAGGCTTAGTGAAGGACAGCCTTCAAAGTGGTCCTAATGAGCCACACTCTCACATCCTCCACTCTCGTCCCGGAGCTATTCAGAGAATGCTGTCAGACTCTTCCTCAGGTCTGGTGTTTTGTGTACACTCGCACAAGAGGGGCGATATAGACGCAGGCTCTCAGAAGGTGTCTGTATCAAAGCCGAGGGGTCAGGGAGATCAAATGTGGAGAGCGCGAGCGACTACCTGCCCTGTGGCTACCAGTAATCTAAATCAGACATAACCTATCGATCACGGAGTGTCTTTCTCGGAGGCGAGGAAAAGTATGGTAGGAATTTGACTGCAGGTGCGAACGGGAGTCTCGACGGGGAGGGTTTCTTTGCGGTGGTGATGTCAGTCAAATCATCCCCCGGGGCGAAATGTTATCATGCCAGAGTGACGGGTTGCGAGCTTGACGGCTTCTCTCGCTCACACCTGTGATGTCAGATCGCCGCGGCGATAAGACGGGACGAATAGAACGCTGTCAAAAAAGTTCTCGCCGCACAGACTTCACTCTCACACATCGTCTGCCGACAACTCCAGCGGTCCTTGAGGTGAACCCTGAGGTACGCCCCGGGGAAATACTTAGTGTTTCATGCTCACCTGAGAGGTTGCATGGGTGTTGGTGTTCGTGTAACTTAGATGAACCCTTCAGAACACTGGAAAGGCAAGACTGCCTTCACTCATACTTAACTATCATTGATCGTATCACCACTGTGGCGGTTTCTTTTAGCATTTTACACTTTTTAATGTTTCTGCTTTGGTTGAAGGTGCCCCCAAGCACAGCTCCAGGATGAGTTTTGCTCTACTTTTTGCAAGGAGTCAGATTTGTATATCACTTACAGTTGGTAGAATTGACTCTTTAAGGCAGGGGTTTCAAACTCAAATTGGCTTGGGGCCACTGCTGGTATCGTCAACTCATAGGAGGGCCAATTCACTGTCAACTTCAAGTACTACTTACAATAAGAAAGTGCAATATTTCAGAAAATGTCATTTTTCATTTCCATAATTACTCACAAGTCAGTCTCTAAATGTTAGACTATTCCATAACTAACATTTTCATCATACAAATTCAAACCAGTTTCTATACATTTTAATATATTTTAACAGTTAGTGCAAATCCTTCCTTTTATTGTATCTTGAATAGCCTACATTTCTACTTTATTCTATTTTAGCTGCAAGATGCATCACTACTGTAAGCCTGCCCTGGACCTGTACTTGCATTTATTAAAGTTCAAGTTTGTTTCTATTTCTTACCAGACACTTGAATACATTTGTAGGCTACTGCTCTATTTCTTGTCAGGCACTTATCTTGACAGACTGCGGAGTCGTATCCCTCTCAGCTGCGTGGCTCGTTTTTTCCTCTCTTCTCCATACGACTCATTTTTCTCCATGTTTAGTAATGAATAACTCTTGATATTATATTCCTTTAGAACGGCGACTTTCTTGCATATCAGGCCGGTAGCATTTCCATTGAACTCCACAAAAATACTGCAATGTCCATCTTTCTTGAAACTGTCTGTTCTTAACGTTAAACATGAAAACAGCCTCTCGGTGACGAGCTGCATTCAGGTCGGGTGCGGATTGATTGCACCTGTGAGCATTGAGTTTTATTTTTTATTTATTTTTATTTTTTATTTTTATGAAGAAGTGGTCAATTGTTTTTATTGCTCTTTTCGCCATTGTGAGCAGGTTGGCTAGTTGTAGCTTGTTGAGCACTGAGTAGTACAGTCAGATATCATTTTTTTTGTGGTAACAGATCAAACCGGAAATAGTTGAGGTCGACGGAGTTGTGCCATGTGGATTATGAATATATATTTTTTTTTTTAAAGGTAGCCTAGATTAAGTAATAAATACACTTTTAAAATGAATGATCACCTAACACAAACGGGTACAAACCACAATTATGTATTTAATAATTGTGTTAATTAGTTTAAAATAAAAATTTTTTTTTTTTTTTTTAAGAATATGAGTAGAGTTGGGCTGGCCAATCAGGGGGGGGCACAGATTACATGATATTTCTGACATCCTGTCGCGGGCCGGATGACCGGGTGGGGCGGGCCCGGGGGTTTGAGACCCTTGCTCTAAGGCCTTCTGAATACCCTGCTTGTGTTGGTTACCATCACCAGCAGAGAGGAGAGGTCACATGTGACATTTCATAAAACAGGTTGTCTCTGGAGACGTCAAGAACACTGTCATGTTCCAGTGACGTCCATCAAGTCCACGATTGATGGACCCCCTGGTTGATGGACAACCAGTCAAGTCTGGTAGCTCAGTAACCCTCCTCCTCCTCCTCTTCCTCCTCCTCCTCTTCCTCCTCATATCAGCTGAACAATCCACATTATTCCCTCATGTGATATTCCTGTCAAGATAATACTATCTCTACTAACTATACTCGCCTCACGTCGGCGTCTGAAACCTGGCCTCCAAATCACCCTGGAAGTGTTTGTCAGTGACGCCAAACGCAAACGTTGTCAAGCGACGGGTTCCGTCGGGCGGAAAGCTTTATTGACATCTGTCTCGCTCCGTAGCTTCCGCCTCAGCGAACGCAAACGAAGAGGCGTCTGTTCTGCCTTTTGTTCACGCCGGCGTTGTACGACGGACTCGTTTTTACGATCAAGTGTTTGGCAATGAAGCCACTGTTTGTCTTTCGTCCGCCAGGATCGACCGAGTGGAACAAATTGGGTTATTCCTCTCATGTTCACCACGGCAGATAGAAAACAGAGGAAGAGATAGGTTAGCTCACTGTGTAAATATTGTCAGGGACTGTCAGTCATGAAAACTAGCCAGGCATTGTGTGTGTGAACTAAAGTACAGTTACTGTTCACTGACCCAAAGAAAACCCTGTAACCTGTCAGATTCAGAAAGTAACTGTTGAGATTCATGCTCAAATGAAGAGACACTGGTAAATGGACTACACTTATAAAGCGCTTTTCTACCTTAGCGGCACTCAAAGCGCTTTACAATGGCCTCTCATTCACCCATTCACACACACATTCACACACCAATGGCGGTAGCTGCCATGCAAGGTGCTAACTTGCTCATTGGGAGCAATTTGGGGTTAGGTGTCTTGCTCAAGGACACTTCGACATGTGGACAGTCGGAGCTGGGATTCGAACCACTGACCCTTCGATCATGAATTGAATATGCTTACATGGGTTCATGTGCTAAATGTGTTCATGTGTTCATGTCTTCATGTCTTCATGTGTTCATATGTTCATGTGTTCATGTGTCCATGTGTTCATGTGTTCATGTGTTCATGTGTTAAATGTGTTCATGTGTTCATGTGTTCATGTCTTCATGTCTTCATGTCTTCATGTGTTCATGCATGTGAGTGTGTGAATGTTGTGTGCGGGCCGAAGGAAGGACGATCCGTCCCTGTAGCCTGGCAGGCCTAACGCCGCGACCATGAGAGATGGTGGGAGGCGGCTTGGATCATCGCCGCTGTTGTTCCCCGCGGGCAGTTCTGAGATGAGAGGGAGAGAGAACGGAGGAGAAGAGAAGTAAGGGGGACAGGACTGAGAGAGAGAGAGAGAGGGAGAGAGAGAGGGAGAGAGAGAGGGAGAGAGAGAAAGAGAGAGAGAGAGGGAGAGAGAGAGAAACAGAGAGAGAGAGAGAGAGAGAGACAGAGAGAGAGAGAGAGAGAGAGAGAGAGAGAGAGGCCCTCTTTATCAAGACAGATCTTGGGCAGGGGCTGGGGGAGAGAGGGGGGGGGGGCTGAGGGAGCCAGGGGGGGCTGGGAGAGCGAATGGGGGGGGGCTGGGGGAGCGAGGGGGGAGGTGGGGGGGGCTGAAGGAGCGAGGGGGGGGGGGGGCTGGGAGTGAGGGGGGCGAGGGGGGGCTGGAGAGCCAAACTGATGTGCTGTCAGGATGATGAAGCGGCTGCCCAGGTGCTGCCTGACACCTCGGAGAGAGCAGCTCCCCCTCTGGCTACTCTCTCCTCTCTGGCTACTCTCTCCCTCTCTCCCTCCCTCCTCTCACTCTCTCTTTTTCTCACTTTCCCCTTTTTCGCTCCCCGTCTTGACCTTTCCCTCGATTTATCTTCATCTCTGACTCCTCCTCGCTCCGGCTTGTCCCTCCCTCCGTTTCCGTAGAAACTACCAGCGGGATTTTGTTGGTATTATTGTTGTTTTTAGCCGCCGCTCTGTGGAAGCTATCATACTCCTTTTGAAATAGGACGATCATAAATTATAAAAAGTGTGAGGAGATATTTCAAAGCGATATTTCATGCACGACACCTTTCCTCCAGAGATGAGATAGAGCCAAGTGATACAGAAGGTCAACACCTGAAGATGTGACTTTTATAGATTTCATTTCATGAAATAATTGTTATTTGTTTCAGAAATTGAGTAGTGCAACTAATTTACGAGTGTCCATTCATTACTGTATCCCTTTGAAAGGTAAAGTGTGGAGTCTGTGGACTGTGTCTGACTTAAAGCCCAATTACACTTGATGAGCTGGTAAAAAGCCTTGTGAAAGATGAACATCCTGTTTGTAGAGAGGTTTAATATTGGGACGCTGACCAACTGTATATTCTGGATGATCTCGTGTGCACTGGTCTGTATTTTAGTCATCTATCTTATTCAACTATATGAGTTATATTGCTTTGTAAGCATGGGGGCCATTTTGAAAGACTGAACTGTTACCAAGGCAAACGCTGGAATTCAATCAAATCTACCGTAGAGGTGGAATAGTCACGATTCCCAATGTGGACTAGTCTTTTAAAATAAAATAACTTTAGCCAATAGTATTACATTAGGACTCCAGATCGCTCCCCCCTCCTGACCTACCATTGGACCGAGCCTTGTTGGAGGCGGGTCAAACCAGACAGCTAAACAGGACGCTTGTCAAACCCGTCAAAATGTCTAAAATTAATAAATTCAGACTCAATATTGTTTTTGGGGGGAGAGAAAGCAATACTTTCATTCTGCACCGCCCTAAAAGCTCTGTGGATGTAATATTTTTTTAGAGATTATTCATCCACATCAAAATCTTGTCTGACCTTTATTTTATGTAATGTACTATTATTCGTAATGATTATACTCATTTATTTGCCATAATATTTGCAGTTTACAGCAAATGTTCTTAGAAGGTACTCATCACAGAATGGATTACGTAATATCAAAACTACGATGTACTATTGATTGATTGATTGATTTGTATTTATTTTTAAGACAGGGACAAGGTACAGTAGACATTTACCCTGTAGAATAGGGAGAGATGCACTGTACAAGGTTATAGCTAAAACAGCTAATTTCCACCCGCAGACTGTTGTGTATTAACACCAGCTCAACCCTACTCATGTGTTATAGGTACAGATATTCCAAATACAAATGAAATGTAGAAACAATTACCTGAATGCAAGCTTGGCTAAAAGAAAAGAAGAAATAATCAACGGCTCCAGCTCCATTTCCAGCGTTTGCATGTCCCAGTCTGGTGATGCGGCGCTGTGGAGGCCTGAGCAGCCGGCCCCGGCCTCAGAGACGGCCTCCTCTCCGCCCGGCCTCAGAGAGGTGTGGGGCCCCCTGTTTACGGCCCCCGGGAGACCGCCGTTACAAAGTGAGTTTAATAAACAGCTGTCTTGACCTCTGGGCCCCTCGGGGGCCCCCTCGTGAGTGATCAAACGCCTCCTCCTCTCGCCGCCCGGCGCTGCGCTCCGCCGGGGGGATCGTGAAGAACAGCGGCCTCTCGGCCATCGCTCCCCGCGGCGCCGCCTCAGAGCTATTAGCCTGTCTTCATTATGCACGGCCTCATGGGTGCTCTCTGGGCGTCCGGCTTCCTCTTCACGCGCTTCAGACCCTTATGAGCACTTATTATGTGGCTGACCTGTGTCAGCGAGACACTGCAGGTCAACAGAGGACGGTTGTTGTGTGACATCAGACTGTTGTGTGTGTACATCAGACTGTTGTGTGTGTGTACATCAGACTGTTGTGTGTGTGTACATCAGACTGTTGTGTGTGTACATCAG
The DNA here is from genome assembly GCF_949987555.1 of Borostomias antarcticus. Classification (NCBI taxonomy): domain Eukaryota; kingdom Metazoa; phylum Chordata; class Actinopteri; order Stomiiformes; family Stomiidae; genus Borostomias; species Borostomias antarcticus. The sequence continues at coordinate 5,052,033 of NC_140263.1, read as the reverse complement.
ACTGTTGTGTGTGTGTATATCAGACTGTTGTTGTGTGTGTACATCAGACTGTTGATGTGTGACATCAGACTGTTGTGTGTGTGTACATCAGACTGTTGTGTGTGTGTATATCAGACTGTTATTGTGTGTGTGTACATCAGATTGTCATGGATGGATTTGATGTGACCTCACTGACTCAATTGTTAGGTAATTAGTATTACCAAGGAAGGCATTTGTGTTATTATACATAATTAATATGTCGCTTCTGATATAATGATGGTATGAGTGTGGGTGGTCTTGATGATAAACAACATCAAACATACATCATAGATCAAGTTACCTTGTATACTGTATCAGTGGTAATGTATGCATATGCCTGAAAACCATGTTATGACAACAATACCTGTTTGAAGAAAAGCGTTAGAAATTGAGAGAAAGAAACTGGCTGCTTTTTGTATTTTATTCGTAGTACCAACAAACTTTGGTAATTTAGCAAATTTCAGCATTAGAAATGCACTCTTGACAAGGTCTATGTCAGCTCGTGACAAATAAATAGCACAATGATACTGATTCACACAACAACAAAAATACTACTATAAATTTCAGAATCAAATGACATACAAATGAATTATAATGCTTCTTCTCACTACGTTACATTGGGATCCTTGCCTTTTTAAATAAAGCTTTTTCAATTTCTGAAGTACCACTAAGCATGTCGCCGTTAAATAAATAGATTGCTGTCCAAGTCAACATGCAAAACTGCTTTGCTTTTGAGAATGTTCCACATACACTATATACACTTAACAAATAAAATGTACCAAAGCAAACTTTCATTTCTCCCTCAAGATCCTGTCACAGAATCTTTCTTTAATATCTTACATCTTAAGAAGCGTAATGGCTAAAATCATATCATCAAAATCATCTATGCTTGTCATAGTGTCGAGAAAAAAACATGAACAACACATACCAAATGTATACACTAATATCCAATTTGGTGTTGTACATTGCCAGTTGTTTAAGTGTATACTTTCAAGAAAGATTCAGAGTCCGTGTGATAAAACGTGGTCACATGCATAGAGCCGGACTCAGCAGTCCGTCGGCCGGACTAACGCTTCAATAATCAGTGACTTGGACTAAGTACATAATACACTAATCCTGTTGAGTATCCCAGTCCAACACATATCCCGTTTTCATTAGCTGTACAACCCCCCTTCCCCCTTCCCCCTTATCATACAAACATCTCACAAACAACACTCTAACATCGCACCGAACCCTGTCGTAGCTTAAACTCCGCGCATCCCTCCAGTACAGGGGAGAGAGAGAAAGTGTCCAATTTCAGTTTCAAGTTTGTCCTTTTCTGTCACGTTCTTGGCTAGGAGCCAAACGAGGTCATAGTTTTTCGTGTTTTTTGTTGGAACTTTTCTCTCGAGTTGCTCAGTTCGGCGGCGGGTTTCTCCCGACCACCTGGTATTTTTCTTGAGGTGAAGACTTGTGTTATGGCTGTACAGTTTTGTGTACTGACTGTGTATCTCTCTGTACAGTTTTGTGTACTTTACTGACTGACTGGCTGACTGAGCGCCTGTCTGTCCTCCTCGGATTGGCTGTCGGCTTTCAGGAGGCGAAGTACGAGCTCTGCATGGAGTAGAGGCGGTCGATGGGGTTTCCCACACGCGCCTGCAGGGAGCCCATGTCCGAAGCCATGAAGCAGTCGCTCAGGCTCGTCAGGGACGTGTCGCTGTCGATGTCGTGGAAGATGGAGTCATTTCCTGCCGCGGGAAAAACACACACACACAAAAAAACAGAGCGAAGTAAGGTTACGTGAAGTAGTTTGACAGATAAATAAACACGGATGTATTTGTTTACAAGAAAACAAAGCCTCGCCTGGGGTTAAAAAAAAAACGGATAAGAACTCTCAGATGTCATCTAAAGTGATATCATAATGTTTGTGGCAGTCATAAGCCATGTTTCCATCCACACGTTTTATGCGAATTAAGTTATATCGAATTAAAAACGCCTTATGGAAACGGTAAAATTCGATTAAAAGTCATGAAAATCGACAAAAATCGTTTGTACTGTCGATCTCGTCGGATTTTCTCTTGTTCGATAAAAGTCTTTTGTGATAAATGGTGGTGTGTGTGTGTGTGAGGAGTGTGTGTGATGTTCTTCTCTGAGCTGGTGGTGTGAGTGTATGTGTGTGTGTGTGTGTGTGTGTGAGAGGAGTGTGGGTGATGTTCTTCTCTGAGCTGGTGTGTGTGTGTGTGTGAGTGTGTATGTGTGTGAGGAGTGTGTGTGATGCTCTTCTCTGAGCCGGTGTGTGTGAGTGTTTAATTGCGTGGATGAGCGTCGTCTCTCCTGGGTGTCGCTGGCTTTATTACGCGGCTCCGGGTCTAAATGACACCGTTACATCAGGACACAGACAGCTTGATGGCC
>NC_140263.1:5037124-5047124 GCF_949987555.1 Borostomias antarcticus | reverse complement strand
CCATCTCCCCCTGTCTCTCTCCTCCCAAACGTACAGGCATCAAACACACACACTCATCAAACACACACACTCATCAAACACACACACTCATCAAACACACAAACTCATCAACACACACACTCATCAAACACGCACGGGCACAAGCACGCACACGCATGCTAATACACATATGCACACATGCACAAAAACACACACACACACACACACACATGCGTACCTTGGCCTAGCCGCTGGGAGTTCTGCTGCTCCTGCTGCTGTTGCTGTCTTCGGGCTAGCTTCTTCATCTGCAAACACGACAACTCAAGTTACACAAACCGTTACAACACGCCCTGTCAACAGTCGAGTACCCTCGGAGGAAATAACCCCAAAAAACAAACAATGTCCAACCGCAGGAAGTAAATATTGGGTTAAATCGTGTCCGGTGTAAGGGCTAGTTTGTAGGTGAAGGTTCAGGTGGCTCACCTTGGCTCTCTGGTTCTGGAACCAGACTTGGACGACGCGGACGCTCAGACCCGTCTCCGCCGCCAACGTCTCCCTCACCTGGAGATCAAGATCCACTCGTTAGACACCTCTGATCAAACGCATCATATGAGCCATGACCTCTGATCAAACACATCATATGAGCCGTGACCTCTGATCAAACACATCATATGAGCCATGACCTCTGATCAAACGCATCATATGAGCCATGACCTCTGATCAAACACATCATATGAGCCATGACCTCTGATCAAACACATCATATGAGCCATGATCTCTGATCAAACGCATCATATGAGCCATGACCTCTGATCAAACACATCATATGAGCCATGACCTCTGATCAAACACATCATATGAGCCATGATCTCTGATCAAACGCATCATATGAGCCATGACCTCTGATCAAACACATCATATGAGCCATGACCTCTGATCAAACACATCATATGAGCCATGACCTCTGATCAAACACATCATATGAGCCGTGACCTCTGATCAAACACATCATATGAGCCATGACCTCTGATCAAACACATCATATGAGCCATGACCTCTGATCAAACACATCATATGAGCCATGACCTCTGATCAAACACATCATATGAGCCATGACCTCTGTTGTTAAGGATAGACACTGTAGATGTTGTTAAGGTTAGACATTGTAGAAGTTGTCAAGGTTAGACACTGTAGATGTTGTTACTGAGACTCAGGATAAGTTAAGGTCAGTCATGGTACATGTAGATGTTGTTAGACTAAGACTCCCAGGGGAAGTTAAGGTTTGTAGAAGATTTTTTAACTGATCTAGTCAAAAAGGATTTGCCAAGATTCGCTCAAAGAGGTTAAGTCTGGTTTATTGAGAAGCGCAAGGACTTCAGGACAACGCATGTGAGTGGTCTATCCAGCAGAAGTGCCGCAGTCTGGTCTTGCACGGCCTTATATTCAAGCAATACACAGGTATGACGCTTCCAGGGATGTGATTGGCTAACCCATTGTACGTCATATTAAATGGCAGGCGTCATCAACAGTGGTCGAGAATACAGACACGTGACATGAGAAAAGGCGGTAATTCTTGCAGGGACAAAGGGACAAAGGATGGTTATTCTGGACAACGTTTAGGTGTGTTGACCTCCTGGAGGTCATCCTGTCATAAATTAGATTAGCACAGCTATGTGAAAGGTTGAGGGAGGTGGTGAGGTGGTGAAACTACAATTTGTATGACAGGTTGAGGCTGCTCACCTTTCTGCAGGGTTTGGAGGAAACCTCAAATGAGGCCTTGAAGGCTCTTCTCTGCTGGGTGGTGAGGATGGTGCGAGGCCGCTTGGGTCTCCGCGGGTCCTTCCCGTCGTCGCTGCCCTTCCCCGCCCCGCCCGAACCCTTCTCTGGCTTCACGTCCAGGTCCTCGTCCTCGCTCTTCTCTGCAACGGCACCAGAATCGACGGCGATATTATTTTTATTATTTGAAATGAGTAAATAGCTGTTAATAAGTTTTCAACGTTTCCTACTGTCGCAAAAGTGACAGTCAAGGGAGATTTCGTGCTTAGCAGCTTGAGAAAGGTACGACTCTCTCTGGGCACTTTTCATCATTGTCATTAGTGAGATTAAAACTAAGTTCTTCTCTTCCATCATCATTGTGGGCCACATTGTATTGAAGTCTCTTATGTGACCTCATCCACATCTCTCAAAACGATGATTACCCTACAGAGAAGGTTGCTACTGAGCCAAATGGGAAATAATACCAAAATGAGAAAGCGTTTATGTACAGTAATCTTCATTGAGGAGCATGGCTGAACCTCTATGGAGTTGGGTGCTGTTTGAAGTATAACCCTCTTAAGTGAATGGGTTTTAGGAGGTGGTTGCGAGCTCCAGCAGATACATAGAGTCTCAACCGCCTCCCACTTCTTTGAAGCATGTGGAACCACTTTGTGTACCGGTTACCTGCTGTTAACTTGTTAATTACTGAAGAGAATCCGTTACCCAGAAGCCTTCGTCGAATGGAACGTCGTCTGATATTTCTGTGGCTTACACCTCACCATACAACTTCTACCAATTGTGTATTTGATATAAATCATATGAGTATTTGACTGATTATGAATAATATATGACTGTTAAATGAAGGTCCTTGCTTCTAACGATCCCTACAGGTGTAGCCCTGTAGAAAATATCACTGTTTAAAGTTGGGATGGATAACGTTTATAGACGCCCACACACACACACACACACACACACCAGAAATGTAACAGTGGAATCTAAACCAGATGGCCCTAACCATACTGGTTTGGCACACTGCCTCATTACCTAAATAGGGAAAACTAGAAAGAGAGAGATAGTTGAAGCGGAGACATATGTCCGTGTCACAAGACACAGCGCTACTGCTGCTCTTACTAAAACAACCATTTTCAGTAATCCTTTCCCGAGGGGAAGCTACCGAAAGTATTTTCACACCCACGGCATGCCGTGTATAAATGTCGCTACTGTAGTTCCATTAGGAATGTTAGTCTTTAAATAGAATAATATGCCAAACAGACCCCAGACCAGCGCCTGACCACATGACAGATACTTTTCTCCATCTGCAACTGCTATAGGTGAGGGGGCGATATATAAAAGCAACCCTCGACAGTTAGCGTTAGCATGCCAAATTAGCATTAGCATTGGCCGTGGTACCTGAGTCCGAGTTCTCAGGGCTGACCGAGCTGAGCAGCTCCTTCTCCCTCTCGTAGTCGCCCTTGCAGAGCAGCTGGCCCTCCTTCAGCACGAACTCGTCGCCCTTGCACAGCTGGCGCTCGCACATGCAGCAGCAGAAGCAGCCCAGGTGGTAGACGCTCTCCAGGGCGCGCATCACGAACTCGGTGGGCGCGATCTTCTCCAGGCAGCCGCTGCACTTGGTGGCGAACAGCCTGTGGAAGACAGAGGAGAGAGAGAGTGGTGGTGAGAAGAGAGAAGGTCAGAGGTTACGCGTTTCTACATCCTTCCTGAGGAGGACGCTGGTCATGATGCGTGGTCAGAGCAGTCATGTGACAGGTTTCTTTCCCGCCGATTGTCGGGCTGATGTGCTTGATTCGGTTGAGCCACCTGTATGGCCGCCATCTACCACTGAACAAACCAGACTGACGTCTTATTGTGTTACTTTAATATCTTTGATCAATAATAAAGAAGGGTCCGCACTCAAAACTATGTTTATGCTCTTTTAATTCATGATGGTGGACAGACCTGACGGACGCGTTTCGGCTCTGCCTTCTTCAGTGTTTATTTCCGGTTACTTTAATATCTAAAATGTCAAATTAAGTTCATCATCATCCCTGTTGCATTCGATATGTATGAGCGAGAGAGGGTCTCTGGCTCCGCCCCCCTCAGGGCCCGCCGCGCTCGGGCTACCGAAGCTGGCTAACCACCGCCGCGACCCCCCGTCGCCTTTTTTGAGGACCGCTCAGCTGTGAAAGCGCCGCCGCTAGGTCCCGCCACGCTCCGCCGGAGCCCGATTGTGGGCGGCCAGTGGTGGGGAAACGAGGAGGCCTCCGGGGAGAGGGGTGGGGTTAGCGGAGCTGGTGTTAAATGATCTGAGATGGCCAATTTGCATTGCAACAAGGGCGAACGGCCCCGATGGGTGGGCAACATACCACAGCCCCCCCCCCCCCCCCCGTTTTTTGTGCGCCATATTTTTGTTTGTTCTTAAGCCTTTGATGTCCGGAAGAATTAGCAGTCGCAGGAGCGTGCAGGTCTTTGTGGTTCACGGAAGAAGTGATGACTCATAGAACGTTCATCGGCCAATCAGATCACGACGTTGAGTGAGAAATACCAAAAAGACATTTCAGAGCCTGATCACTTTTGGGCACTAATGTAAAAAAAAAGTCACATTTCTGCTACAATATACCCACTTCTTTAGTCAGAGTATACCCACTTCTTTAATCAGAGTATACCCACTTCTTCAGTCAGAGTATACCCACTTCTTTAATCAGAGTATACCCACTTCTTTAGTCAGAGTATACCCACTTCTTTAGTCAGAGTATACCCACTTCTTTAGTCAGAGTATACCCACTTCTTTAGTCAGAGTATACCCACTTCTTTAGTCAGAGTATACGCAGTTCTTTAAGGTAGGTTGTAACTCTTTGTGTAACTTGAGTTATCCTGTTAGCAGATGAATAAGCCCAAAGTAGAGAAAAGCAAAGCTGCACTACTCAGTGTGATTGTTGCCGGACGCCCCCCCTATCTGGTTGGTGTGTATCTGGTGCTCACATCTCTGTCAGTGCCGCGTCCACGCAGGCCGGGGCGGGGGGGGGGGGGGGGGGGGGAGCGAGCCGGCAGCCAAACGCTTCGGCAGCGCCGAGTCAACAGGCTGCGAGACGTTGATGAATCACGCAAATAAACAGCAGGTTGAAAGAGAGCCAGCGGAGCTTTTGGCGCGGTGATTACGGCACGCTGAGGCGATTGAGGATCGATAAGCACCAAGTGCCTCATGCGGTTCCTGTCGTACAAGATGGCCGACGTGTGGAAATTATGAGACACTCACAAAGGCGTCGTGTGGTTATCTGCACCAGAGCTCAGATCTTTCCTATTGTACCATATTGTTTGCTCAAAGCAAGCAAACGATCACACCAGACTCACAGCTGGTGATTTGGGAGTAATTGCCGTCGTCAGCAGCTGGCGTCGGGAAGAGCAAAATTTAAAGTGGGTTTAATGCAAAAAAAAAAGATTTCCTGCAAAACATTTCCTATAAAATACGAACCCATCATCACAGACTAGCAGACTCCCCTGGCTGTGCTTTCACCAGCGTTCTGCAGTACAGACACAGTAAGCGCTCCCTCGTCTTCACACAGACAATCAGGCTCGCGGTCTAATACCGAGTCCGCGGCGGCGCTAGCGCGAGCAGCCAGCACTCCCACAGGCAGCTGCAGTTCCAAGGCCGTAACGAGTCCCCGACCAATTACCATGCCTCATGAATATTACAGGCAGGTGCCCGGCGAGGCACATAGCAGGCTGCTGCAGAGGGGTGGACGCCCTGTGGTGTGTGTGTGTGTGTGTGTGTGTGCGTGTGTGTGCACGACTCTGCCTAGTGGCGGTTCCTGCTTATGATAATGACCGTTGAGACTTTTCTTTAATAACACTCTCAGCATCTGTAATATTTCTGCCGCCCCCCCCCTCCCCCCTCATCCAAATCACAGCACCCCGGGGTGTGAGAGAGGGAGGGAGAGAGCGAGGGAGGGAGGGAGAAAAAGAAAGAAGAGGATGGATGAGGAGAATGTGTAAGGAAGGCCGATCTCTCCGGAGGACATCTTCTCCTCTCCGTCTGTTCTCTCTCTCTATCATGTGGCTTTTCCAGCCATCTAAAACATGTCTGAACCAACCCGCTACCCACATGCATTTCTACTGACTCTGCACAACTCTACACTTCAATGTGGTTTAGTTGCACTGCATCACGGACACAGACACGTCTTTCCTGATCAGATGGGATAAGTAGATGAGGTTGATACTGATAAACTGCTAGACTACAGATAGTAAATTGTCTGTTTGGGAACCTTTAAATGTGTAGCTGAGTACCTCGGACTGGATTGAGGAACTAGCGCGCATTAGATATTGTAAGGACAAGTGATGACGAGAATTACAATGTACCTGTACTGGTTATATATGGCAAAATAAACGTGCTATTCTATTGTGCTGTCACAAGCAGGCCAAAGAGATATCACGTTCTTAGTCGCCCAAATCAAAGGGCGTTAGAGGGTGAAAGGTTAAGACTGCTGGTCTCTATACAGCTGGAGGAAGCGTCGCTGCTGCCCATCCGGATGGAAGAAAGTCTACTTTTCGGAGGCCTTTATTCTCCATCTTCTACCAAACTGGCTAATCTTGTCAGCTATTCTTCCCCCACTTCCTCTCTCTGTCACCTAGCATTATTCCGGGGCCTGTAATTCCCGCTTGTTCCCGGAGGAATCTTCCTGTTCCTGCATTGTCCCAAACTTTAATCCAGACTTTTCCTTCAGGCTCAGGGGCCCCCCTGACCCCTGTGATTCTCCGGTTATTCTTCTGGTTAAGAGTATCCACGCTTGACTCCCCCGCTATGGCAACCGCCGCCCCCCGGCACGCCGCCACGCCCTCCCGAAGGGCCGTGGAGTCGGGGTAACCCGCCCTGGAGCGCAGGGGCCCGGGAGGACGGGGAGGTTCGCTGGCGCGGCCAGGAGGAGTAAAGCCTTCTCCTCAGAGAAAGAAGGGGAGTGCCAGACCGGGCTCGCTGTGTGTGTGTGTGTGTGTGTGTGTGTGTGTGTGTGTGGTGTGTGTGTGTGTGTGTGCGTGTATCTGGGGGTTAAACCCACCTCTTCTCTCTGCATGGCCCCCTCACTCAGTCCCCTGCTGCTAGTCACAATCAAACGGGGTCGGGCGTCCAAAACAGAGGCCTTTGAATGACACAAGCACTGCATTGTGGGGGAACCTAATCCTACTTTAATACCTTTCCAAGTTTGGCCTCTGAAGGAATCGCTCTCTTTCTGGGGAGGAGAAACCCCAGCTTGTCGCTGGTGTGGGTCTCTCTCAGGCTCACTGCTTCACACTCGCATATTTATTTTGTCACACGCAAAACGTACAGCGCACAATCGCAGTGAAATACGTCTGCGATGTGCTCAAATGTTACAGATAATTACAATACACATTATCAGCTGACCAAGCGGCTTGAAAGAGGCCCATGGTGAGATGAGCATGAAGAATTTATAAAGTATTTAAAATACTTTTTTTTTTTAAAGTATTTAATCCAAATAATATCAACTGAAAAAAGCATGAGTGTGCCCCTTTAAAATGGATTCGTTTTCCTACAGTTGCTGTGAACCTTTTTTTTTCCATATAACAATAAAAGTAGCACTCTGCAGAAGCAACTGTGTTCAAAAGCTCTTGGTGTCATCTAGTAAGTAAGTAAGTAAGTAAGTAAGTAAGTAAGTAAGTAAGTAGTAAGTAAGTAAGTAAGTGATATGTAAACAGAGACTCTGTCGAGCTGGTCTTAGACGTGACAAAGCAGGAGATATTTAAAAATGACCAAGACTCGAAAGTCACACACCGTGCGTATCCGTTGTATACTTTTACGTGTGTGTGTGTTTGTTTACGTTCAGGATACACGTCCTTATCCAACGACACACGGCTCTCTGGGTGTGAGAGGGGCCAGGCGCCCTGACCTCCCACCTTGCTAGGGGCCACCAGGAAGGCCCTGGGGACGCCTGACACGGTTGCAGCCTCAAATATTGATACAGGACCTCAGCCAGCGGCCTTTTCTCTCTGTGAAGAGGAATGGAGGGATCAACCGTGGGGAGACAGACAGACTTCCCCCTGAGAGAACTCTCTCTCTCTCTCTCTCTCTGGCTTTTCATCTCAACTTCTCCTCTCTCTCTCTGTCTGTCTCTCTCTCTGTCTCTCTCTCTCTCTCTCTGGCTTTTCATCTCAACTTCTCCTCTCTCTCTGTCTGTCTCTCTCTCTCTCTGTCTCTCTCTCAGTCTCTCTGTCTCTCTCTGTCTCTCTTTCTCTCAGTCTCTCTCTCTCTCTGTCTGTCTCTGTCTCTCTCTGTCTGTCTGTCTCTCTCTCTCTGTCTCTCTCTCTCTCTGTCTGTCTCTCTCTCTCTCTCTCTGTCTCTCTCTCTCTGTCTCTCTCTCTGTCTCTCTTTCTCTCAGTCTCTCTCTCTCTCTGTCTGTCTCTCTCTCTCTGTCTGTCTCTCTCTCTGTCTCTCTTTCTCTCAGTCTCTCTCTCTCTCTGTCTCTCTCTCTCTCTCTCTCTGTCTCTCTCTCTCTCTCTCTCTCTCTCTCTCTCTCTCTCTCTAGTTTACTTGCAGCCCTGTAGAAGAATGACTCGTTCAGAACTAGACATCGTTCTGTATACGTCTGGTAAATTAGGGGCTGCTGAGTCATGTTGTACTGCACCATCAGATGAATGGGTGACGCCTTTGAAGATATCAAATAGATTCTGAGAGAAATATTGTCATATTAGACTAGCAATGGCATGAGGCGTTCTGATGTAGGTTGTGGGAGGGACAAGTCTCGACAGGAATAGCAATGGGTTATGAGTGTAGTTATGAATGTTACTGTGTGAATGTAGCTATGAGTGTAGCCTAGTTATGAATGTTACTGTGAATGCAGTTATGAATGTAGTTATGAAAGTTACTGTGAATGTAGTTATGAGGGTAGCTTTGTTATGAATGTTACTGTGAATGTAGTTATGAGTGTAGTTATGAAAGTTACTGTGAATGTAGTTATGAGGGTAGCTTTGTTATGAATGTTACTGTGAATGTAGTTATGAGTGTAGTTATGAAAGTTACTGTGAATGTAGTTATAAGTGTAGTTATTAATGTTACTGTGAATGTAGTTATGAGTGTGTAGAGTGTCTGTTGGCTATAGTGCAGTTATGAATGTAGCTGGGTGAATGTAGTTATGTAAATCCGATGGAGGGACTAGCCCACTGGTATGATGTAGTAGGCCTACGTGATAAATAACACACTGGACTTTGATCCAGAACCCCTCCTCACGCTGCGGTACGGGAGAGAGAAAAGAACGAGTGATTATCCGGCTACTGTAGACAGGCCTGTGTATGATGGATAGGGCAATTTTAAAAAGTCCTCCACTCTGCTAAGACCATCTCCTGGCATTAGGAGAGGAAAGCGTTTCCAGTGTCCTCCGCTGACGCGAGCCCCAAAAACATTTGATAAGCAGATGTGTGCGCGCTCGAGCGACTGAGTGATTTTCGTGCAATTATTTTTTTTTAACCCCTTTTAAACTCTTTTTTTTCCAGTCGTTTGAATGGGGTCTTTGATGCTATAATGGACTCTCATGGGCTGCTGGAGGGTTGAGGCACTTTTTTTTTTTCCAACCGCTCCCTCCACTTCCACCTAACGAGCGAACATGTGCGCTACAAAGCGGAGCGGCGTGTCATTAAACGCGCTGCAGCTCCAGACGGAGATCGGCCGTCGGAGGGAGGCGGACTGGACGGACATGTTCTGGGTGGAAAACGCACTGCGGTCAGCAGCGGACAGGCTTTGACGAACGCGAGATGAGCAACAGATTTTTTTTCCGTCACCATCAAAAAACATTGTGCCTTATCAAAGAGCCCCTCAGATAAGCGACGTCCGTTTAGGTTTCGAGGCGACACGTTTAGCCGGTTAGCCGCGCGTAACGCGCATGTGCTCTCCGTGGTGAAGAGAGGCTGTTTTAGGGCTAGAACGATAATGCTTGAAATGAAAAAAACATTCTGTCCCATTTTGGTTCACATAATTGGTCATAGTGTTCACCTATTCAACGATGTATGCCAAACAAATTAAAAAATTCTACTTTTGTTGTAATCTTATATCAAATAATATAATTTCTTACTTCCTGGAAAACGGTAGGTCACGTGCAGTGACGACAACAGGTACCTTCGATTTTAGGCCAATAATCTCACGACATCCACCCGTCAATCAACGCTATCCTCCTATCGAATCTGTCTAAAGTTCTTAAAACCCGTCCACTTGTCAATGTTCCAATCAAATTCCTCTAAACGCATGTCCCACCCTCATAGCTTGTTTGCG
>NC_140263.1:4993996-5036924 GCF_949987555.1 Borostomias antarcticus | reverse complement strand
CACACACACACACACACACACACACACACACACACACACACGCACACACACCTCTGCAAATGAGACCCAGACTGGATTTGGTAGCCCACCCCGACTGTATAGCGTGGGCCACACGCGGCAATATAACCCCCTCTGGGGTGTCACCGCCAACATGACCCCCCGTGTGTCACGTCACCCTCCCCCCAAATCCACCCCCCCCCCCCCACCCCCTCACACTCCTGCTTCCACAATATTAGCTTTGAAAAAGACAACATCTCTCCCAGCCCTCTCCTCACAACGGCCGCGGCGACAAATTGTTCCATGACAGCCTCGGCACCGAAAGAGTAACAAATAGCGTTCTCCCAGCGAGGAACATCTCCGGTTCCACCTGGCGACGTGGCCCGGGCTCCGCTAGCGCCCGTCTCCGACCATCAGACGCCGCTCGCGTTCCTTCTTGGAACCCGGTCAAAACTAAAGCGCTGCCAAACGTGGGGGAACAGCCATCGCGCATCAGGCATCGCCGAAAATGCGTCTCTCTCCGCTTCCTCGTCCATCGGAGAAGGGCATGTCAGCGAGAGAGAGAGAGAGAGAGAGAGAGAGAGAATGGAGGGATAGGGTTACGCCGGAGCTGTCAGCGTCAGCCCTGGAGCGGGCCGGTGACGGGCTCAAACCCCGCCACTCACGGACGGCACTCCAGTTACAAAAGCCGCTATTAGTCAATTGACAACAATGGCGAACAGATAGGCTTTGTGCAGTGTTCCTCTCTGAGGTGAGGGCGCCGGGCAGGGAGGATGAGAGCTGTAGTGGATGATGTAGGAGGAGGGATGATGCCAGTGGGGAGAGGTGGATCCATCGTTTCCCTCGGCCCGTGGGTCAACGGCCGGGCCTCACATGCCTCAGCACAAAGCCTTCTGGGAAGAATAACACGAATGGGTTCAGCTACTGGTTTGAATAACGCGAGTAAAACGAGACCTGCAATTATTGTTTTGGGATTTTTTTTTTTCCCCGCAGAGTCAACAACAGAGGGGAGACGCGCACAGAGGCACGGACGAGGAGAGACCGCTCGCTGTCCTCCGAGCGGGATGAGAGACCGCTCGCCGTCCTCAGGGAGACACCATCCTCAAAAAACCTGATCCTCAAAGCCTCGAAACCGACCGACGGTGCGGTCAAGCCTCGGACGCGGACTGAACGAGACAACGACGAGGAAGAGATGTATAAAATGGCGGCCCCGGGATGACGATCCTCTTTCTTTCTCCTTTGTCTTGGTGTCCCATTGTTCTGGAGGCCCGAGCAGAAGAGGATCTGTTTCTCATTTTCTCTTCCAGTTTGTCTCCGGCAATAAAAATAATTAATTCAACAAACTGTTTTCTCCGCTACATGGTTCTCCCACCCTGGATGCATCATAAATCCCGGGGTTACTGTGTGTGTGTGTGTGTGTGTGTGTGTGACAGCACGTCTCTCCCCGCCTCCTCCACAACTCGTAGGTCTCTCTCCTTGGCCCAGTCCTACCTTGGCGCGGGCTTTGATCCCGAGGGGCCTTATGAATCTACCACATAAATGCCTTCATGCCAGGGACAGCTTAAGAGCCCGCGTCGCTCCGCGCTAGACATCTGAGCGGAAGTTGAGTTGTGGGGGAGGATCGGGGGGGGGGGAGGACCAGACGCCGTTTACGGGCTATTGCGTTTCACTCATGCCTAAAGGACGCAGAGGGCAAGGAACTTAACACGTCTATAAAACAGGGACTGGTCTCTCTCTCTCTCTCTCCCCCTCTCTCTCCTCCATCGTCTCTGCCTCGCTCTTTTGTAGTGGCGATCCGTGTCGAGTTTGTGCGTTTGGATCGAGGGACGAGGCGCCGGTACTGTTGTGACATCACAGGGAAACACACTATAGACCTGTTTGTTGTTGCCATGGCGTCTGACAGGCGACAGTTAGCGGCTGTTCTGCCGTAGCTAGCATCCCCCCCCCGCCCCCACCCCTGAGTCTGTCTGTAGATGCAGCCCCCCGGCCCCGAGGCTAGCCAGCTAGCCACATCCCACGCACTGCGCCGGCGCCCGATCAATCCTCTTCCTCCATTCACTTTATTTGCTCCATCAATTTCCCTTAATAATCCTCGGATTAGTTCCCCCGATAGCGCCGCCCTGTTGGGGACGTCAGCAAACCGTCGCTATACAACAGAAGGAAATGATACGCAAATGACTGAGAGTGAGAGAAAAACATGCGTGTTTAGTATGAGCAGAGTGGTCTTAGCTTCCAGAGCAGAGTTGCTAGTTTACAAAGTGTAAAAACGCACACAGGAGGCCGGAGAAGTATGAAGACCCCTTAGACAGGATGAAACCCTGACGAAGGCAACGGTATATGAAACACGACACATATAAACACTATAATAAGTGTCGTTTTGTCTCACTTTGACGATGCTATCAATCGCACAGATATTCGAATATGAATTAGAACGTTCTGTGATGAAAGCCATCAGGCGCTAATGTTAGCATTAGCATTGTTTAAAATAAAATGGAGAAATTGAGAAGAGCGAATGATATCTGGAACATCTGTGTCTACGCTACCTTTCTACCTGTGGGTATGAATATTAGAGCAGTAATTGACTCATCCCACAGTCACGTTTCTCCACACATTTTCATACCGCGCCCTATGCCAAGTATAATCACTCCCGATTTGTATATGCATAATGAGCTTGGAGCCCGTGTAGACACGGCTAACAGAGTGTAAATAAACAAAACACGATGTTCATCAATATTTGAAAAGCCCACCATGAATTTCAGCGGGGGCGGTGGTGGGGGGGGGGGGATATTAGGTCCAAATTTACACACAAACATCTGTTCCAAATCACGCCTGTGGAGAGTTTGATAGCGATGCGAGATGTTGTCATCGGATGAGAGAAGTTTCGATTTTTTGACTGAGGGGGAAGAAACCATTCTATTTTGGGGGCGAGGGGGGGGGGGTTCTTTGATTGACAGTCTTCTTTTTCTCTCTCTCTCCCCTCTCTCTCTCTCTCTCTCTCTCCCCTCTTCCTGTCCATCTGTGGTGTGCGTCCTCTGTCGAGCGGCGGAAACATGCGTATTTGGTGTCCTAACGTCGCTCCCCAGGCGCGGCACATCAAAGCCGCCTCCCACAGAGCTCAAACATGTCGGCTCCCGGCGGGCCTCTGAGATCACTTATCTCACAGTGGGTCAGCAGCACACCAACGTACGGGGGCCCCAAGCCTGCGTGTGTGTGTGTGTGTGTGTGTGTGTGCGCACACGTGTTAGCACATGTGTGATGTTGGGAGAGTGTGTGTGTGTGGCTGTCGAACGTCTGTGTGATGTCGGTACTTAATCTGTACCCGAGAGGTCGGAAATCTCAACTATTTGCCTGGTTCACTGGGTGTGGGCCAAATATATTGTGTTTGTTCAGATTATGAAGTCTTCGGAGGCCGTTTGTCTCGTCTCTCTCTCTAACACGGTGAAATATTAGAGCGTTTCTACACATCATTAAGCTGCTGATTTAGCTCTGCTTGTATCGCTTCAGTGGACTTAAACTCAAGACATTTTAACGCTTCTAACTCCAGCCAGCACTGACATTTTAGCTTTTCTGACTCCAGCACGGACATTTTAACTCTTCTGACTGAGAAGCCGACGGAAAATGTGTCGATTATCAAGGGGTTCACATATATTCTTTCTTTTCCTCAACTGGAGGAATGAAGATGTTTGAAAACAAGGCGAGAATACTTAGTAATAGTTAAGAAATCTGTCGAGTAAAAACTGACAGAGGTTTGGATGTGGCTGGTGATTTGGTAGTCTAATAATAAAGTTTATTACTATTATTATTATTATTACTACTACTAATATTAGTCTGGGCATAAGCACGTAGCCGGTGCATTACCCAGTAATAGCCCACTATCGGCGCCGGCCAATCAGTGTCCACAAATATCACTGTTTGTTCCCAGAAGCCACAGCAAGGGCTTCTGGGTACTCAGATGAGTGATTTGGGAATCCTTTGAGGACGTCCTTAAATACATGTAGTCTGTTGTGTCTATGGGCATAATGAACGATTCAACTGCTTGTAAACTCATCTGATCGCAAAAGAAATGAAATAGAGGCATATATGCATGTCTGTGTGTGTGTGTGTGTGTGTGTGTGTGTGTGTGTGTGACGGACACCCTCTCCTCCACACCGGGGTGTGAGCCACGGGTGCGGTGTGTCCACGCGGCGAGTCGGGAGGGTGTCCTGCGGTCGCACCTCTTCTAGAACGCACCCCCGCCCCCCCCCCACACCCGCTCCCTGCCCAGCTCACACCACGGTGCTGACAGCCCACCTCACACACACACACACACACACACACACACACACACACACACCCAGGGCCCGCAGTGCCCTTCACACTGAATCACAGGACACACTTAAAAACCTCCTTCAGAGGTGGAGGTCAAGCTGACAGGACTGGTCACATACGTGTGCATGTTTAGAGGGTCACAGGTCAGTCATACGTGTGCATGTTTAGAGGGACGCAGGTCAGTCATACGTGTGCATGTTTAGAGGGACGCAGGTCAGTCATACGTGTGCATGTTTAGAGGGACGCAGGTCAGTCAGAAACGGTCGTATTAAGGGAAACTTCAGAAATTATATTGAGATTTTAGGCTCAGTTCAGTCAAATGGCCATTGCACTAGCCTAGCGTATGTCCAGCTGAATGTTCTTCTGGTGAAAGTTGTGTGGTTCAGTTCAATACAACACTTTGCCGAGAACCCTAAACTTTTTAGAACAAGGAAAATGTGTGGGAATGTTTATCAATAAGAGGAGTAAACAAAGTTGGTCTCATTTGAATATAATAAAGATATGAAAAACAGTCGTAGTCTGTGCTACGTCAGCGGCCTGGTGCCAGTGGAGGTGTGATGGGCTGGAAATAAAACCAGGAGTTGTGAAGTAGGATTCCCTTCCCATCGTCATACGCCGACGGACGAGTCACCTGCTATCCTGGAACTCATCGCATCACCATGTCAGCTGACTGCTGAAGCCACGCCCCTCTCGTCCGTCAGCGAATAGGAGCCGAGACTCGGGAAAGATACCGTGACCACGTGCTACACCAGACCTAGCTTAGCCCAACTGTACCGTACAGCCCTCCCTGGCCTACCCAGAGGTCAAGAGGTCAGGTGGCCGCCCTCCAAAGAAAAGAAGCTGAGATGGATGTTCGACGACTCGACGCAGACACGCCGCCGTTTGTAGTAAGAAATATAAGACTACAAATACAGTACCGTCCTGGCGACGGCAATCACACCACGCCTTCAAATACAGTTACTGTAACAGTACTGTACCATCCTGGTCACGGCAATTACGCCACGCTTTCAAACCGAGCGAAGAAACACATCATCAATTCACTGGATCAATGGTGCAGTCACACGGTAGAACAAATATCTTTCAAACTAAATGTAATCTCTCAAGCGTCGCCTCGACCGCTAACGTACGAGCGTCCCTCCGCCGAGAGACGGACTATCAATCACAACGGGGCGGAGGGGGAAATATTTGGGGAGACACCGCGCAAGGAAGCAACTGGATACTGGGTAAGCAAAAAAACAATAACACGGGGAAATTGAATTATCCGTCTTCAAGAGCAAAGTTCAGCTGCGATGTCAGGCCATTATCTAGCAACGCAGCGTAAAGAGATACTCGCTGGTCTGCACCCCCACCGAAGAAGAAGAGTTGCCTACAGTTTTATATGTACCTGACAAGCATTGGAGATAATTGAGATGATGGCTTATAAACGGTAACAACGCGTCAACAGAGGGAGACCAAAAACGGGGGGGCCGGTATTTCTGTCACGGCGGAACAGGAAGCCCCATGGCAGTCCACCGGGGATTTTTGATACCACAACAATTCAACTCCATGGATTACTTCCTGTTATTTTGCTGTAGAACTGGAGTCACCCCTCTTCCAGGCCCCTCTTTTGGTTCGCTCCAGATCATCCATGTAGACGCGGAGCAGGATGGGAGATTCCACTGCGGTGGATGGGGAGGGGGTGGAGGGGGGGTTCTGCATTTTTCGAAGCCTTCCCAGGCGCCGGGCCCCAGCAGCAGGCCTGAGCACACCTCTGCCCCTCCGCCAGCACCCCCCGCCGACCCGTGTCAAAGCAGCAGTGCCACTCCTGCTGGGCCCAGAAGGCTAAACGGAGGCTCGGGTTTCTTGGGCCTAGCCTGAGGGGGGTAAGAGGGGGGGGGGATGGTATCGCTTTACCCTCGGTGACTGGAGGACGACCTACCGCTGGGGCCGAGACAAACCGCCGAGACCAGACTGCGACGCGCCACGGGGGCCGCTTGGCGAGGCTCCGTCTGCATGCTGGGAGGGTTCAAGCCGAGCGCCAGCAGGGGGCGGCGGCGAGCATGTCAAAGCAGAGAGCCGGCTGGAGTGACTCGCTGAAGAGAGAGAGGTGGCTAGCTGAGAGGTAGCTAGCTAAACAGAGATGCGGCTAGCTCTGTGTGGCTAGCTGAGAGGTAGCTAGCTAAACCGAGATGCGGCTAGCTCAGCAATGATGGATCGTATGTAGTTAAAATTAACATTTCGAGAGCTTTTGGTGAAATTGTGCATTTTTTGTGCCAGATAATGTGCCAGATAAAGTGCACGACTCGTTAGCAATACTTGAAACTTGAGTGGAAATCTGCAATCAGCGACCAATCAGAGGCCAAATCAGCCTCTCCACACCTCCACGCCGGCCAATCAGCATCCGGGTTGAAAATCTGACCGGATTCTCATTGGTGTCCACGAATATCATCGCTTACTCCCAGAAGTTCTTGCCATAGCGACGGAGCTTCTGGGTACTCGGAATAGCGCCAGATTCATCCACTCGAATCCCAGCATCTGAGATCGCCAGCACTCAGAGGCCCCGCCTGGTGGATGAAAGAGGAGGAGCCTCTCGGTGTGCCATGAGGGGGCGCGGGGGGGGGGGGGGGGGGGCGGACGGTTCTGCAGCTGACAGAGATGGCAGTGCAAAGAAGAAAACAAGTCTCGCTCAACTCGCTTTTCTACCGTACGTATCACTTTCCACGTACAACCTCCGAATCTAACAGAGGAGAGCTAGGTTACTATTTATATTGGATCAGGGGACGGAGGTGTGCCCCACGCTGACTGTGGTAACCGGTACTGCCTGATCCCCTCTCACAGATGCAAAGTAAGGTGTTCTGAGGTCACCGGGGAGATAGTGAGAAGCGTGCCAAGGGAAGGGCAATATCTTATCTGTCTGTAAATCACTCAGAGCTCCCAGCCTGTCATCGTAACTCTTGGTGTTATGCAACAGAGGGCTTACGGACTGTATGTCAAGGTGGGATCTAAGGTGCTGAGATACTGAAGCTCGCTGAGACGGTCTGTATTTCATACTTAAGTCAACAGAACCGTTCACTTTGAAGCACACGTGTACTTTTAGGAGCCTCCAGAAAGCACTTTTAATCATATTCTATACATCTGCACCCATGCTTAAGGAAATTCCACTCCACTAAAGTTCACATCTATCTATCTTATATCACCTTCAGAACGACTGCATCCTTAAAACAAGATGATGAGATCAAGAACTACAGCAACAGAGCCCAACAAAGAACTACAACAACATAGCCCAACAAAGAACTACAACAACAGAGCCCAACAAAGAACTACAACAACATAGCCCAACAAAGAACTACAGCAACATAGCCCAACAAAGAACTACAACAACATAGCCCAACAAAGAACTACAGCAACAGAGCCCAACAAAGAACTACAACAACATAGCCCAACAGAGAACTACAGCAACAGAGCCCAACGGACCCCTAATGTCTTCGCCGGGTCACCGCTTCGTCCGAACACGTTCTCAATGCTCCATAAATCATATGCGCGCCGCGGACCCCCCAAAGCCCCCCCCCCCCCCCCGCCCCTAGCAGCTCCTTGTACTCCGTATCTCCCAGATATTTCACTCTGCCGTTTCTGAAGCTGTGCTGGGTCAGAGGACCGGGAACACAAATCATTTTAGTTGGAGGATCCTGGACAGCGAGGGATGGAGGGGGGGGGGTCCCAGGGTGTCGGGCCAAGGCTTGACTGAAGAGGCTCGGGAGGCGATGAAACCCTATCTGCAAAGTTTTCACTGAAGGTTGTTTTTCTTGCCATGAGGGCGGCCCGGCGATCAGCTGCGGTATCCAAACACAGAGCGTTTTTAAGGACCTCTCTCCGGCCCCCTTGTTGTTTCTTTGGGTTTACTTAGTCCTACGCCCCCCCCCGCCCCCCCCCCCCACCTTCTCTTTGCTCCTCGCTCTGAGGGGACGAAGTATTTAGAGTTCCCCGACAGCCTGCTGAGACCCAGTCCTGGATTTACTCCCGGATACACGCCCCGGCTTCCCCTTTGATAGATGGAGAACACACTAGATCTTCTGGTTTCTAATAAAACTGAGCCGTTCATTTTTACAATGTGACACTCCGCATGCCTCCTCGTTTGCTAATGACTTATGGCCGACTTGGACAAGAGGGCCAGAGAGCAAAGCATATCTGAGAGGGTCCACCGTTGGACCGATGGGGGCTTCAAGCGGCTCGTTTGGCCAGGAGGAAAGACCGCCTTCGAAGACGCGGGGAAGAAGAGCGTCTGTGGTAGCAAGTCCTGCTTCAACCCGAAATCTGACAAGAATCTCCGTTTGCGCCTTGAATAACGATCATGTAAAAAAGTTATGTTCAACGGTTTTCTAAAACGCACAGATTTGAAAATGAATTTAATGAACTTAATCTATACTAGAATGGATCTTGTGAAGCTTGTTGTATCTACTGCCTTTTCTCCAAAGCATACAGAATCCAAATGCTTTGAGACAGTGAAAATTCTGAAAAAAAAATAAAAAATACACAATTCTTCTGCTACTTTAAACACTGTCCAACACTGGTTAACTGGGTGGATGGTTAACTGGGTGGTTAACTGGGTGGTTGGTTAACTGGGTGGTTAACTGGGTGGATGGTTAACTGGGTGGTTAACTGGGTGGTTAACTGGGCGGATGGTTAACTGGGTGGTTAACTGGGTGGTTGGTTAACTGGGTGGATGGTTAACTGGTTGGATGGTTAACTGGGTGGATGGTTAACTGGGTGGATGGTTAACTGGGTGGTTAACTGGTTGGATGGTTAACTGGTTGGATGGTTAACTGGGTGGATGGTTAACTGGGTGGATGGTTAATTGGTTAACTGGGTGGATGGTTAACTGGGTGGTTAACTGGGTGGTTAACTGGGTGGTTAACTGGGTGGATGGTTAACTGGGAGGATGGTTAACTGGGTGGATGGTTAACTGGGTGGGTGGTTAACTGGGTGGATGGTTAACTGGGTGGTTAACTGGTTGGATGGTTAACTGGGTGGTTAACTGGGTGGATGGTTAACTGGGTGGTTAACTGGGTGGATGGTTAACTGGGTGGTTAACTGGGTGGATGGTTAACTGGGTGGATGGTTAACTGGGTGGATGGTTAACTGGGTGGGTGGTTAACTGGGTGGATGGTTAACTGGGTGGATGGTGAACTGGGTGGATAACTGGGTGGATGGTTAACTGGGTGGATGGTTAACTGGGTGGGTGGTTAACTGGGTGGATGGTTAACTGGTTGGATGGTTAACTGGGTGGATGGTTAACTGGGTGGATGGTTAACTGGGTGGGTGGTTAACTGGGTGGATGGTTAACTGGGTGGATGGTTAACTGGGTGGGTGGTTAACTGGGTGGATGGTTAACTGGGTGGATGGTTAACTGGGTGGTTGGTAAACTGCGTCGCTGGAGGAGGCGGAGTGTTTGGGACTGACGGCGGTGTGGTGGAACGCCTGGCGGAGGGATACGCCCGGCGGAGGGATACGCCGGCCAAGGCCCCGTGGACCACCTGCTACCTCCACATTAGTTCTGACTGAGAGGACGTCAATAGAAGGGCGACGTGGGAGAGAGAGAGAGAGGGGGGGGGGGCAGTTACGAGGTAATGAGATTTGTTTCAGTGCATCTGATCTTTCGCCCCCCTAACTGACTTCCAAAACATTTGGACAAGTAAATAAATCCCGGTTGCCCCCCCCACACACACACACACCTCCTTCCTTGGTGAGCTGTACCGCTTGGAAACGCATAACTGACCAGGGTGTGTGCGTTAGAGGAATGCAGGCCCAGGTTCTATCAGCCATAAAGGAGAGTGTAGGACTATGGCGACCGCATAGGGGGGGGGGGGGTGCAGAAGCTTCGCGCAGAGGGGGCGGGCCTTCGGTCGTTTCATCCCGAGGCCGACCCCTCCCAGTCCATTTCAAGGCGCAGGGCTCAAAGGGAAGACCAGCGAGGGGGGGTTTCCTGTGGAATTCCTGGAAGCAACAGGTGGGGGGGCAAGGCCTTTGTGTTTCCCTTGATATTGGCCAAATGTGGCGACACCAGACCACAGACCACTATCCAAATATGTGGCCCCGGTTGACCCCTCCCTCCTGGGCCAGTGCCATCGTCTCAGACAGGAACCACTTCCGCATTGTTGCTGGTTTAAAAAAAACAACCTCTTGGATCATTTGAATTTATGTTCTGTTTTGCCGTTGATGATCTATGGAAGAGTAAGTTGGTTTCTCCTTGCTTGTAAACTTGGCTGTTGTCCATCTTTGAGTTCTTTGGCCCCATATTCAAACCAAGAAACAAATCCTGCAAAAGGTACGGTCTTAAAAAGCTAGAGATGCAAAGAACACAGAGAAGATCATCAAACAAAATCCTACAGAGAGAGCGAGGTCCTTTTATCCGTGTATGCGGTACCTACATCAACCTGAGGAGAAAAAGGGCCCTGGTAGGTTATAGTTTAAAAGCAATATTATGGAGGCCAACAGTCTTCCTGGAAGGAGAAACAAAAAATCAAAACTGGCAACTTAACGTAAACTGAAGACAGCCAGCAGCTAACCACCAACTTGGCACTTTCCAATTCCGTAAAATGTGAAAAAGAACCTGACACTGAACGATGAAAAGATACTTCAGGGACCGTTGCCAAATCAATACTCTTGGCAGTGTTGGGGTGAAGTGCACAGGGGGGGTTGGAAAATCCCCTCATAATATCAGTCTCATGCTTATTTGGCAAAGGAGACTTTGGTTGGTTGGGTTGGGTGGATGGGAGGGCGGAGGTGTGGGGGGGAGGGGGGTTAATTATAGAGCCTCAACCCATTCTGAACTGGTCTTTCCCCCATTTTCCCTCAGTGCTCGACACGAATAAAGGGATTAGGAGCCTGGGTTTCCGTTGGCCATCCGCGGGGGACAAAGCAGCATGGGGGGCTTAGTGTCACAGTCAGTGATAAAACTACAGATCAGTGCCAGTCGTCCGCTAAGGAAACATCGGGGTCCGTGACCTAATCTCATTAGAAGAGGAAGAGGGGGCAGAAGAGGGCGGGGGGTTGGGGGGACATCGATATTCTACCGACTACGCGACGTGTCCAGACCTAACGGGTCATCAGGCAAAATCGGATGTTTCTCAAGACGTCGAAGACCCCCATACGAGGGACGACCTGTTATTTAGAAGGCAGCGTTGATGAGCCCTCTCCTTAGATACTCCTGGAGGCGGGGGGGGAGGTGGGGGGGGGGGTTGCGCCCGCAAACGTCCCCAAGCGGCGGTAGAATGTGGCGCGGACGCGCGAGGTCGAGGCCCTGGGTACACAGCACCCGTATGGCAGCACTTGCCACCGCCGTGGCACCCTCTCCTCGCACCCCGGTGATGCGCGAGGAGGGACGCCGTGTTTGGAGAAGCATTCCTCCACCGAGGGAGGGGCGGGGGGGGGCGAACTCACACGAAGTACGAGGCCAGAAACGAGCCGCAGCCCTCTGACTCCGTTCCACACCTGCGTTCCAATTCTCCCGAGAGGGCAGGGAGGGTTTTCGTACGGACGCCATGTTGCCTGGGAGACACGCTGGATCTCTTGGTCTTATATCCATTACATTACATAATACATTCGTCATTTAGCCGACACTTTCATCCAAAGCAACTTACAATAATTGCTTTAAAGTCAGTCAGTGTACTACTACTCACCAGAACTCACAAGTGCGTCTCCTTTCTAAACAGGTGACTAAAAAATAATCTAGTGCTGAAGACGTAGTACTATATGTGCACCTTTTAGCTATTTAGGATTATTATATTCATACGTATCATTAATTATGATCACCGAAATATTGATTCAAAAACTTCAGAACTGTAGTGGTGAAAAGCCTGTTCTTTGATGACACTGCACACATACCCTAGGTCTTACTGAGAGGGCTATGGGCTACTGCTGTTTACAAACAAACAAACTAACTAACTAACAAAAAACAAACACACATACAAACAAACATGCCTCAGTCAGGCCTTCGGGGAGGAACACCATGAGTTGATTCTAGCGTTAGACTTTCAGGAGCTCGGGAGATGCCTTTGGAAGGAGCCGGAAGGGCTTCGTGGATAGCTTGTTGCTATAACAGCGTCTAGGAACACATCGCTCGTGTTTGCGTGTGGTTCTCGCCTGGGCGGTATTACAGTGTACATATAGAAGAGCCCATAATTGATTAGCTCCCCGCTAGCAACAGCGCGTGTTCGTCCCACCCTCCGTCCATCCCGACGTCTGTCAGCGGGATTTACACAAAAACAACTGTGCCGATTGTCATTAAACTCAGTGGAAGGGTGTAGGATGGGCCGCCCCATAACGCGTTACAAGCGGATCTAAATCCCTGTGCAGGTCCACAAACCGTTTCTTGGTTTGTTTGTTAGCAAGATTACACAACAACTACCTTACTGATTTTCATGAAACTCAGCGGAGGGGTGTAGCACGGGTCCTCTAACAACCCATTCGATTCTGGAGTGGATCCGAATCACGGGGGCGGGTCCACGAGCCCCACAATCACAGCCTGGCTCACCATTCACCTCCATTCATTTTTTGGACTAGGATTACGCAATAGCTACCACACTGATTTTGATGAATCTCAGTGGAGGGGTGTAGCATGGGTCAATTAGAACCCATTCAATTGTGGTGTGCACAGAGCCACGAAATGCATTCTGGGGCAGAGGTCTGTGCTCTCAAATAATATGCATGAAGTAGTTTTTTCGTCAACTACAGTAATAGGCCTTCACGATTAAAACGGTTATGTGCAATATATACAAAAACACAGGATAGAAAGAGCTGAATGTTGTGGAACGATGATGACATCAGCCCGTCTGGATGGCGGGGGAAGTGTTCGCCGGTACTTCCTGAGTGAGAGTGCCCAGGCGGAGGGCCAGGCAGGCAGCCCACATCGCACAGCCACAGGCCAGGCAGGCAGCACACATCGCACAGCCACAGGCCAGGCAGGCTGCAGCAGCGTCACACACACTTAGCTGCTAATCGGGGATATTTCACCGAACGCCAAAATGTATCGGCGTAGAACGTGTGATGAAATCACTATTTATTTACTTATTTATTTTACACCCCTAAGCATAATTCAGGAGAAGGTGCACTACAAATTATCTGAAGATTTTCAGATTTGGACAGCCAAAAAGTCTCCTGTACATATATATATATACAGTGAATATATAATGAGGTGGACTCGTTTCTACACTTGTAAAGGACATTTACATGGAGGTAGAGTTAACATTCCCTTACAAGCTGTCCTTATATGGATTGACTGACTTCCCATACTACTTACCATGCTACTCTGTAGTAGAAACAACATTTAAAAACCTTTAAAAACATGCGGACAGGTCAGAAAACCCTCCCCTCCATCTGATGAACCTGGGAGAGGAGAGCTGCACTTAATTAAAAAATAACATTTAACAAGAGGATGTGCCATTGGACATGGTCCAAAACAGCCCCTATCAGCACAAATGTAAACACAGCACACTCAAACATTCAGCATGCCTTGTACATTCTGCATTACATGTACAGGGTTTATAAATATCAAATTAGGCAATTGTGTTTTTAATATCTATTCTTAAAAGATTTGGGGTGGGAGTCGCTCATAGCCTTTCTTCAAGGTTAATTAATTCTTAATTGTACCGCTCCAGAAGGAGGCTTCTGTTGTCTCTGTAAACGGAGGAATATTTTCTGAGCCGACTCAATGTAAACATAGCCTAGCTGAGCCAAGGTCACTTGTGCAGTCTTCCACTTGAATAGCGAAGATGACTTGTATTTCAATCTATTCCCTTCAAGCCCTTGTCCCAACAGACAGAGTTCCCCCCCAAGACGTTCATAACTCGCTACAGCTCTTCCATGTGACACTCCGAACCCTGGATGTCTATACAAAGGGCTTGGGAACGTACGACAACCCACACAAATCAATGATTCATTAAGATACCAAAAACGGGATGCAAGGCGACATGTCATAACGTGGCATAATGACGTTCACGACCAATATAATCCATAACGCTCCTCGGGTAATTAGCTAAAATTAATTTCCTCGTGGTGAACGAAATAACATTAGCTGGTCTCACTTATCCCCGTCTTTATTCTAAAAACAATTGGCTTCCAGGAGTCCCACCCCCCTTGGATGAGCCTGGGCCGGGACCAAGACGAGGGCCAAACCCCACTTCACAGGTCAACAGAGCCCCCCCCAACTTAACAAGGGAGGGGGGCGTGGGGGATGAATTCCACTCCAATTTTCACGCAATGCCTCCTGCATCGCCGTGTGGTTGCCAGGGAGATATCCTCCACCCTGATTGGCCGGAGCCCACGGCCGACTCTGTGAGGTCTGGAGCGGGGCCGTGTTATTCTGTGGTCCAAAATGTCATTACATCACTGTCTGGGTCTCTCTTCTGGTCTCTCTCTGATTCGGCACAGTCTCATTTCACAGACATTAAACTGTCCACCACCCATAATAAATGATTGGTATTAAGGGGGCTATGTTACTATCTTATCTTGCTTCATATCACTGCCTCAAATTCCAAATCCATGCATCTGAATTGTTTATGTGTAGTTTTCCTGTGAAGAGATGAGATTATTGACATTTCTGCTGTATAATGAATGTGTAATGAAATTGTGAAGCCAATAGATATTTCACACAGATAATTATACCAGAATTAGCAGCTGTAACAGCCTTGTGGGGCTAGTTTCACGACTGCAGACAGAAGTGCAAGTACAGACCCATTGCTGTTTACACGACCACAAAACATTGAGTTTCACACAACTTGTAAAGAGATTCAGAGGCTTAGAGTGCGGTCATGACAACGCAGGGAGTGACACATCAGCCATAAAGCCTATAGCTTACAACAATTTGGTCTCAATTCTAAGAGGCGGATATATATTTGTAAATATCGTATAAAAACAAGAAGCCACACGCCAGGTAAATCCGTTTACGGAGGTGTGGGAGGAATAGGAGGATTTATACTACAGGTAATTACAGGGCCCAATGCAGTCTGGGGCCGTCTTCACAACAAGCTGTCAGGCCTGTGTGGGTTCGCCGCCTGACTAATGCGTCTTAAATGAGTGCCATAAAAGTCAGAAAGGGTGTGAATAAGATCTCTTAAGTGTCCCATCATTGTAAGTAAATACTGTTTTATAGGAGAGGGGAACGATAGGGTTCTATAGTAGTCGTGTGTTTGGGAGAAGACACGCTATGGCGGTGTGTGTGTGTGTGTGTGTGTGTGTGTGTGAGAGGCGTGGCTTGAGAGACGAGAGGGGGAATAAAGGGTTAACGTGCCGAGGAATCGTCCTCTGATTGGTCCAGACCAGGAGCCGCACTGACCGGCTGACCGGTGACACGCATGGACCCGCACCAGAATCAGGATCACTAAAAATATACAAAATAAAACTAAACAGAGAATATATGCGCATGGTGCAATCCAGAACCCGCTATATTTATGTTTCAAAGTCGACCATAAACAATGCAACAAAAAAAAAGAAGAAAAAAAAGGTTTAAACACAAACATGTGGGATAAAAAAAAAGTTTAAACGCAACAATGACAAAACAGAGGCTAGAACTTTATTCTGCACAATGTCTAAATTATTTTTTGTCAGCATGTTGGTTTAACTAGCCTCAATTGATTCAGTAGCCTAATTATTTTTTTCAGGGATTCAGATTAGGTTATCTATTGCCGTTTGCGAATAGGAACATGACTTAAAAAGAAATACTAGGCTATATTCTTATATCAAAACAGGTTTTCATAATTAATTTGTTTTACACCTCTAAATAATAACGTAAACCTATTTAAATTGTATATTATAAATGACAGAGATATTAATACTAATTAAACCTTGCAAAACAAGCCTCACAGATCCAGTGAGGCCAGTCTGATTGGCCGCTGCCAGAAGCAGAGCTCTGAGGTTGAGAGGAGGGAGAGAAACCATTTCATTATGGTTTGGGCATCATGCCCAAATGTGAACTTTTCAAGAATCAGATTTTTGTTTTGACTGATTGTGGCCTAAGCTGTCTGTTTGTATCACCCGAGAATGAAAGTGTAAATATTCACCGCACAACACAAGCTCAAGTGGACTGAAGGCGTTATCTTTTCATCTTTCATCAACAGAGCAAATTAAGGAATGCAAAGATAGATAAAGATAGATAAACGCTAGAAACGAATGATCCAATACCTCAAACACAACAGCCTTACAATAAGTGAAACGGGAACACTTGAAAATAATATATAATAATATATATATAGGGCTATTTTTCATCAACTGAACAGATTAGTAAATAGCAGAATTCAGATGTATGTTCATGGCACGCTTAGACTTTTCAAGCCTCTCTGCACACATATTTGCATGATCCATCCTACATCATAAAAATGCTATCAACAGACTACACCAGGCCAAGAATATACCCCTCTAATTCAGACAGACAACCTCACATCGAAGCCCTTGGATCTCTGCGTGTCTCAGGTGATGGAATCCCTCACTACGGCTATGAAACCCCCATTGTTTCCACAAACTGCTCGCCATCATGTCGGGGGAAGGCCTCTGAATGGCGGACAGACACAGTGATGCGAGGCCGGGGTTGTCCGCTATTGTTCCGAGTCAGACTTCTAGCAGAGAGCGATAATGTTGCAGTGATTGAAGTAGCGATGTTTAAAGCCGTGGGACAAAGGGGCCCTTGAAACTCCCTGACAAGCATGAAGAGCAACCGTGCAGAGAGACGGGAACGAGGGACACCCCACTGAACACACGCTGCCTGAGCTGTCTGCACACGGCTCCTCGAACCCAAACCATCACCCCACCAGGGTGATTCATATCTGCTCATATCACAGCCTGTGTACTTTTCCTTGGCGATCAGAGCTAGGCAAACACTCGGATGAATAATTACACATAAGTTACTCATGCTACACACACACAAACACACACACACACAATTACCATGAATAACATTATGGTGTTCAGGCATTTTGCAAATGCTAAATAATAATAATAATAATAATAATGTAATAACTGAAATTGATAATAGGCTAAATAAATAAAATTTCAACTGGTGAATATTATGACCATTACCAACATGCCATTACTTTATTAAAAAATCATTCAACCCTCTGCTGAAAAAAATATAATCCAAAGACAATTTAATTGTCTATCACACATTAACCACAAATTCACTACGAGAAAAAGTGCACAATGATTCATTGACAACTCGCCTATTATCAACCAAATAGCCATATTTTTCACTATATTGAATCAAATGATTATCAGCATCATCGGCTTATTAACAAACGAGACTGTGCTAAGAAAGCATGTTTCGGTCTGTTAGGCTGAAGACACCTTGCATCACACATTTCTATGGACTCGGGCTTATAATGCGACATCTTATTTCAGACAACTGCACCCAAAACATATTTTCTACAGTCTATTCCCAAAATTCAGTGAGATAATATGACATTTGCCATTTCAAGCGCAGCATCCAGGGTAAAATAACCATCCATTAAACAAAAGCGCACATTTTGACGCGCTAAACTACTAGATTTTTATTTTTCTATGATAGAAACAAAAACTTTGAGTTATTAATTAAGACATATCCTAAATCGACAAACACGGTGTCTTAGAAAAGCGGCCTACTTACTGTTGGTAGTCCACTTTGCAGTATAGCTTCCTCTCTCTGAAGTAACAGGTTGTGGTCAGCGGCTGTTGACACACGGCGCACTGCAGGCACTCTTCGTGCCAAGACGACTCGTTGACCCGCATCAGGAACCGGTCAGATATGGGCCGCTGACAGCCCTCGCACACGGCCTGGTGATGGCACTCTGCTCCTGGGGATGAACAAGAAAAATAAGTGGCCTATACGAATTGTTAAGACTCTCTTTCGCCCACACAAACACACACACACACTTTTTTTGAATTTAAAAATGACAGAAAAATAATTGACAGCAATGAATAAAGGACCTACACACACCATTTCTCTATTATTAACAAGAGAATGAAGGTTGGCAGACAGCAAAGAATAAAGGACCTACACACACCATTTCTCTATTATTAACAAGAGAATGAAGGTTGGCTTTGCAGTAGGCTATCATGTAGGCTTTAACAGCCGGTTTATCCATTTACCTGCTCGCATGGCGTCAGTGCACTGTCCTGTTCTATCATATAGGATATTACATTTCATAGAGAATGTAGGCTGTATCCCATTAGAAAAACAGGCCTATTGTCTCACAAGTACAGCATCAAAAAGCTGACACTGCTCTGCGATATTGAATAGGTGACTGGGCCACAGGGAAATTAATAGAAAGCATGGCTGAATGTAACTGTAAAACAAGAGAAAAGTGCGTATGGTTTTAATTATCCAACCTGAGATGCAATAGGCCTGCGTGTGTTGGTCTGATCCCCACTCACCAATCATCACGCCCAACGCAGCCGCCCCGCTTCTCAGATGATCTTCGATTTTAATACCGTCCAGCATCTTCGAACAGGCGGAATGAGTCCTGGTCGAGAAGTGTCTCTCCAGTGACTCCAGACCTGTTGCGATTTCCATAACAATGGATGGGTCACAGTCCTAAACTCCTCCTGGCTGCACACTGGACTGGGCTTTGAAAAAAGCACAAAAAAACGGAGGTAAGTGTTCTTAACTTGGATGTTTTACGCGGACAGGCTCCAGCTACTAAGGCAATGCAGCGAAACTTTAAGGTCACCGTGTCATAACGGAGGAATGTATCTGTTAATAACTGCTATGGGTTGTCAGTCACCTGCTCAATTTATGGTGATTTAGCGTTTCCTCGATGTAGGGGTTAGGGGAGAGAGAGAAAATCACCCTCGACGCAAAGCGATGAATTTGGCGACTTCTCCGTCTCCAAAAGAAATGATCACCGAGGAAGTAGCCCTAATAAGCAAGTACTGTAAATCCAGACACGCCGAGTGGAGATGTTCCAAAGTGAGCTCTAAACTTTATGTGTCCATGCCGAGTGGATAGTGTCTTGAAGAGGGCACAGCCGAGATTGAGGCTACTGGAGAGACGAGGATCCCTCCCCTCGCCGGAGCGCTTTCTCTGCGCGGTGCAGCCGCGGGATGCGATTGGTGCTCCGCGTTCATGTGTGCATGTGTTCCGCCTCCAAAAAGCATTGAGCTATAGAAGACACAGTCCCACTGTGAGTGGAGTGGGACTTACGTGTCAGTGGGCCTACATGCAATGTGGATGTCTAGGCTACATGGAATTTATTTCAGAGTAGACTATCAAGAAAACGAGGCTTTCAAGAAGCACAGAGGCCAGATCTAGTTTGTTTTGTGGGTTATAGGACATTAATCCCTCAAACACAGTGGTCAAAACCAGATTGATCACTTGCCTGCATGACCATTCTCATGGTTTGTCTTATTATGATAATGCTATTATCTACTATCATGTTTTTTAATCTGATATGCTCACACGAGCTGTTTAAATAGTTTTCACACAACGCTTGACTACTTTGTTCTAATTATACATTATGATTTTTGAGCAGGCATATTGCGCCTTTATCACCGATGCGTCCACAGCTCGACATGCCGGACCGACGCACCTGGCGATCGGCCGCGATAAAGCACAAAGAGCCGCTCTGCCTGGAGGCGCGGAGGAGAGGAGTCTGGCCCCTCTGGCTCTGAAAGGAGGACACATATATGATTAATAAACCCAAAGATAAAACAGGGAGATTATAGTTTGAAATGAAACGCCTTAGCGTTCATCACGTCTTCATCCCGCAGAGCAGCCTAGACTATAGGCCCGATATCAGCTGTCTGAAAAAGAGATTATTATTATATTATTAGAGCTATTCATAAGTTGTCTGTGCTTTTGTTAGGCTATTTGAATATGCACACAGATCCATTTCACAGATATACATCTATAGGCCCAATGACAGAGACGGTGAATATATTTTATATATTTCATCACTTAAAAGCAAGTTGGTGTCAGGCTGCATTGAGCAGTCCTTTCAGGACCTGCCTCACAGACGCACGTTTTAATTGTTGTTCAGTGTTGAATGCATTTCAATATTTTTCTTATTTTTTTTAGGTCATTGCTGAAAAGGAGATGTTCAAAGTCAGTCTGCCTCGTTGTTAAAATAGGGATAAGTAGAACACAACAGAGAAACAGGCCTAGGCCGGGGTTCCCGATAAAGAACCTTCTTAAGGAACCCTTCTTAAGCAGCCCTTAAGAACCCTTAAGAGTTAAGAAGTACTTTGGAGTTAAGAAGCTTCTTAACTCGTTGGGGAAACCCGGCCCAGTTCATCAGATGATTCTGCTACTTGGGAGTTAAAAAATGGGTCTCCTTCTTCTATTCAGGCTTAAACTTACACTTGGATGCTTTGAAAAATAATTTTCTTAACAATCAATTCAGCATGTAAACAATGGTAAATGTATAATTATTAGAAATATTTAATGGCATATAGACCTACTACTCTCATCATAGTAGGTACCTAGTAGACTATTACCGTACGGTTATTAATAACAACCATAACCATAATAATAATAATTAATAACAATAGGCTACAGCTATTGATCTAATGATAACATCAATACTACTACTATATAATAATAGTAATAATTACAATAACAACAATAATAGCCTAATGCGTATAATAATAATAACAATAATAATATCACAATTATTATTATCGTTATCATTAGCGTTATTATAGCGTACAAGTAGACTATATAGGTTATTCTATGCAGCCTCCGTGCGATATTGTAGCCTATTAACAGTCTACAATCACAAACCCTATAAAAAACAGATTAGATTAAGCCCTACAGTCAGTCTTTTACTTTCAAATATTTGAACACCATCGTTGAGCGTAGTTTTGTTCTAAATCTTGCTTGAGTACATCTGGGTCCCTCCGGTGCCAAAAGAGATCCCTCCGGTTCACACCGACGCCCTTTTGTTTTCACACGATCTGAAGAAATGATCACCTCAGTCAAATAGTGCGAGATTCTCCACAGAGAAGAGGACAGGGTATAGGTCACTGGCAATATGGGTCAGTCTTTTTTTTGGATCCAATGAGCTAAATGGACTATTCCCCCCCTCACAGTGTAGATCTCAGAGTAGAGGAGCGTGTAATGAGGATAGAGACCTGGAGATTATCAGACCAGATGAGTCGATCAGGTGTGGGAGAATGTTTCTGGGTACTAAGCCTCCATTCACAGCATGACTTCTTTTCTTGCGCATGAGAAAACGGTGATGCTGGTTAAAGGACAGAAGTGCACATTTAGGATGGGTGAAAGTTGATGAGGCTACCTTATTTAAATGCATCCTCCCGAGGATCCTAGTGTAGTGTCCTAGCTACAGCCCACTCATCAAAACACATCCAAGCCCAAATAGGTTAGGCCTACATAAAAAAGGCTATAATTTCAGTGATAGCCTGACATTGAATTAAATCAACATTTTTAAATCATTATAATTATTAGCTTATTAGTATTAGCTTTTATTATTATTAGGGTATTATTAATGGCCGCGTTTCCCGATAAAGAACCTTCTTAAGGAACCCTTCTTAAGTATGGGGGTTAAGAAGTAGGAGTTAAGTGCTTCTTTAATTATTATTATTATCATTCTTATTATTATGATTATTTATGATTATTATTATTCTCAGTAAAGTAACCCATTCTTGCGCTTATAATCATCAGTGAATCAAATGGTCCAATCTTGCAACTAGGAGAGTCACACTATGAGTTTCCTAGAGGCACGTAGCGTGATGATGAACGCCATAGATTAGGATGAACGTAACGTTACGTGCCTCTGGGACACTCGGACCTACAACACGATCTGGAAAGAGCATGAATCTGTCTTTTAGTCCAGAATCTGTCCACTTCTGCTACTGAGATTGTGCATTTGATACAGGTACTAAAACACTGCTACCATACTTGTGAGTATCCTGACGCCTAGTGGTAGGATCAAAAACAAGACATCCAAATGGGGTTTTCCCAAAACCTACATGTTATGAGTGTAAAGCACAATTGGCTATTAACGAACTGACCAGAAAATATTATTATAATCATCAATTCTATATGATCTATTTGCTATAGGCCATATCATATTTTAGTCAAAAACTAGGCCTACAGTATGGCTGCCGAATATACCTCCACTTTTCTATAGGCGTATGTAAGCGTAGAACCTAGAATATCGATTTTTTATTAATGCTACAGATTAACATTTAGGGCCTATTCAGTCTACAGCCTATGTCCTCCAAATAAACCTCAGTCAATTTACGCATTGCGATATTTTGTTGAAAACAAAACAATGTCATTTATATATAGCCTAAGTGTTTCATAACACAGACATGCAACATGTCCATAAAGTTCTTGGAAACGTATGTTAATTAAATCTATCACATGTTAATGGTTAAGAGAGAGCAAGCAACATGTGTCCCCAAATAGCCTAGTTTTGGAAGCGCATATTCTTATTAACAAAGGACCCAAGATTCACATTCACATGGGCCATTAAAGTACATATATGATGGAGAAAATAAGAATACATGATGGTGTATTGAAGTTTGGACATACCAGATTGGTTGCACTGATGAACATGTTGGAGTAACTACGCATGCGCCCTAGATGTGTTGCCAATCTTGGTGCAGCAGGTGTGTGACACGTGCTTCTTCAAGAGCAGAGTGGTCAGTCAATATCCGGTCACACTTCATCTCACTAACACAGTCTGGGAGATATAAACACAACCCACATACATGTTTGGTCAAATGGACCTAATAGCTTATTAGACAACTTACCTTATAGAGTTCAGACATGGGGAGCTGGATGGTGGTGAGTAGACTAGACTAGAGGTTTGGTCATTTTGATGAATTCTACTGTATTTTTTCCTTAGAAAGGTTTTATACTTGCATGATTCTGACTGTGGTTTGTGTGATTCTAGGTAGGCTGACTAGTTCAGCTGCAGGCCCAGCCTATATCTACTAATGAGCACACCACTTGTCCCCTTGTTAATGCGTCATTAGTCCCTTAGCAAAACCGTCGCTTTAAGTCTGATATATTTAGGTTATTAGACACGTGGCCTAAGATATATCTATTTAGGCCGGGGATAGAGCCCTAAGGTTAGGCCAAGGTGAATATAGCCCTAAGGTTAGGCCAAGGTGTTTCCCAACAACAGGTTGTGTAGCTTATATTGTTCATTAAAAGGTACAGGTATGAGAGGGCTCTTTTCCTTTTGAAAATAAATAATAGGGTAGGCTACCATTAGGCTACTAACCCCAATTACATTATTTAGGAATGATAATCAAAATGTATGTGGATAAAATACAAGGGAGAGTTGTTTCTGCCTCGTGGACTAGTGAAAATCTAACCAGCTGACAAGTCAAACGTGATGTCCCTTATTTGACTAATCTGCAAATTAACATTTTCTCCGTTTAGCTTCAAACATGTGCAAAGTGACCCCTTGCACGCTCAAAGATTTTTGGTATTAATAATGTTAAGACAAACACCTAATGAAAGTAATTGAATAGGCCAATAATAATAATAATAATAATAATAATAATAATAATATCTTGCCGAGAAACAAAGGATAGCCCAAGTCCTCTAACGATGTAGAGGAAAACAACAAAGCATTGTCCAGTTGAATCAATAATTCCAAATCTTTACCCCAAAGACAGGTCAATAAAGGCCATTTATCATCTGAGCTAGTTGTTTTGTTAAAATATGAATGTATTTGTTAAAATATGAATATTTGTAAATTGTTTTAGTTCACCATTCTGAGGAAAGTTCGTTATAAACTAAAAAAGAAGACACAATAACCGTAACAAATACAATCGTAGGCCTAAAATGAAATTGACTCTAAAATCACACAAATTAGGCTATATTTATGGGACACATTAGTTTGCTCAACTACAGATAATTATCTTTTATGCGACTCGTATTACAACAGAAACGTTTATGAGCCGACTCATTAGGCTACTCTTGCAAATAAATACTGTACTGTTTGTCTGAGGGGAAGTGTAAACCTCCGCAACAAAAGTAGATCCTTAGTTAAGCAGCAGGGGTTCTCCTCAAAGTGTCTGATCACTACACATCAATTACGTTGTTACGGTGTTTGTAAAATATTTTATGAGTTGTAGAATTGTTGTTAAAAGTCAGCGTTCGGCTGCCTGAATGTAGTCTATGAAGGATTAAGATATTTCATAGAAAACTATATATAATTTGAATATAAGCGGTTACAACAAAGTTTTATAGGCTACATGAAAATTAAGCTCTTCAAATGGATGTGGATTTGCAAGCATGTCTAAAGGGAAAAAGGAGACAAAAAAATACCCTAATCCTCTGACATGACAAATGGCATGTATTATATTTGATGAGATTATTTAAAGTCTACACTTGGGGCAAAGTATGTGTAAAAACCTACCTGGCAAAAATCAAATGTGATTCTGAAAAGAAGAGAAGCAGAAAAGCTATGGGTTTACCTCAGGGCAGGCGGCACCATGTTTAACACCATTATGACTTCAACTGCCATTTTGAAGTCGAGCACTATTTCCATACACCTTTCAGATGATGCAAGATCTTAATAATGGAAGCTACCATCTACCAAACATTTGAACGTTGTAACTTTTATCAAACAGTTCAGCTGTAATATTAAACTGAAATGCACCCATGTGAAGGGGGGTGTCATAGGTATTGGGGGTGGGGGGGGACTATTGGAAATACTTTCCCCCATGGAGGTTAAACTCGGATCAACCAACTCTCTTAAAAGACACAAAACTTACTGTAGGGACATAAGGATGGATCAGGTCTGACTGAATCCCAGTCTGGAGACATGCATGTGCAGGGTAGCTGTCAGTCTGGAC
This sequence comes from Borostomias antarcticus, assembly GCF_949987555.1. Lineage (NCBI taxonomy): Eukaryota > Metazoa > Chordata > Actinopteri > Stomiiformes > Stomiidae > Borostomias > Borostomias antarcticus. The sequence goes on along the minus strand of NC_140263.1, from coordinate 5,011,841 downwards.
GTAGCTGCTTGTGATTTCATTGCCTTCAATTAATGACAGGACCCGAGCGGGGAGGGGGTCTTTATTCTGACACACGGTGATCATACGTTACATATCGTGAGCGGAAATTGATCCCTGCATGTCTCCCATCCCAAGTCGTCCTCCATGGGCAGTCGTGGTTCTCGGCGTCCGGGGACCGAGTCCAAGTGCTTGAGGAAACCCTTGTACATGCAAACTCTGCACAGAAAGGCCCCGAGACCTTCTTGCTGTGAGGTGACTGTGCCACACGTGAGCTATTTTGGGGTTCAGTGTCTTGCTCAACACTGTTCGGCACAATGCCAGAAGCTGGGATCGAAACCGGCGACCTTGCGATCCCTAGCCGGCTGCGCTACCTCCAGAGCTACTTAAAGGAGTAGTAAAGGGAAAATGCATGTTTATCCCTGTTTTAAGTTTACTTATGATCATATACAATGGGTTCAGATCAAAACGTTGACAAAACTAGCACTTTTGAGAAAGTCTGATAATTGCTCTACCACCGTTTTGGTCATGTTGCTAGGCTACCTAGTTTGCAGAAGTTTACACACGTATGTGCTGCGACTAAAAAGCCTTTCCAGATGAACTAGAATCTTACTTTATGACGAATTATATGTCAGAACGCCAACTAACACCTCGGTGAGTTTCTTGTCTTTGAAATTTAGAGTTCAACATGTTTTTTGAATGATTTTTCACGGTGCCCACCCACATCCATTGTCTGACCAAAACGGTGGTAGAGCAATTATCAGACTGTGCACAAAAGTGCTAGTTTTGTCAACATTTTGATCCGAACCATTGCATATGATCATAAGTAACCTTAAAACAGGGCTAAACATGCATTTTCCCTTTACTTCTCCTTTAAAGCCCCTTTAAGAGGAATTGCTCTTTGAAAATGCCCTCTCTCTCTCTGATAAGACTCAAAGGCTCAAGTTCTCGGAGTGAAGCCGGACTCAAGTTCACGTGCCCTCCTGCACGCCAATTACAACCGCTCAGAGACCCTTGACGGCCCTCAATGTCACTTTGCCACTTTGCCGGGAAGAAATAAAGAGCTTGTCGGCATTAAAACAGCACCACCTGTCATCATTCAAGTGAGCTACACTGGCGTTGTTTCAACTTTCATGGGCCCTTTTACCACATCCACTTACATAGCAGTTATGCAACGCTTTCTTAAAACTATTGCAGTGTAATTAAATGACAAGTAATATAGAATTCCCTGATGAAATTAAAGGGACAGTATGCAATGTTGGTTGGTTGTACAGTAGCCTGATCTAGACCAACACAATCTCTGGAAGTCAGTCAGCGGTCTGAACGCTTCCCTGGTTGAATGGTAAATGGACTGCACTTATATAGCGCTTTTCCACCTTAGCGGCACTCAAAGCGCTTTACAATGGCCTCTCATTCACCCATTCACACACACACTCACACACCAATGGCGGTAGCTGCCATGCAAGGCGCCAACCTGCTCATTGGGAGCAATTTGGGGTTAGGTGTCTTGCTCAAGGACACTTCGACATGTGGACAGTCGGAGCCGGGATTCGAACCGCTGACCCTTCGATCGTTGAACGACCCGCTCTACCAACTGAGCTACAGCCGCCCCCCTGGGGTTTGAAGCAGGAGCAAACGAGAGAAGGCTTTGATCCTCTTAAACACCAGACATGTCTCAGTCTCTGGCCTGTGTGCTGTTCTCTGTTCACATGTTACAAGGGAATTAAAATAAAGCGTACATCCCTGGGAGGAGAGGGTTTTAACAGCATGTATACCCCACACATGGATCACCATTAGGCTTCTTTTTTTTTAACAAGCACGTATCCTCAAAGTTGCTGTAAAACTTGAATCCAGTTAATAGAGATTACTCCTGTTCTTTCAAAGCGGATTTATTGTGTTAATCTTTACTGTTCTGTATCAAACTAGCGTCAGAGTGTTGTAAACTAGCCTGGAAAATCACACCACAGTCTTAAAATGGTTTTGGTGGTTCAAACAAAATACTTTGTTATTTAAACTGAATGTACAACAGACTGCTGTTAGAGTAGGAAGTGTACTGTAACTCCTAATTCTTGGCATATGTGTGTATGTAAATCCATAGTCTACCTGTCAAATAAAATAAAATAAATGTTTTATGATTGATCAAAGTCATATTCTGTGACTGATGACAAAGCTGTAACATGTCATGTCTATAGCAGCTTGGTTCTCTGATGTCTGTGAACTTTGCTTCTGTTCTACGCATCGTTTTTATGTTCAAACAGTCTTTTATCTGTCATTATACCACGATAATTACTAAATATAAATAACTTTAAAGTAGAGAGACAAAACCAACACCTGCACATATGCATACAGAACCTTTAGTGGCTGCATTTCACAACAGCAATGATTGATGCACTGTAGATTGTAACAGATATTGAGTATATTAATAATACTACAGTTTGTAGTGCAGCTACGTAATGAGAAATTGTTAAATGTATGTTTAAAGCGTATTGAAAGATTTTACCAGCAACAATGTTCATTTTATTTAAGCTGTCAGGAGTGGTAAATAGGCATGCATAACTTCTGCCCTCATGCTTGTAATTATATTAAATTCTATTTGACCCTTTCCAGGTTTGTGCTGTACACCCCTTAGCCATTTACCATTTACCATTTAGTGTGTTTGAGACAATTTGCCCTTCATGAAAACTGGTGGTGGTTTGCTGTGTTCTGGAACCGATGGGAAAACGCAAGCATCAAAAGCGCCCCCCCCCGCCCCCCCAACCATAAAAGACAGAAGCTAATGGACCTCTGACGTCTTCAGGGTGTTAATGGGTCTTTAGGAGCTCTTTGTAAAACAGTGACAGCAATTTACACTTTCTTTCCATGACGACAGAATAACTCGAGGAAATCCGGCATCGGCCTTGCGATTGCACTATTCCTGTATAATAATTAACGAATCAACGCTACAATACAGCAAATTCTCATCTAACGTCAACATTTCCAATCCCAGGTTTCTGCCAGGCTAAATCATGTCCTCTCCCCCCAGTGACAACCCTAATAATGACGTTTGGTGGGATTTCTGACAGCCAGGCGTCATGGTGCAGGTGGCCTGCCACTCCTGTAGCCTACTGTTCATGGCGTGGGTGGCGGAGACACGGAACACGGTTCTTACGTCAGATCGACACGCATCAGATAGTCATCTTCCCGCCACTGTGGGCCCAAAATCTCCCAGGCTCATCTGCAACTCTGATCTCATTACATAAGTGATTATTTCACAAAACATCTGTCGACGACCGCCTTGGGGGTTGTCTGGTTCTGGGTTTGGATATGAAGCAGGAGAGCGTCTCATTAATCATCAGAAATTACCCAAGCCATCACTTTGGGAGCATTAATCTCGACGTAATTACTGACATGTTAATTGCATTATATCCTGACAATCTATCTCTGTGTCTAGCACATTGAACCTCACCCAAGTGCTGATGGAGAGGAAGATCAGAGAGTGTGAAGTTGAACGATGGAAGCTTTTTGACAAGGTTTTTTGAGCCACAGAGCTCAAGAAACCTCAGAGATGAAGAAACCACGTCGCCTCTTTGAAAATGACGCGAGGCTGTGTGGGCCTGTGTTCGACTCGTTGAGCACTTCAAAATCACTCAGCGAGACTCAACGACATGCAGACAGATATTTTACCTCAGGATCCTGCTGTCCTAGATGCAGCGTGACGGTAAGAAACATCAGGATATTTGTTTCCTCGGTTTTCTAACCACGAAAACAACATTGATGAAAGGACATGATAGATCTAGTGTTCACATTCAACTCCGGGGCTGTTGGATGGATCTTGTACCTGCACACGTCTTGTTGCCTCATCCATATCATGAGGACGATTAATCCCAACACCCTTCTTCCACGGTCTTCTCTGATCTCACTAGAAGACGTCTTCAGAGCACATGGTCCTAGGTTGCAGCATCCTCAATGCATTTTGAGAAAGACGCAAAAAACACGAAGGATGTAGTTTGTAATGTAAAGATTCTAACCAGATTTCTCTAGCTGTCGTTTGTTTTCTTGCCTCGTGTCCATCCCGCCCTTCGGCAGGGACATCTGGTTTTGGTGACAGGCGCAGGATGGCTGTAAATGTCCCAACACAACGGTCCTGGCACCTCCAAGAGCGTGCTTGTGTGTTACTGCACCTGTCCTGAGTTTTTGCTTTGTTTATTTTCTCAAATAAATGCTGATCTCGTCGCTTGTGAGGCTTCAGGTCTTCATGAAATGGTCGTTCAGTGATCTAAGGGTCAGTGGTTCGAATCCCAGCTCCGACTGTCCACATGTCGAAATGTCCTTGAGCAAGACACCTAACCCCAAATTGCTCCCAATGAGCAGGTTAGCACCTTGCATGGCAGCTACCGCCATTGGTGTGTGAGTGTGTGTGTGAATGGGTGAATGAGAGGCCATTGTAAAGCGCTTTGAGTGCCGCTAAGGTGGAAAAGCGCTATATAAGTGCCGTCCATTTACCATTTACAGACGGCAACCGCCACCGTCTGTGAGCGAGCTCACCATCACAAATGAAAGATAACAAATCTAGCGATACTGGCTCTATAAGTGACTCCCTATAGCCACCACTTGCTACCGGGATCTCCATTTCCCAGCGGCCTGTTGGTCCTGAGAACTCGGCAGGGGACCAAGATGACGAACCAGAAACAACCTGTGGTCGCGCGCTAACGCCTCGCCAAACCTGCTGCTGGTGCAGCTGCAGCGACCTTTTCCTCTGCTCCTGACCATCAAACGACGAGCTCCCCGAGGGGTAATTAGGAAGGCAGGTTCCCAAGGCGTTTGCGCCGTGGCCTCCCTTTGATCTGGCATCTATTCGTCTTCCTGCTCCGGCCACTTCCAGGTCTCGGTGGGGGTAGAGAGAGCGCCGGGGGTAGGCTGGTCATCCACTCCAACATCTGCCCATCGGAGCGAGGGATCAACTCACACCTCGCGCCATCGCAAGTCAATATCCCCCTAATCAGACTCACGTGGCCCATGGGGAACGCGGAGGATGAAAGGTAGTGAGAGAGACTCGTACCTAGACAGAGAGACCTAGACAGAGACTCATACCTAGACAGAGAGAGCTAGACGGAGACTCATACCTAGACAGAAAGAGAGGCTCGTACCTAGACAGAAAGAGAGGCTCGTACCTAGACAGAAAGAGAGGCTCGTACCTAGACAGAAAGAGAGGCTCGTACCTAGACAGAAAGAGAGGCTCGTACCTAGACAGAGAGACCTAGACAGAGACTTGTACCTAGACAGGGAGACGCATACCTACAGAGAGAGACTTGTACCTAGACAGACGCATACCTACAGAGAGAGACTAGTAGATGATTCATGTACAAATCTGAAAGACACAATAACCTCCATTTTGCGAATGTTTTATTAAAAATGTGTTAATACAAACAAACAAGCACACACTGATTTGTCCCTTTGTAAATATCAATTAAGACAACAGGATGTTAAATAAATTAAAATTACACAATGGCTACTTGTTTTTGTGTCTTAATTACATCAAGAATGTTTATGTACAGTTTTTTTTTGAAGAGATGCACTATTACCATATGGAGCAGGCTGGTGTGCCAGGGGTTTGCATTCTGAAGTCAAAACTGGATTTGCCATTTAACCGACACGTCCATTGTGAAATTAATCTTCATAACTTAAATTAACTAAGGCTTTTGTGTAACGTTCGAGGGTCTGTTTGCAATGCACTGTAAACACAGTTGATAAAGAGGAATTTGGACTCGTAATGCTGGCCAAGCAGCAGCAGGGCTGTTAGCTCTAACGCTGACAAACGAACCAACACACACAGGGAAGAGACCAACACACACACACACACAGGGAAGAGTGAACAGACCAACACACACACACACAGGGAAGAGTGAACAGACCAACACACACACACACAGGGAAGAGTGAACAGACCAACACACACACAGGGAAGAGTGAACGAACCAACACACACACACACAGGGAAGAGTGAACAGACCAACACACCCAGGGAAGAGTGAACCAACACACACACAGGGAAGAGTGAACGGACCAACACACAGGGAAGAGTGAACGGACCAACACACACAGGGAAGAGTGAACGGACCAACACACACAGGGAAGAGTGAACGGACCAACACACACAGGGAAGAGTGAACAGACCAACACACACAGGGAAGAGTGAACGAACCAACACACAGGGAAGAGTGAACGGACCAACACACACAGGGAAGAGTGAACAGACCAACACACACAGGGAAGAGTGAACAGACCAACACACACAGGGAAGAGTGAACGAACCAACACACAGGGAAGAGTGAACGGACCAACACACACAGGGAAGAGTGAACGAACCAACACACACAGGGGAGAGTGAACGAACCAACACACACAGGGAAGAGTGAACAGACCAACACACACAGGGAAGAGTGAACAGACCAACACACACAGGGAAGAGTGAACGAACCAACACACACAGGGAAGAGTGAACGAACCAACACACACAGGGAAGAGTGAACGAACCAACACACACAGGGAAGAGTGAACGAACCAACACACACAGGGAAGAGTGAACGAACCAACACACAGGGAAGAGTGAACGAACCAACACACACAGGGAAGAGTGAACAGACCAACACACACAGGGAAGAGTGAACGAACCAACACACACACAGGGAAGAGGGAACGGACCAACACACACAGGGAAGAGTGAACGAACCAACACACACAGGGAAGAGTGAACGAACCAACACACACAGGGAAGAGTGAACAGACCAACACACACAGGGAAGAGTGAACGAACCAACACACACAGGGAAGAGTGAACGGACACACACACAGGGAAGAGTGAACGGACCAACACACACAGGGAAGAGTGAACGGACACACACACAGGGAAGAGTGAACGAACCAACACACACAGGGAAGAGTGAACGGACCAACACACACAGGGAAGAGTGAACGAACCAACACACACAGGGAAGAGTGAACGAACACACACACACAGGGAAGAGTGAACGAACCAACACACAGGGAAGAGTGAACGAACCAACACACACAGGGAAGAGTGAACGAACCAACACACACAGGGAAGAGTGAACGGACCAACACACACAGGGAAGAGTGAACGAACCAACACACACAGGGAAGAGTGAACGGACCAACACACACACACACACAGGGAAGAGTGAACGAACCAACACACACAGGGAAGAGTGAACAGACCAACACACACAGGGAAGAGTGAACAGACCAACACACACAGGGAAGAGTGAACGAACCAACACACACAGGGAAGAGTGAACGAACCAACACACACAGGGAAGAGTGAACGAACCAACACACACAGGGAAGAGTGAACGGATCAACACACACAGGGAAGAGTGAACGGACCAACACACAGGGAAGAGTGAACGGACCAACACACACAGGGAAGAGTGAACGGACCAACACACAGGGAAGAGTGAACGAACCAACACACACAGGGAAGAGTGAACGAACCAACACACACAGGGAAGTGAACAGACCAACACACACAGGGAAGAGTGAACGAACCAACACACACACACACACACACAGGGAAGAGTGAACGAACCAACACACACAGGGAAGAGTGAACGAACCAACACACACAGGGAAGCGTGAACGAACCAACACACACAGGGAAGAGAGAGCGACAGGGAGGGGTTCAACATGGGACCGGGAGAGAGCCGGGATCTGGACATGAGCTATTCAAATCTACTCGGGGCCAATCGGCGTCCGACGTACGGGGCGTGGTTTAGGTGTGACGACGACGTGTGACAGGACTGTCAGCCTGTGACAGACGGCGATAGACAGATGGTTCATCCAATCACCTGGCAGGTATTTTTTTAAAGTACCTTCCTTTTTCCAAACAGTTACCAGCGACGCCTTCCCACATGGTTGTGTACGAACCATCTGGCGAAATCAGGTTATGGTACGTCTGCCCACGCCTCAAAAAACAACAGCAGATTTGCATGAACACTTTCAAAAGTCTATCCGCCTGTCTGTCGTTTAAACTAGTCTCCATTAAAACGACTGGGTGGTAAGATGAGAGAACCTCCCGTTTACACTCGACTCATTTGATCATGAGGGCATCACCACCAAAGAGGAGGAACACAATTTAGAAACTCAATTGGCAATAAAATTAATTCATTTGAGGATTTTTTCAGAGAAACACCAAATGAAGACATTATGCGGGAGATTAGCCAACGGCTGCAGGTCTGTGGGGTGCTGTGTGTGCTAACACGCCAAACGCATGCCAAAACAAATGAACGCGCACACAAAGTCAAATCAAGACGGCCACACGAACAGCGCCACACTGGCTTTTCCTGTCTTAGACACATGACGGGAGTAGGCTTTGAACTGTGAGTGGGAGATGCTCACATGTGGGTTTGTTTGTGTTTAAACATCAGCTAATCCAAAACAGGATCTTCAGATGTCCGTGGGTTTAGCGAGCACTGACAAATTCAATTTCGAGGAGAAAACGAGCAAGTTCTCAATCCAAGTCTCGAACCCTGATGCTAAAAGCATTTTTTGGGGGGTTTCTTTGTTAGTTTTTCACCACGCTGGTGAATTAAATCGACTACCTGAATCATACAAAGAAAAAAAACTTTTTGGACACAAATGTGTTTTGTCTCAGGTTTCATTCATACATTGTTCATGATAACTGAGAAGATTCATCACATCAGTGCTGACCAACAACTTGTGGCCCATAGAGCCGAAGCACTTCAGGACACAATGCATGCAGGACAAAATGAAACCACCATAACCAAGGTGTCATCATTACCACTCAACGTTAACACAAAGAAAAATATTAGTTCACAATAATGTATTTCATCATGGCTATTTACACACCACAGTTCAGAAATGCATGAGTACAGACGCCCACTATGAAGCATGTTAGAAGCGTTCCTAACCCTACAAATAAGTTCTACTACTGTGATAACAGATACTATCTATAGTGAGCAGTGCCATAACATATCTTCCTAAATGTCACATTATGAAAACGAGTATTTTCATTCCAAGATTGAGATTTCAACACTAAAAAAGTAAACAGGAAGTAAAGGGTGAATACTGAAGATCAGATGGACCAGGAAGGAACGACAACACAGGCTGTTACCTTTGTTGAAAGAAATACATGTAATATGTGTGGAAATAGAAATATGGTATATACAATGCTACTTTGACAGAGTTAAAATTAAACCTTGGTGCGTCTTCAGTACTACACTATTGTGCAAAAGAACCAAATATCAACAGCGAGCGTTTGTGGGCAAAGTGAACATGATAGAGACACACAAGACAAACTCGAAAGCCACCACAGCAAGCAGTTTGATCGGTCACATTTGTCGCAGCACTGCATCAAGGTGAGGAAGGCAAGATAACGTCTTAATAATGCAAGTTCAACAGGATGAACTATGAACTCTGAACATCCCGTGAGCCCTAGAGATGCTCGTTTCCTGAACTCTTTAGTGAGGAGCGTGTAAACTGAGGTTGAGAGAGTGTGTTGAGAGAGGCAGTGTTAGGGGAATACTGGCATTAATCTTCAGATCCACTCGTTGAACAGGTGGAACATTAACAATTTTCTTTTTGTAATTTCTGAAAATTGGGATTCTATATAAATTATATGATCTTAGTGTCGGAAGACCACTTAGCATCTAAAATTAATTCAACGTTGCATTGTTGCTTGACTGGAGCCTAAATTAGTTCTTGCTGCAGCAAAAGATCATAATATCCTGTTCAAATACACAGTATACAGGTACTTAAAATACAATAAAACATACTTTTGTTCAATAAAAAAAAAAGCAATGTGTGACAAGTAATATGACACTTCCTATTGTAACGGATATATATATATGGACCCTAGTAAGAGCCAGGGCTGCTCCTGCTTGCTAACTGGAGTGTGTGTTGACCCCCCCATCCACAAGATAAACACAATGACTTTGATGAGAAGTACTGAATACAGCCTTGATAGAAACACTAGAACTGTGAGCTGGACTGGAAAACGCCATTGAGGAAAAAAGGTAACAAACCAACATGATGACAAATCTATCGGTGCAACAAAACGTAGTGATGTGTTGTCCAGCGATCTCACTGGGGAGAAGACATTGGTAGACCTGGGTAAAAATACACATTCAAATGCTTCTTCAGAGTATTTGATTGGAGTTTCCACTTGGGACTGTCCAATTGAATCACTGAATTGGGTAAGATTAACTAAAGTAGTTGACGTATCTCAGTATTTGGCCCAGGTCTGAACAGTACTAGTGCTTCTGTTTCTAATCCAAGACAGAAACTATGATGGAGTGGTTGACAACGGCCACGGCGAACAGCGAGAACACTGGAACGACTAAATAACAATAGTGCACTCACAAAGAAAACATATTATTACAACAAGAGAATGGAAAAAAAACAAAACAAAAAAAACAACTCAAAAGCAACAAGCAGTCCGTGAACCATTTGAAAACAATTTTGTTGGGTTACATTTAATTGCCCCCTTTTTTGTTGTTGTAACCGATATGCTTGGTTTTCCGTCACCGGGGCTTGTAACTAGCACATTTGAAGAGCGAGCATTTAATGCCAAATACATCTGGTCAGGCTGCTCTCATTCGCAAACAATTTAAATTCCATGCTTCCAAAAGGGGCGAGAGAGAAATCGGCTAGTTTGCAAACTTCACATGTGGGTCAAGTTATAGGTTTTGATCACAGTTCGACGGGCGCTATAGTGGGCACAGGACTTCAAAGTTCCTTTTGCGGAGAGGGCAGAGGGCAGGGGTCAGAGGTGAGGGGTCAGGCTGATCAAATATGACGTGGTTTGAGTGGTACTGATGCTGCTGGCGTTCGGAGCTTGAACAGGGCAAGGCTGACTCTCCCCTCGAGGACAAAATAAGATTCCAGTTTTGTCCCAAAGTCTATAGTGTTAATAGTGGTTCCCTCCTCTTCGAATCAGCAGCACAGAAACTTAAAAACAAAATCTGAAAAAGAACGACTACCGCAGCTCCTGAAAAGATGGGAGGGTTTAGTTTGTTCGCGTTTCCGATTCTGCGGGACAGATGATGTGTGTGGAGGAGAGGGCCGGGCTGTTCTCTACACGCTGGAGGAGAGGAGGAGGCAGGAGAAGATTCTTCTGGCTCCATCTTTGGGTGAATGTGGGCTGGTTCTCAGTAGTAGCATGTGAGACGGTCCTCCTGCTGGTGTCGTCCGTGGGGAGGAGGAGGAGGGAGGAGGAGGGGTGAGGAGGAGGGGGGGGGGGGGTCTCAGGCCTCGGAGCCCAGGGAGGTCCGCGTGGGACTTGGGGGCAGGCGGGCGGCCGCGCTGTGCTCCGTACGGAAACTATACTCATACTGGGAGGAAGAGGGAGGGGCAGGGTACAGAGAGAGAGAGAGAGAGAGAGAGAGAGAGGAAGAGAGAGAGACAGAGGGAGAGAGAGAGACAGAGGGAGAGAGAGAGACAGAGGGAGAGAGAGAGAGACAGAGGGAGAGAGAGAGAGACAGAGGGAGAGAGAAAGAGACAGAGGGAGAGAGAGAGAGAGACAGAGGGAGAGAGAGAGACAGAGGGAGAGAGAGAGAGAGAGAGACAGAGGGAGAGAGAGACAGAGGGAGAGAGAGAGAGACAGAGGGAGAGAGAGAGACAGGGAGAGAGAGAGACAGAGAGAGGGAGAGAGAGGAAGAGAGACGGAGAGAGAGTGAGACAGAGTGTGAGAGAGAGAGAGGGAGAGGGAGGAAGAGAGAGGGAGGGAGAGAGACAGAGGGACAGACAGAGGGAGAGAGAGAGATATGGAGGGAGAGAGTGAGAGGGAGGGAGAGAAGGAGAGAGAGAGGAGTGAAGGAGATGGGGTCAATTGTGAAAGATGAATAAAATAATACATTTCAAATCATCATCAGAAATACTTTATCTTTAGTTAAGTTGGTGTAAGACCTCTCTTTCTCCTGCAGCTGTCACCTTCTGCCCATTTCTGGGCCAACTCTGCCCCCTTGTGGCTTGAAATGGAACTACTAGGCCACATGACATCCCTCAGAATAAAACAGTTCCCATCATACACTTGAGGTCTGGACACAAATCAGCTCATTCAAATAGAACCAAACATTCAAAACAACTCAGAACGGTGGATTGAACAGTCGTGGTTAGGACTTCAAGGCGTTCCAGCAGTCTGAGGTCAAAAAACATGACAGAAAAAATTGCATAAAACACAAAATGGTCAGCATGGAATTACAATGTTGCCAGTTAGGGCTGGGTATCGATTCGAATTTCAAGAATCGATTCGATTCCGATTCACAAGGTTCAGAATCGATTATCACGATTCAATTCGATTCGATTCAATATCGATTCGGTTAGTGTTACTAAAACCTGTTTTTTTAGCTGTAACCTTAATTACATGACTGCCAAGTTATGCAACACATCAATACTAGGGCTGGGTATCGATACTGATTTCCAAAAATGAATGAATGAATGAATCATTGAATTAATTAATGAACTATTCATTCCTTCATTAATTAAATAAAAGATTGATTTTGGGATTCATGAATCGATTCTGAATCATTTGATTCAGAATCGATTAATACATTTTTTCAACCCAGCCCTATTGCCAGTGTGCTTTAAACCAACAGAGTTGATATGCTCTGTCACCTGTGTCACCAGGTGACGCTGAGTGATCACCAGATGAGGACCCAGAGGGGTCCTTTGACCAGGACACATCTCAGGGGCGTGTCACTAATGGTGACACAGTGTGCCTGTATCAGAGGTGCAAACCGATCACAGGTGAAAAAACGTGACAAACATACAAACTCATACACACACTGATCAAACAAATGACCTTTTTTGGATTAATAAACGGCTATTTTCACCTAAAGGTGACAAGTCTGCACCCCTGCTGTGTGCGCCATGGCAACCCATCTCTATGTGCGCCACGGCAACCCATCTCTATGTGTCATCCCTTCCTCTCCTCATCCAATCAGCAGGATGAAGACTTCATCTTAAATGACTCCCCGATCAACACTTGTATAGACGCAAATCACGTATGCGCAGCTAGACGCAATTATGATTCACTCAAGTGTCTCCAGTCCTCCGGGAAATAGGCGGGTGGTCTCATTTCAGAGATGGGGGAGGAGGAAGGCTTTCTGAACAGGAACATCTCCATCAGCAATAGAATCTCCGTTCTCATCCCTTGAACGCGTGTTTCATTATCCGTGTACAGTGTACGCCTTCACTTATTGAACGCATATTGAATAAAACGGGATATTAGTACTATGGGATTGAAATAATCAGGACCGCCATAGCACAGCCATCCTGCTCGGTGTGGCTCTTCAAAACAGGCGCCACACTGCCCTCTAGTGGAAACAGGTAAGAGGTACATTTTTTTAGATTTGTATTTATGTGCACTTATAACAAATAAATAAAATAGAGTACAACGACAACAGATCGTGGTCAGGGACAGGACTGAGACGCATCTGTCCAGGTTAGGGACAGGACTGACACACATCTGTCCAGGTTAGGGACAGGACTGACACACATCTGTCCAGGTCAGGGACAGGACTGACACACATCTGTCCAGGTTAGGGACAGGACTGACACACATCTGTCCAGGTCAGGGACAGGACTGACACACATCTGTCCAGGTTAGGGACAGGACTGACACACATCTGTCCAGGTCAGGGACAGGACTGACACACATCTGTCCAGGTTAGGGACAGGACTGAGACACATCCGTCTTCTGCATGTTTTTCATATCGGGGTTCCCTGTGCACTGAGCCACCGTGGGTCAACACCAGGGCTGCGTTCCGAATCGCCTACTACCCTACTATATAGTATGCCAAAACAGAATGTAGTATGTCCCAATACATAGTATGCCACATGCAGTATGGCAAAAGTACCAGGATGACCTACTACATCCGGTCGTATTTTGCAGTATGCAAGCCAGCAGGCTTTTCTGGCTATTCTGACCCACAATCCTTTGCGCAGCGGTAATGTGCGTCACATGCGCGAGTTGACAGCTGTAGACGAATGTCGCGTTATGGACAGCGACGGATGTGGGCTAATTTCAAGGCGCAATGTTATGACAAGGTAGTATGTCCCAATTGGATGCCTACTGCTTGCAAAGTACGTACTTTCTAAGGGCAGCTGTAGTAGGTACTGGTAGTAAGAAGTAGAAGTATGCGATTCGGAACGCAGCCCAGGAGTGTGACAGAGACAGTCACACTCTTTCAGCTCATATTATTTGGATTAAGTGCTTAAATACTGTGCGAAGGCCTTTGTGAAATCCCTGTCAGTGCAGCCGTTTCCCTACGCGGAAGATGGAACGGAGGGAAAACCTCAAGGGGTAAAAAACGTCCAGGGAACATCACGGGGCTGCGCTGAGTTTCCCAGAGGCATCGTAGCGCTACGATGAACGCCGTAGCTTACGATGGACGTAGCGCTACGATGCCTCTGGGAAACTCAGCCCTGAAGAGTTCAGTAGAGTCAGATGAGCTCTCTGGTCTTTACTCACCTCTTTCTCGATTTCGGCCAACGACTTGATAGTGATGCCCATCAGGTCTACCTGCTGCAGCTGAGGGAGAGAGACAGAGGTGGGAGTCAGAAAGGTTGGTACATAACGCATGCTAACATTAGGCCTGTACGTTACATTAGGTTCTCCATAAGCAAATCACCCATTATAAGGTACAAAAAAGAAGGAAGAAATGAGTCCCTGTAGGTTATAATTAGGGTTGCGAAGGGTCAGAAAATTCTTCCATCACATGCACGGCTGATTCTAGCATCCTGCACTGAGAGCTGTAGTCCATTAAAGTTCTACTCATAAATAGATTAAGTCAAATGTCATTTTAAAAATGTGTATTAAAAAGGTTTGCCTGCATGTCCGCTATGACAAAACAAAAATGTTTATACTTATGTCTGTATATGACAAGGGAAAAACAGTTGGTATAAATAACACCAACATTCCCAGTTTATTCCTGTTAATTCCCATAAGTTTCCAAATTTGAACATTCCAGGAATTTCGCAGTCCTAGTATTCATTTATTGTCGCTTTCTGAAGTGTTCACTTATGAAGTCTCAACATTTTCTGGATAGAAGCGGAAATACATACATCACTGGAGGCACAGGAAAACTTCTCTGAGATCATGAAAGGCACTCCATCCATCGCTGAAACAGGAAAAGAACAGATAGTAAAATACGCCTTAAAAACGCCTTCCCTCCACTCTGCACCTGCACAATATAACCCCCTGCCCAATCCCGTCTCATAAGACCAGTAAACATCGGTCGCACAATAACCATGTGAAGAAAACAGAGTGACCGTGCATCTCGGAGACACAGATAATATAAAATATTGTGGACCAGGCAGAGCTGGTTGATGCTGCTAGGGAAAGGGATGTCTGGCGCCCCCTGCTGGAGCTGCTGCCTCCGCGACCCGACCCCGGATAAGCGGATGAAGATGGATGGATGGTGGACTGGACGAAGGACGGACCTGATATGGCGTAGAGGTTGGAGTTCTGGTGCTCGTAGTCCGGTCGGGTCGTACTCTTCCTGCTGAAGCTGGCGGGCAGCGTCATGGAGATATGTCTACAGGGGACAAGCGTCACGTCACGATTGGTCCGTTATACGACGTCTATGGTACACGCCTGTGTTCAATGGTCCAATGGTCAATGGAGCTTACAGTAACGTAATCCATATGACAAAATGACACCAAAAATCATTAAACCACTGGCCAGCATACATCTAAATTCCCCTCTACAATAAACACTCCAATTAATACTTTACAATACTCTAGTGAATACGCTACAATGAACACTCTAGCGAATACTCTACAATAACTGTATTTACAGTGCTATTGTAAAAGCAATATGAGCCAACGGAGCGTATTCCATTGCCCTGCAACAGTCAGTGGTATTTACAGACAGGCGTCTGGCTCAGGCCTCCGTCTTACTCTGCTTGATAGGGCTGACCTTCGACCCTCATCGCTCCCATCAGCGCCTGGACACGTTCCGCGCAGGACGATGGAGGATTTCTAAAAAGGTTGATGTCAATCCGGGCCATTGACAACCTGACAGCCTTAATGAAGCTGCTTCGAAAGGTTGAGTCCGGAGAAGGAGAGGGGAGGCGTGGGGGATTCTGGGAGGATTCCGAGAGGCCGGCGTGATATTTCACAAACATAGATTGACCTGACAGATATTGTTTGGGAGACGAGCCTAGCTGGCTTTGATTGCTTGGGCGGGGCGCGGACCCGACACCCCCATCATAATGCCGAAATGACAACGGTAAATACGCGTATTTGCCATGTCTGCGCTGTCTGAGAGAACAGCAACAACAAAACATCATAGTTATGCCTCAATATACTTTTCATCAGGATCATATGCTTCCAAACACTGGAGAGTTCTTCAAAAAGGGGGCGGGGTAAGGACTTTTCTGCTGACTAAGATTCGTCACTGCCCCCGTTTCTAATTGGCTATCGCAGTCTGACTTCTTGATCATCATCAAAGCTCACATCTCACATCAACCGACAGACATCCCTTTAACTACATGGATGGGGGAAGCTGTCTCACACCCTCTCAAAAATTAAATTATGTGCAATAAATTACTCTGGTCCTCACTCCCCTGGTAAAACCCACAGCAGGCCAAGCACAACAGAACGAGCAGCGGTAGTCTAGGGACTGAATTACAACGGTCACCGAGTTCACAATCCAATTCATCATCGTTGAGGGGTAACAAGCTGCCACTGGCCTCAGCGTTCAGCTGAAAGGTCTGACTCTGCTGGGCTGACCTACTTCATCAAATTACAGCAATATACTGTACATAACTCTGGCCTCAAGTCGTTTATGGCAGATTTGAGTGATATTGTCAAGTCACTACACCAGGAGCGAAGCGGCACACAAATCGCATTACGGAAAATAACTCAATAAATGGATGTTGACAAACTATCAACGGACCTTGGATTGATGGAACATCTGGGGAGAAAGAGAGGGGCCCGTTTCCTCATCATCACCAGAAATGGGACTGTATGCAGATGACCTCGTCACAGTCTACACCACTCTCATAAGCAGATAGCAGATAGACTGAGGAAGCGAGTTCAGAGCAGATAGACTGAGGAACTCAACTCTGCACACCGCAGTCTAGCCTGGAAGCCAGACTCATCGCGGAAAAAAACGAAACTTCACGATAGAGTCTGGACTTCCAGCTGAGTTTTCCCAGAAAATGGGGCACCGACCCGGAGAGCGAGAGTATTTTAACTGCGGTTCTGCCCCTAGTCTCCGATTGGTTCCCGTAGATGATGACGAGAAATACAACGGGAGTCCGCTAGTAGAATGAAGCAACGAGTAGTAACATTAACGTTAAAAAATGCTCAATGTACAAGTTTTTTTTTTATCAAGAAAATGGAGTCTCCTGTAAAGCTACGAGGGTTGAGAGAGAGAGAGAGAGAGGGAGAGAGAGAGAGAGAGAGAGGAGAGCTGAGAGAGAGAGAGAGAGGGAGAGACAGAGAGAGAGAGAGAGAGAGAGAGCGAGAGCGAGAGCGAGAGAGAGAGAGAGAGAGAGAGGGGGAACAGACTCGGGGAGAGGAAGCAGCTGGACTTGACAGGCTTCCTGCTTCTTTCAAGATGTCAACCCTGACCCCACTTCCACCACTACTGAAATATGCCACAAAGCCAGACGACATAATTATGTCATTTCCTCAGAGAAAGTACAGATATAACGTCACCGAACCTTAGTGACTCGCACCATTCCTCTGCAGTAAAACCCAGCTAACACAGAGAACCGTCCCGCCCCAACGGTTCTGAGCTGGCCAGAACAAAAGTTCTGTTGGCAGCGGAGACGGGCGATGCCGCTGTTGGCGCCGCGCCCTCAACGCCACTTTCTTTAGT
>NC_140263.1:4961070-4991070 GCF_949987555.1 Borostomias antarcticus | reverse complement strand
CATAAGAGAGGTTCTCGTAGCCGAGACCTAAGCCGGGAGGGTGTGGTGTGAGTGTCTATCTGGTGTATTATGTTGTGTGGTATATTACAGTATGTTGTGTGGTATATTATGTTGTGTATGTGAGGTGTGGTATATTATGTTGTGTGGTATATTACAGTATGTTGTGTGGTATATTATGGTGTGTATGCGAGGTGTGGTATATTATGTGTATGTGAGGTGTGGTATATTATGTGTATGTGAGGTGTGGTATATTATGTTGTGTGGTATATTATGTTGCGTATGCGAGGTGTGGTATATTATGTGTATGCGAGGTGTGGTATACTATGTTGTGTATGCGAGGTGTGGTATATTATGTGTATGCGAGGTGTGGTATATTATGTTGCGTATGCGAGGTGTGGTATATTATGTGTATGCGAGGTGTGGTATATTATGTTGCGTATGCGAGGTGTGGTATATTATGTGTATGCGAGGTGTGGTATATTATGTTGTGTATGGATTGTGAGGCATGGTATATTATGGTATATTATGGTATATTATGTTGTGTGGTATATTATGTTGTGTGGTATATTATGTTGTGTGGTATATTATGTTGTGTGGTATATTATGTTGTGTATGGATTGAGAGGCATGGTATATTATGTTGTATAAGTTATGCGAGCACTGCCATTTCCTTTTGGTATATTATGTTGTGTAAGTTCTGTAAGGGAGAACACACGACAGGGTGTGCCGTTACCGAAAAATAACGCACAATACGGGTCTAATTTCCCCATGAGGTGAAGCCGAGTGAAGAGAAGTGTATTATGTTTTACCAGCACACCTCGGAGAGTATTACAGGATGTTTGATGCAAGCACGCTCGGCAGAAGTGGACCAGACAGGCTCAGACGCCAGACAGGGAACTCCGAAAAAGTCGCAACATATAATTAGAAACTGACCACATATTGGCAATCTACATGGTTTAAAACGCAATAAAGTGACAACTATGATGAGGCTCTAGTCATGCATTTGTCGAGAAATAATGCACACCTCCAGCCAATCAGAATCGAGTACTCACCCAGGCCTCGGTAGATATATTGGTATATTATGTTGTGTATGGGAAGCGTGGTATATTATATTGTGTAAGTTATAGAGTGGTATATTATGTTGTGTAAGTTATACAAGCACTTACGTTCTCTTTCGAGAAGACTCTGGTGAAGCAGAGGTATCGCGTCACCTTGGATTTGAACAGCCCATCTTTCCAAAGGTCGGCATCGAGGCCGTCCGTTGTTTGGGAGACCTGTTGAGCAGAAGAATAGTGGCGGAACAGTGTTTATACTTGGGAACGTGGGTAGAAATGTTTCACATACTAACTCATACAAGGTCTGGTGAAGCTCAGAGACTGACTGGACTTGAACAATTCCCTTGAGTTTCCACAACAGTGGATATCACTTTAAAGATGAATCCTCACACTATAGACAAAATTCCCTACTTAATAACACTAACATGACACTAATGTAGTGCCGGGCGATATTCGGTTTCATTAATTCCAAGTTTTTGATTTTGAACGGCTCTGGGGAACGCACCGAGGGAAAACAGCCATGGAGTTCAAGAAAGGGAGCGTGTGCTGGCGAGGAACCTGATGACGGCCCTCCTCGTCCGGCCTTCTGTGTGCGGCCTCTGTTCAGGGGTCAAGGGTCACGGCCTTGCAGACTGAGCATGCCTCAAGTAGCGAGCTGAAGAGCAGTGTGTGTACGTAAAGCCCTTGGATGAGGAAAACTAGCACTGCTTCATTGTGTGGAAAGAATCATCAGTAGATAGTATAAGAACATGGAGGTCTAAATTGGTTCCTCTAGGTAATAAAATTGATCCATGTGGATATTCTGAGGTAAAGATTCAACCCAGAAGAGTGACATTTCTAAGCACTGTTGACGCAAACTTTGTGCAAATTCAACTATAATCTAAATCACTAGGAACGATGAGTGGATTACAATCGACCCGATTCATCCACGCGGCTTCCGAGCGACGGAAAGAAGTGAGGAAATATTTGAAAAAAAGTCAACGTGATACTATCTAAATGAAGTCCATACAAACACAGCCCGAGAGCCAAATCCAGCCCCTTCAGAAGATTAGCCCTCAAAAGAAAGTTGGGAACAACACAGTAATCCACTGTTAGGAAGAGAGACAATGGAGCTCTCTCTCTCTCCGTCTGTGGAAGAGCCATTCTGCATCAATCGTCTGAACCGGCAGTGTGGGGGTGGCGGGTTTAGCCATGCTAGCTGGAGGCGTCTCTTTTGCACGCTAGCTCTCTCTTTGGTACCTTGCAGACCCACGTTAGGAGCTTTATTAGGCTTCTCTGTCGGGGTGTGGAGACGTTAACTTCACACGCCAGATGGTTTGCTTCACATAACCATCTGGGAACTCTCCATTGGAAACTGTTTGGAAAAGGGGCAGGCTGTTTGAAAAATCAGCTCAGTGGCCTTGTGGAATAACCAGCTCAGTGGCCTTGTGGTTAGAGCTGTTTGTATTTCAAATTCCTCAACACTAACATTGATTGGCGAGATCATTTTCTGATCTGGCACAAAGGGATCTCTATGGAGAGAAACAGAATGTGAGCTCGCGAAATCAGGATGGTCTCACGAGGCTATGGAGACATAGTTGTCAGGAAGTGAGACAAGTATTGGACATATCCCGCGCATCTGCAGGGTGCAGTCTTCTGCCACGACACCCTGCAGTATCGTTGGTGTCCAAGAGAAAAGGGGGCGATGATGTTCTCAGAAATTGCAGGTTCCAGGTTATCGAACACCATTTGCACGTTTCCTGTCTTTGCACCGTCCTGTCTTGTCCTTGCACGCTGTCTAATGTTGTCTCCATCAGTGTTATGCACCGACTAACCAGAACTAATTCATATGTGTAAAAACTACCTGGCTAATAAAAATGAAGTCTCCGACGCAACTTCAGGCGAAGCACGGACGTCAACGCCGGGCTAATCGGCAAAGGCTAATCACATTTTTTTAACTGCAGACAAAACAGAAAGCACTCCATTCTACATAATCAAAAGCACTTGATGTGGGTGTGTTTGTGTACAGGGCTGGGCGTCAGGGATAAGGGGGGCTGGTTCTATCCACACTTCTCATCTCTTCTCCCTTCCTAAACCAGAAAATGTCGGAAACCTTGCAACTTGTTTTCCCTGCGACGGAGAGGATCGAGGCGTGTGTGGTCTGGGGGGTTTCCGATTACGTGTGATCTCGCTACCTCTGAGGAAATGACTCGTGAAGGCTGCTCTTTCCTCCCCATCCCCTCCTCCTCAGATCCCCTGGGTCCCATCGGTACCAACATCTGAACACGTGTGGGTGTGGTAAAACCTCATCTACAGACCAAGTGCAGCTGCGGTTTTTGGATCCTCAACACTTCAAAGAAAAGTTGACACCTTTTGAGTCGCTCTTATATCAGCTGCAATGACGCAATTTCATCAGACAGAAACCATTAAGCGACTTTCAAACATGACTTTAAAAAAGGGACATAACCTACAATGACCACTAGCCAAGAGAAGTGTGCATCACACACTGCACAACTGTCATTTTGCAAACCCGCATTATGGACATTTAGCCTGTATACAATACTTCTGATCAATACATCAGCTGGGGTCTTCTCAAATGTCTAGCCTCTCTTCCCGGCACATCTGACCAGACTACTGCTCACCACATCGTAGCCGCTAGGCGCCCTGTTCCTGGAGGCGACGACGCCCACGCCGGTGATGGGGTCCATGGGCATCTCTGGCAGCGCGTCGGAAAGCTCCCGGACCTCAGGCATCATGGGGGAGTTCTGGGGAGGAAAGACACAGCGAGAGGTCAGTGCCCTCGTAACGGTCAGATGAGTGACGGGGTTTTTCCTGCATAGAGCGGTTGCTGGCGGCCACCCAAAGAGGTTGTAGCCAAAGCCAAAGGACAAATGTGCCAAAATGATGAAGATTGAGAATAGAAATAGCGATTCAAATCCTCTCCGAATGTATTTAATAGCTCAAGTGAAGCCCATCCCTCTTTCTCGCAGTGTCTGTGGTTTGGACCAATAGTAATAGTAACCTCATTAGCTTATTAGCCCATTAGCTCATAAAGTAGGATAACCAGGTCATGCGTAGGGTGAACTTTCAGACCTAAAGCTTGAGAGACAAGAGCTTCCCCAAGGCAACAGTGAGGCCCAGGATGTTGCCACGAAGTAGATGTGCAACTATTTCAAAAGTTGAAACTGAAGACATGAGGATGCAGTGCGATTCTACCGACCAGTAGGCCTCTGCTAATTAACGTAGGCTTAAGAGCGAGAGGGGCTCAAGTTAAGAGGATTAGTCACATGATCATACCCAAGTGGAGAGCTCAGAGACTACAGCTAACAAAGATGATGGGGGGGTCTCAATACTGTCTATCAGCACAAACAATTTAGGCCATTTCCTCTGGTGGTTCCTTAAGCCCACCAGTGCATTCCGGCTCTCCGACATCATGTGCAAAACACATCTCATAACATCTCAGAAATATGACCAGTACAACAATATCTCTGTTCTAGGCAGGCCCATTCACATCCAAACGGAGGCCAAGTCATGAGTGTTCAGCCATGAGTGTTCAGCCAACTCCCGAGCATGTTTGGACAACATCTCACAGCCGTTTCATCACAAAGGCACAGTGTGACAAGCGTTAGGCTGAGTGGGATAGCCTGCTTCTACCTCGGCAGGTGAGCTCAGTCTCACCGAGAGGCTGTGTGGGAATGATGCTAGTGTGTCTGTCTACTCTGTCTGGCTACTCAAAATGAAACATTTAAGTTATGGTAAATGGTAAATGGACTGCACTTATATAGCGCTTTTCCACCTTAGCGGCACTCAAAGCGCTTTACAATGGCCTCTCATTCACCCATTCACACACACACTCACACACCAATGGCGGTAGCTGCCATGCAAGGTGCTAACCTGCTCATTGGGAGCAATTTGGGGTTAGGTGTCTTGCTCAAGGACACTAGGACACTTCGACATGTGGACAGTCGGAGCTGGGATTCGAACCACTGACCTTTCGATCACTGAACGACCCGCTCTACCAACTGAGCTACAGCCGCCCCCGGACTAAGGCTGGCTGAGTAATTTGAGTATTCCACTATTCGTTTGGTAAGTTGGTATTCGAAGCTCAATTCAATATTCGGTTCAGTTTTTTTTTTTTTTTTTTGCAACAAAACTTTGCAGAAGTAACTCAAACTACAATAGTATCGACGCTGAAGGCCTAACTGCCGTTGTAGAAACAGCGACACCAGAACAGACGCCAAGCTACTGTGTGATTCATACCCGAGTTTGAAAAGCCTGGCCCGGTAGCAGCATACTAATGAGAGGGAAACTCAGTGAGGTTTGCAGAGCTGGGAACTCTGGAGGCCACAAGAGCAACAGGGGCCTCCCTCCCGCCGGGCATCTCCTTGGCTACCCCACACACTTGACAAAACCGCTTAGAAAAAGAATGCCTGGGCTATGTAAACTCAGCAGGGTGAGGAGTGATAGCTTGGGCCGACGGGGGAAAGACTGATGTGAAATGTGTACTCGGAGGTTCATGAAGGGGCATGAAAAGTTGATCCACAGGGAGAATGATTTCACACTTGACATAGCGTGCAGTCAGACTGTGAACCACTGCACTTACACCGTGTCCTAACTGCTTGCTGTCCTAACTGAAACCGTTAAATGTCCTGTTCCGTTACGTCATTTGTCTATATTCCCAACTGAAGACAGACGCCTGTCGACGCGAGCGACAGGAGGAAAATAGGAACAGGGCGAGCGTCGAAAGGGCAGTTAAAATGTCCAGTTAGGACATAACAATAGAAAACAAAGCAATGGAACGCATTTTGTCACTGACGCTCGCTCGCGTCGCGTGTAGTTAGGACACGGTGTGAGGCATCAGAACTTTATGAGGCACTGGATTGAGCTTCAACTGACAAACAGTTCACACAGTAGGGAACACATTTACTTGTACCTAGCAGATGGAAGAATGTGGGAATGAGTGTTGCTAGTACGGTCCAGGCTAGCCAAGCCAAGCAGAGCATGCAGTCACCTATACAAGCACATGCAGGGACGTCGACCACTGGTCACTGGCTATCATGCGCACTGCTGAAGAGAATGACCCGATAGGGGTGTACACCCAGCCAGCAGGGTCCTGTCTGAATAATCTCAAGAAATATTAGGCATGGCTAAAGAGACAGGGAGGGACTCAGCTGCCAAGATTGTAGAGTCTAGCCAGATGCAGACAGACAGACAGACATACACACACACACACACACACACACAAAAACACACGGTCTCTCTTTTGCTTGGAGTGTGTCATCATTACATCTTTTTTTTTTGTTACAGAGGCAGCCAGGACAGTTCATTTTGCATTTTAAGTAGCATGCCTATCTTAGGCCAAACATTGGTCTGTACATTTTAACATAACACGTAGGCCAAGGACACTTCGATATGTGGACAGAAGGAGCAGGGATTATTGGCCTAAAATCTAAGGTACCTGTTGTCGTCATTGCACGTGACCTACCGTTTTCCAGGAAGTAAGAAATTATATACTTTGATATAAGATTAAAACAAAAGTAGAATTTTGTAATTTTTTTGGCATACATCATTGAATAGGTGAACACTATGACCAATTATGTGAACCAAAATGGGACAGAATGCTTTTTTCATTTCAGTGCGACTTTAAGGTGGAACTTAAACGTCCGTTTCAGTGCGACTTTAAGATCAGCTGCTGCAACAGTGCTTCCGTGACTGAGCGCCTGTGGCGAACCTCGAGTCAAAAACATTGATATAAATAATTAAAGCTGGTATCAAATCAATCAAAATGAATCTGGTGACTGATGAGTTGTTTATAGATAGATAGGAAGATATCCACAAGGGGCACACTTCATCTCACTAGCCAAGTAGATCATTATATTAACAAAACCTAAACAAAAACAATAACAAAACCTAAACAAAAACAATAACAAAACCTAAACAAAAACAAGAGTCAATACTAAACCAGCTAGATCAACAGATTATAGTTAGCTACTGATTTGCTGGCTAGCTAACTTGCTATTGATAGCAGGCTAAGAAAGCTAACACCTGAAGTCACATAGCACCAACTCTTTTAGCTTGCTGCAGTTAGAGTAATAACTCTATAATCTATAAACGTTACATAACTAGCCAGTAATGTAACGTTACCGTCGGTCTACCAACAACAAATGTTGTTGTTGCTAACGTTTTGTGATCACCATAGCTAAGTGTTAGCAGCTAGCCAGTATATAACTCCCAGTAATAAACGAACGCACCCTAACTCCCGGAGATAGCTAGGAGCTAGCCGTGTTCTGGATGATAGCTAGTTTAACAACAATAACAAAAAGCACTTATTCTGGACACTAGTTAGCTAGATAGCTATCATTTTACATGTCTTAGGTTAGTTAATTAAGGTTAATTATTACAAACAGGCTAGCAAGGCCCTGGTCAGGTTAGCATAGTTAGCTAGCTAGCACACAACAGCAGCTAGCCGTTAGCTAGCAGAAGCCTAGTTTAGATCAGATGGGGAAAAAAACACTGCAACCCCCAAATATAACTCGTAATTAGACACATCTTAACCCAGATATATCCTCCACTTAACTGTGACTCGATGCACAATGTTCCTCCGTTTCTGACAAAAGCAGCTTTTCATGTCATTTGCGAGCTAATCAGCTAGTGCTAGCAAGGCTAGCTAATTGTTTTCTTACCCAAAAGGAGGCCAACTTTCAAGAAAACAAACAAAAATATTGTCCTCTTCAACCCTTTTAGAGTTCACTAGCTATAGCTTGGGAAGAGCATATTTCCCAGGACCTTGGATAGCTTGTTGAGCTGAAGTTGTGGTCGTTTAACTGCAGAGAGACCTGGTTTAGCTCATAGCTGCCATCCGTGGACGGATGCCTGGAGAGGAATGAGGGAGTGTGCACTACTGAGTGTGTGAGGGAGTGTATACTACTGAGTGTGCACTACTGAGTATACACTACTGAGTATACTATGTTTATGAGGAGCTGTGTTTATCAGTATACTGCACTGTAACTTTTATTCCTGTATTCTATTTGTCCTGCTTTTTGTTTAAATGTCTATAATGACCTGCTTTTTGTTTTAATGCTTTTAATTAGTCCTGCCTTTTGTTTTAAATGTCTATAATGACTTGCTTTTTGTTTTAATGCTTTTAATTTGTCCTGCCTTTTGTTTTAAATGTCTATAATGTCTTGCTTTTTGTTTTAATGCTTTTAATGTCTCATGTAAAGCACCTTGAATTGCCCTGTGGCTGAAATGTGCTCTATAAATAAACTTGCCTTGCCTTGTCTTACACTACTGTACCACCAGCACCACGCAACGTCAGGGAGACGTTCAGATCATGTCTTAATAACGTCCGTCGGTCCAGAACCCCGTGTGTTCGTCTGCTGGACCCCTCAATATTCACACGTCTGGCTTGGACCCCTCTAAGACGTCTGTGGACGTGCAGAACGGGTTCAATATCTGAACGACTAAAAAAACTTTCATTCTGGCTCCTAATTGGATGTCTTTGGACGTCCGAAAAAGACAAAAAAGACATGTAAAAGACGTCTTTTAGACGTGTCTTTGCTCAGGGGGATGCCTTCAATCTGCCTGCGTACACTTCGACTTGCGTTGGAGGAAATATTGTGACAGCCAGGTGATTTTTTTTGACACATTCCTAAAATGAAGGCAAGCAATATTTTTTATTGGGTTAATTATCCCCTATATATCCTATGGGTTGCTATAGGCCTAACAAATCGATTTATATAAATCTCTCCTCCTACACTGTGACGGAAAATTGTGTCTGTGCAGATCAACTGCAATTCAAAACTGGACTATCCTACCCTACCTTTATAGAATGAGAATGACCCAGTCTGTCTTCTCTGGCTGACAAGCCCAAACTCCAATATAGGTTGTACTAAAAATTAAAGCTGCATGAGATAACTTCTTTATAGTTACATATTTCTGCTAATAGGCTCTTTGCACAAGCTCCACTACTTCCTGAAATTCTACAGGCATATTTATTTCCTGTCCTATACCATTGGATGGAAGTGATTAATCAGGTGTGCCGCACATCTGATTAATCAGGAGGGAGAGGGCTGATATGTTTGCTCATGTAGTGAGGGTGGGGGAGCCAGTTGTGTCTCTGAGGGCCCTTTTGGGCCATGGGAGTCACCAGTGTGAGGTGTGGAGGGCGGTGGCAAGCTTTATGTTCGCTACTGGCCTACATCTTAGGGTGTGGGGGTCTGGGAGGGGTGTAGTACCGTGTGTGTCCAGGGAAAGGCAGCAATACGCCACGACGGCGTCTAGCCTGCCAGAAACCAAAAGAAGAAGAAGTGTCCGGCACTGGCACAGCGTAAACGAAGTGTGGAGATAGGTCTGGCTATGCAAGACTACCCTGCAATAGACCGGAGCATTCATCCAGGAACTTCCATACCGGGAGTATGGTTATTGCCCCTTTCTGGGTGAACAACTTTGAATCTGAATGGCGGCAAGTTCAAATGGGCGGGAAGTCTGGCCCTGGTCTCGTCTTATTTTCACCCAAGAAGGGGCGTGTCCGCATGTGTGTACTTGATGTCATGGTGCTCTGGGCTGCATTCCGAATCGCATACTTCTACTTTTTATTACCAGTACGTACTACAGCTGCCCCTAGGAAGTACATACTGTACTTTGCACACAGTACGCATACAATTGGGGTCAACAACACGATGGAGGGAAGGAGGGAGGGAGGGAGGGAGGGAGGGAAGGAAGGAGGGAGGGAGTGACAACCAGACAAATGCTATCCATGGTGCGCTGGCTTACAGCCATTCACAAAAATGTACTGTGGCTACGCTAGCACCCCTAGTCGTTGTCTGTGGTGCATACAATACCCGAGCCCACCACTAGGGGTGCGAATATACACATCCACACTTCTCACACCTCGCCTGGAAGGCTTATAGTCTGACTGTCTGCCAGAGGCAGTACCTCGGAGCTCTCACTACCAGAGCCTCGTACCAGCCTCACCCACCCCCGGCCCCAACCTCAACCCCAGCCTCAACCCCAGTGGCGGCAAGTGTCACCATCTGGTGCACCACACGGGCGTCATAATCTTCCCATAATGACATTAGCAGCACCATCAGTTAGCGCGGGGCGAGGCCTGGCATGGGGCTTTTTCAATCAGCCAGGGAATCATAAATAATTACGCTAAGTATCTCCCACCAGATGTGTGTGGCAACTCGGCCGGCGTGAGATGAATGGTAAGCCAGCTGCGTGGGGGCGATATCATCAGAGCAAATGTTATTTTTTTATGACGGAGAAGCCATGTGGCCCCCCTCTCCCTCCCTTCCTTCCCTTTCCCTGACTTCTCATGATCAGGGAATCGTTCCAAGGTCGACCCAGCGCAGCGTGCGTTTCCTGATGTCACAGTTGCGTTCGAGATAACGGTTTAAAGGACGATTATGTAACATTTATGCACAGCTCCGTTTTAGCTGGTATTTGCACGGATGCAGATGGCTTCAGACGGTTAACTCACACCTCCGTATTCTATGAAACGACAGAAAAGCCTTATGCTGGGAAATCGTTTCCATTAATTAATCCAGATTAACGTCTCCAGATATGCATGTTAAAAGATTTTAACCCCACGTGGTTATAATGGTAACAGTTAAACAGCTCTATGGTTAACATTGCACTTAAGACACACACACACACACGATCATACCCTCTCTCAAGACAAAAGCCTTATGCTCTTATGTTTAAATGAGGCAGTACAATAATTGACGGCACTGTTGTCACAACCAGACAGCGGAGAGGCCTATCTTTGCTATTAGAAGATGCACTTGACTGTAATTGAGATACAAGACATGTAAAAGACCCGGGGGCCATTTGTCTCGGTGACAGAGCCGGCAGTGTGGGGCCCCATCATGCTCTCATTGTCATTTCAGTCACAGTGTGGCTCTCAACAAGGAGCTTAACTAAAACGAATGACTAATTCTACACATGGAGACTCCCACAAAGACAGAGACAAGCTCTCCGATTAAATCCAAGCGCTTTAGCTCTCTGGAAGAGAGTTTGAATAAAAACCGAGAAAGGGTGAAGCATGGCAAAAAAGAAAGAATAGAAACTCAGGTATTGACTAAATGTTTCTCCCCATTTATCATAATTTATTTTTCCACCTTGTCGCAGCTCCTGTGTTTAAGGAAGATGGATGACTCCAGACGTCTTCCTCCCCTCCAGATGCTTTCTGCTCTGGTAAGTGTGTCCGACACAGAATCATTTTGTCACTTTATTATTTTGTCGCATACGTTTGTCACAGGGCTCGTACGCGTGTCAGCTGTGTTTCTCTCTTTCTCTCTCCCTCCCTCTCTCTCTCTCTCTCCCTCCTTCTCTCTCTCTCCCTCCTTCCCTCTCTCTCTGTCTCCCTCCCTCTCTCTGTCTCCCTCCCTCTCTCTCTCTCCCTCCTTCCCTCTCTCTCTCTGTCTCCCTCCCCCCTCTTTCTCTCTCTCCCTCCTTCCCTCTCTCTCTCTGTCTCCCTCCCTCCCTCTCTCTCTCTCTCCCTCCTTCCCTCTCTGTCTCCCTCCCTCCCTCTCTCTCTCTCTTTCTCTCTCCCTCCCTCCCTCCCTCCCTCCCTCTCTCTCTCTTTCTCTCTCCCTCCCCCCCTCTCTCTCTCTCTCTCTCTCTCCCTCCCTCCCTCTCTCTCTCTCTCTCTCTCTCTCTCTCTCTCTCTAATATATACTGTATATGTATATATATGCAGAGGTTAGCCTGAGTGCTGCTGGTTGACAGAATGACCATGCAGAACAGCTTTTGAAAGTCCTAACTTTATTGAGACAGCTACCATTTAAGGATGCAGTATGTAGAATTCTGTGGCGGAATATTGTGTAGACTTGGCAGAAATTGAATATATTAATTGCTGCATAACTATTTATTTTATTTATTGTATAATCCCATGAAAATAAGACTCATTTTTAGTGTTGGGGTGACTTGATAGAGGGAGAGTTTAATCCAGAAGAATTATATGTGATATTAAAAGATGGAATGTAAAAAATGAACGCAGAATATCACATTGTAATGCATCCAGTGGACAGCCCATGGGACACTACGGTTAAAGGTGCAGTGTATGATATTTGGCGGCATCTAGTGGTGAGGTTGCAGATTGCAACCAACTGAATACAATTACATGGTGTAACATGGCTGCCTCCCTATGTAAGCATAAAGGGCTCATTCTCTGGTAACAAAACAAAGAAAATTCTTATTTTCATGGGATTGTACACTAATTAAAACATATTAATGTTTATTATATTTATATTGATTAATAATTTTTTTAAGTCTACACAAAATTCTGCCACATTCTACACTCTGCACCCTTAACCTCCTTAAGGTTAAGAGAGTATGTCTAGGTTAAGATAGAGTATGGCTAGGTTAGAGTATGGCTAGGTTAAGATAGAGTATGGCTAGGTTAAGGTAGAGTATGGCTAGGTTAGAGTATGGCTAGGTTAGAGTATGGCTTGGTTAAGATAGAGTATGGCTAGGTTAAGATAGAGTATGCTTGGTTAAGATAGAGTATGGCTAGGTTAAGAGAGTATGGCTAGGTTAGAGTATGGCTAGGTTAGAGTATGGCTAGGTTAAGATAGAGTATGGCTAGGTTAAGAGAGTATGGCTAGGTTAAGAGAGTATGGCTAGGTTAAGATAGAGTATGGCGAGGTTAGAGTATGGCTAGGTTAGAGTATGGCTAGGTTAGAGTATGGCTAGGTTAAGATAGAGTATGGCTAGGTTAAGATAGAGTATGGCTAGGTTAAGATAGAGTATGGCTAGGTTAAGATAGAGTATGGCTAGGTTAAGAGAGTATGGCTAGGTTAGAGTATGGCTAGGTTAGAGTATGGCTAGGTTAAGATAGAGTATGGCTAGGTTAGAGTATGGCTAGGTTAAGATAGAGTATGGCTAGGTTAAGATAGAGTATGGCTAGGTTAGAGTATGGCTAGGTTAAGATAGAGTATGGCTAGGTTAGAGTATGGCTAGGTTAGAGTATGGCTAGGTTAGAGTATGGCTAGGTTAGAGTATGGCTAGGTTAAGATAGAGTATGGCTAGGTTAGAGTATGGCTAGGTTAGAGTATGGCTAGGTTAAGAGAGTATGGCTAGGTTAAGATAGAGTATGGCTAGGTTAAGATAGAGTATGGCTAGGTTAGAGTATGGCTAGGTTAGAGTATGGCTAGGTTAGAGTATGGCTAGGTTAGAGTATGGCTAGGTTACAGACACAGCATACACCAAAATGGGCTCACCGTTCTTTTTATTACCAAATCTCAAACAGCAGTGCATTGACTATGCAAAACTGACAGTCTGGAGTTGCATGTGAATACAAACACATTTCTAAATGTCACATTTCCAGATGAAAATGGTCACTTGATTCCCTATGGCAACAATCTGCCCTGACATTCTTGAAACAAGACGTGGATGTAATTGGCACCGGCACCTTTTCAGACTGACAGCAGAGGTTTTAAATAGGGATTATATAGTTTTCATTCTTTGAGGGCATACAGGCATATTTATCAAGTCAAGTCAAGGTTTATTCATCGCATATCACATCATACAGGTACAATGAGCAGTGAAATGTGTTTTCGTCAGCTACCAGATTGTGCCACACTAAGTAAAATAAAATTTGAAATACACTTTGAGCCTCTGTAACCGTGCCTGCTTGTTTGAGAAGTTTGATGTTGACCAAGTTTACAAGTGAGGCTGCTGATCTCTTCAGCCTCAGGCCTAATATTAACATGTTATTAGTTCTGATTGAATGTATGTATCTATGTATGTAAAGTACAATGGTAATAAACAACTTCTGATTCTGATAGATATAGCTTAGTTATGTCATTGCTATTGTTACATGCTAATAGCAATAGTATAACTGTCAAAGAGACACATCTGCTTCATATTATGTATGTTATCTAACTCTTTTCAATTCAATATTAAGTCCATTGAGATTTAAATTACGTCTGTCAAAAGGATTTAAAGGAAATCTTAAAGGAGAATTCCCGATAGCTCAGTTTCGCGCAATGCATGCTGGTCAATTGAGTCTTTCAAAATAACAGTGTCTGTAACCACCACATTCAGTTTATTGAGCTTATTACTAAAAATAATTACATTTTCTGTTTGGTTTAAGTTCATTGTAAACAAGACACATAATACATGAGTTTAGAGCTTACAAAATCATAGACTTGAATTCTCCTTTAAAGACCCAAATATTGGGTCCAAAGGTCAGTGAAGCATCGATCAGTTCTCTTATTATAGACCAGGCGCACTGAGGGAAAGGTGCTGAACACCATTCAAAGTGTCCCAGTCACACACTTTAAGTAAATCTATTCTCAAAAGGCCTCCAACACAGCATGGGTTTAAATGTGGAGAATCAGAGAACAGAGGCAATGGAGGGTGGTCCTTGATCTCGGCCACCGACACCTCTGACTGCTGCCAAAAAGGCACATATGGTGGAACCCAAAGCCCAAAGCATGCTGGGAAATAGTGTCATGTTCCCTGGAGGAGACTTTGGCCGACAGTTCTGAGGTAAAAACTTTTTTCATAAACTCATTTTATGCCTTTTTGCGTTGGTTCATAATCACATCGTTAAAGCTGAGATCACACATCCAGTGAAGTTGTTTCATTTTATTTAAAATTTCTATAATTTCCCTCTGAGGAGGAGGAGAATGCTTTGTTTTCCATCCAAGATCCACGATTATCTGCTGTAGTTCAAGGCAGCTTTCAAGGTCTATATATACACATACACACACACACACACACACACACACACACACATTGTGTGTGTGTGTCAGATTCACCGAATGCCTCTTTGGATAATGTATAATGTGCTACACGCATACATTAACCTTTGAAATGTCACAAAGTCTGTTATTACTGCTTTCATAAACATATAAAATGCAATGAATAATGTTACATTTGGAATAATTACATTTTGGGAACACATGTGTAGGTAAGACAACAATCTCTAGAAGTATAATCTACTGTATTTCTCTCTCTCTCTCTCTCTCTCTCTCGCTCTCTCTCATGTTCCCCCTCTAGTTCTACTGTCTGGTCACAAGGGGGTAGCATTGACACAAACTTATGAAGTCAATATGCTGTCCCTTATGGAAACACACATTCTGAGAACTTCACTCTGGTGGTAATGCACTAAAATATTCGCCCTCAGATCATCTCATAAAATACAATTTTAAAACTGCAGAAATATTCTGTCATCCTGTTTACATGTTGTGGTTTCAACTAATAGAAATACAACCCAACTGTTGGACATACAAACACAAACATTCTATGCATCCTCTCAGTTTTCCCAATACACAACTAAGAAGTCATGACGTAACATGAGCACATTTTGAGATCATTTGAGAACATTTCTGGTGTCCAAGACAGCTCTGTTCTCCTGACGCCCCAATATTCAGCATCATTGGCACGGTGCGCGAGGGGGGATGACACACACACACACACACACACACACACACACACACACACACACACACGCACGCACACACCATCATTTCACTTCCCAGACAATACCGGGGTCAAGACATTTTAGAATTTCATTGGCCCATTACCCAGTGGTTGACGCATATGAATTTCATCTGTGGGCGCGCCAGCGTGCGTTTGACTGGAGACAAATCTGATGCAGTGGAAAGGTCAGCCCCTCCCCTCCATTCATATGCATATGGTCAGACACTCGGGAGCAGGCTACCAGCCTGGCCGCAAACAAGACCGACGTGGCGGCAGTGGAGAGAGGCGTCGGTTTAAAGGACAATGCACGTTTTTGACAACCTGGACCTTATTTACGGCATATTATAAGACGTTTCACTCACCGAGATCACTTTGGTGTAATTCGGAGGCCTGTAGAAGAAATTTAAAATCCAGCGCGAGCCAAGTATATCCATGTAATGGCGGCGGACGGGGCACTGAGAACGCAGCTTCGAAAAAAATCTATTTTCTGCCGCGAAACGGTTGTTTTCATCAATCTGTCTTTATGAATCGCTAGTTGTGCTTACATAGAGCGAGGGCTTGTTGTGGTTTTTCACACGCCTCTGTAATATGATCTTTAGAAACGTCTTTAGAAACTAAATAGCTTCCCCACTTGCTCCAGCACGCATGCGCACAGCGCGCAAGCGTTGCTCCCGTAAATAAGGTCCAGGTTGTCAAAAACGAGCATCGTCCTTTAAAGGATAAGCACCTGCAGTAGGACCTACTCGCTCGTGCTGAACAGGCCTTCCTCCAGCGGTTATAAAATGTCATAAAGACCTCAAAACACCACAAGCTGTGACGTTGTGCCAAGTTGGGTTAAAATCAAATCTCAAACGCCGTTTTGGGGGTTTGCACACGGCGAGTGCGTAAAAAAATAAAACCGCACCGTTAACATATTATTCAAAACAATATTTTTCGATCGAGTCGAAACAGATGCAGATTCTTTCCCCCCCACCTGAACCCCCGGCTGGATGTGACACCGCTGCCGCCCGCAAATGTATTCCAGCAAGAGAAAATTACCTCGGCTTCGCAGAGGGAGATCCAATCTTGCGGTGCATGACACAGGACAGCAGAGGCTTCTTACTGTTATTACTATGTGTCGGCTCACATTAGGAGCAGGGGGGCCTCGACGTCCACAAGAGAGAGGGCGAGGGGGAGAAGAGGGAGTGTGGGGGGGGGGGCGGAGACTCTAAAGCATTGAGACTAGACTAGCCAATGTCTGGTTACGAGACAGACCCCCCTACTAGTTCACCCACAAACCACCACAGCCTCCCAACCTCCCCCCTCAGCGGTGACAGACCACAGATGGATTTAGATCCAGGTGGGGTGGGGTGGGGGGTAGATGTGAGATGGGCGATTGGGAGGGGCGGGGGTGGGGTGGATGTTCCTGTTTTGCTCACCTCTCGCAAAAAGACTCCATCATGCCGTTTCAATTTCTGCTGTCACGTTCGCTCAGGAGCCATGTCCCGTCTCTGGCCCCCACCTCGTGCTCCATTTCAGACCCAGGTTGTTAGAATATCACTCACCGTCATGTGTGTGTGTGTGTGTGTGTGAATGACACGCCATCGGGAACTGCCTCCAGTGCGATCCCTCATGTCCTTATAAGAGTGCGGCTGTGTGGTCCTCACCGTTGGTGTTGTGACATTATATGTTCCCATATAAAAGCACTATCACGCCTCTCACACACAGGAACACACAAATACACACGTGATACACACACCTGCAGTAGCTGAGAAAAGATACACACCCTCCCCAGGCCCAAGGAGTCGCACATATATGATGTCACACTGTAGGACGTGACGACAATTAGGTATAGAATGAGACAGGATTTTAAAACATGGAATTGTGATCTGAGTGCGCTAACGTCCTAAGACATTTGAATGAGGCCACGGTCTGATAGCGTGTTGGGTTTTGGGTGTAGTCACTGAAAAGGGGTTCATATTGGGGGGGAGAGGGGTTGTGTGTTGGGGGGGGGGGCGTGGGGGGGAGGGCATATGACAAACGCATGTTGTCATAAGGCGTTTTGTGACCTTTCTGTATTTCGACTCTCAAAAGCCAAATGTGAGCGTGTTCAGCTGCATGATCTGCGCCTTACCCCTTCGGCACGGATACGGGATGCTGGACCTATAAGAAATAAAGGTGTGTGTGTGTGTGTGTGTGTGTGTGTGTGTTACACTGTATTAACTCCATTAACGTCTATCTGTTTGCTCGCCTGTTAGTGTTCAATTTCACGTTTTTCATTTGATTATGTTACAATAAGAAAGAAATGTACAG
Organism: Borostomias antarcticus; assembly: GCF_949987555.1. NCBI lineage: Eukaryota > Metazoa > Chordata > Actinopteri > Stomiiformes > Stomiidae > Borostomias > Borostomias antarcticus. Next base: position 4,973,309 of record NC_140263.1, on the reverse strand, counting down.
AGAAGTGAGTTTTTAAAAATGAGGTTTTCATTGTAAAAGCAGCAGTTTTACGCCCAACTAGATAAGAAGGAGAAACAGACAACAAGGACACCACTGAAATTGAGCCCCTGGTGAAATAAAGGTTAAATAAATAACAATACAGATTAAAGAAGTGTTATTCATATCAACCAAAAATCAATCCACCAGTGACAATATCTATAAACAGTTCTCAACTATCACACCCCCAGGTACAGTATGTCTCCCTGGCTGGATACCCATCCTGGCTGGATACCATCCTTCTCTCTCTCTCTTCTCTCTCTCCTCTCTCTCTCTCTCTCTCTCTCTGTGACCTCCAGCTTCCTCCCACCTTGGAGCCGCGCCTCCATCTGCCCCGGCTGGATAACAAGGCCTGCTGGTCCCTCCACTCCCACGGACAGCCGCACAATGGCGAGGGCTCAGTTGAGAGTCCCCACCACGGCCCGCTGACATTTTACCTGGGAAGCGATAGGCGCGCGGCGGCCTCCTCCTCCTCCTCCGGGCGTGATGGATGACCCCATTATATAGCCTGCATCCCGCTAACACTGAACCGTTTCGCCGCGGTTATGAATCATGCAAGCGGGTGACACACGCAGCCGTTGAACACTTGCGGCGGGGGAGTACAGGGGTTCAAATCCCCCAGTCTTTGATGTTGACACTGAGAGCGCCATTGTAAGGTTAAGGTTTTTACCCCGGGTGAAGTAGTTTGGGCGTAGCTGTTTTGTTTTTGACGGGAAGCATGGTCCGATCTGATGAATTTGCCACGGATTTATAGATCTGATGAATTTACCACAGATAAATGCGCCATACAAATAAAGCTTTGATTGATTGATTAATTTAATGATCACGATCCTTTCAATGTAGGACTGAGGTGTCGGCATGAGCAAAGCTTTAAAAACTAGCCATGTAACAAAGGAAAAATAAGTCCAAAACAACACCAACTGGTTATAAAAAAGTATGACAACTCCCACCATGCATGTGCCTGCCAATAGATAAATGTCATGTCTATCTATAAAGAAGCATTTCACAGATCAGACAGGCTTTTCTGCGAGTTTTGTCCCTCAACTGTTGCCAAATAACACATTATTGGAACAGAGATAATAACAGCCTCGCGGCTCTTCCCACGTTTCCAAAGTTTTGTTCTGTATAGGTTTTCCTTTCAGAAAGATTTCTATTCGTAAAAAGAAAAAAGAGAGAATAGGAAATATGGCGCATTAGTAAGTGTGGAAGTCTGCATGCGGAAATTTGACTAATATTCTCTAATTTGCATTTCCTTGTCTACATGTCAACCCCGGATGTATTGTCGGACATTAGCGATGCCGACAGCCAGAGGTGCAGAATAATCACAGCCTGCCTTGCAGAGGGATTTTCGTCATTTCTGACAGCAATGAAAGGTTTCTAAGGAATGTTTTTTTTTTTAAATCAGGTCTCTCTTTCTCAGTAATACCCCCCCTTCCCCCCCCCTCCCAACACACACACACACACACACAGACACACACACACACACACACACACAGATGTTGTACAAAGGAGATGTTCATTAGCATTCGGCTGTCTGCTACCAGCACTTCATTTGCATAGAATTAATGGGTTTGAGAGAACCAGAGGAGCAGCAGCCGTGCATCTTCAGTCTTTCCATGAATATACATGCTGAGATCATGCTTCCTTGTCCAGCTCCTGTTCTATTAGTCAGCCTGGAGCATGGCGCACATGGACAGTGCATTGGCTAAGTTGTAGATTTGATGTTATGGTACTGGGAATGTCATGTACCTGAGAAAAGGACTTAGCTAGATCCGCCATTTTAGTTCATTTAAAGACTGACATTTAAATTTTGGCTGTGATTAGTGAGCAGACGAATGATGTTGACGGCCCCATGGGCATACACTATAGCAGGTGAACACTTAACACTTCCTAGATGTACATTCTTATTCCCTATCTGCTATACAGCCAGTCAGCGCTAGCTGCACTACTACACTACTACACTAGCATCAGTAATGATGCGTGTTGCTCCACCACAATCACGAACTGCATACGGCGACTTTGGAAATTTCCAAACTCGATATCCAATAGTGTTAAGGTATGGTGATTAAAATGCTTTTAAATTAAATCGCTGTGAAATATAATATGTGAAATATAATATGTGAAGTGCCAAATAATAGGTATTTGCAGGGGAATGAATAAATTGTGTAACATAAAACATTCTCGGTTTCACCCAAGGGATTGGACTTCCAGGGGATTGGACTGCCGATTACATGGACCCTTTCAGAAGCGGCGTTTGACCTAAATTATAGTGCTAGCATGTTTTTGGAAGCTGACCCCTTGCTAATGTAGTGTGGAGGACATGTCGCACGTGGGCTAGGGATTCAGATTTCGGATTTTTGAATGCTCCTTCTCTTCCGCCCTGAAGGCTTACTGGATTTCCCCTCTGTAGAAACCGTGGAAAAGCTCCTGACTTTTGAACAGAAACTATAAGACCTAGCGCTGCAAAAGTCGAGGCGCTAACAGTCGCTTCCTCTTATTCAAGAGCTTGTTTTCTCCCGAGCGTTGGGTCCTTATTTTTTCCTTTCTTCAAAAAACTAAGTCTAAAACCCTTGCTTTTACAAAGCTATTCATAAATACGCAAAGGCATGTCACCAAACGTATTTTAAGGAGACGGTCTTACACGTTCGTTGTTGTTCTCTGTCCGTGTACATCTCGACTGTAGCTGGGCAACAGCCCAGTTGGGTGGTGTTAAAAAGCAGACGCACTTCAGGAGCCGACAGAAGGAAGTCTATGAGAAAGTGGCAGCTTTGGTCCGTGGACCCAGGAGGCCGCACGCAATCACAGCGAGACAAATGAACCAGGGACAGTGATGCGCAGTGTCACCACGGAGACCGAGGCGAGCCCGTGAGCCAGCTGAGCTGGCGGTAAACCAGACCACGCCCTCCGGGAGGCCCGCACCCCCTGGGAACGCGGGAGGAAATGGCGTACAAAATGTGCTGAGCGGCCTAGGCTTGGGATGGATGGATAGAGAGAGAGAGGGAACGAGAGAGAAAGAGAGAGATGAAGTTTAATAATTCCGGTAGGAAGAGATTTGGGGGAGAGAGAGAGGGAGAGAGATATAGATTTCATATAGAACAGGAAAACATTGCTTGGTGCGTTTACGTTGGAAAACATTGTGACAGTTTTAACATGGGAACTAATCAGAACAGGATATGACATCACAATGAGTGTTGCAGGGCTGCAGTATGTCCACAGGATGTAGATGCATGTGGGTCAGCGTTTGCTTGAGCTGCAGTTATTTCTTATGATAAAAAAACCCCAAAACTCCTGTGCATGACATTCCCAGAATGAGTCACACAAGTCTCACGGATGTCTTTGGCGGAGAACTTGCAGAAATGTTGATTTTGACGGTAGTCACCGTTTCATACCTCTGGAAAGAATGAACCTCTGGCAAACTGAATGAAGTACTAAACATAAAAATACCACAAAGGTCAAGAATTGTTCGCCAGATTCAACAATAACCACATTTCACAATGGCTTGGTCTCCATGGAAACTACTTCCAGTCTAAACCAACTCTAAAAGTGCCACAACAAAACTGGAAGGTATAACAAGTTAACAACACATGTACTACATGTATAGAACACAGGTACTACATGTATAGAACACAGGTACCACATTATAGACTACAGGAACTACATGTATAGAACACAGGTACTACATGTATAGAATACAGGTCTACATGTATATAGAATATACGTATAGGTATATATGTAGGTTTGATTCAGATGGTGGAAAATAGGAGAGCCTGCTGAGAACAGCCACATAAACGATGAAACCGCATAAGGTCACTTTACTCTTTACAGATAGGCTACTTTACTCTTTATGGATTATTATTAGCAGTAGCAGATCTAAGGAGACGACTCCTGTAAGACAACAAGTAAATATGATTCACCTTCAGCATCGCACACAACTACAACTGACTTTGAGAGAGACCTTTTTAATTGATTCCATTCGACTCCCGTATTCACGGCAGATTGAAATTTCAGGATGCAAACACACACATGCCTTCACACACCGCGAGCAGATGGTCTGTCTTCCTTCACCAGATTGCTGCGAGGGCTTACACACATGGGTCTCCATTATTTTAATCCCTGGTCTCTCCTCCTCGCCCCCCCGCCCCCCCCCCCCCCCCACACCACCCCCCCCCCCTTTGATGAACCTCTGCGTCTCTTAATGACTCTCCTTCATGAGAGAGCGGCGACAGTGGGCGGTGGGCGAGACCGCCGCGCGATGATTAAGGGACCTTATTAAAAGCAACCTTGTAGGATAGTGCACGTGATGGAGGGTGCGTTACCAGGGCCTGATCCCTCTCGAATGACACCACGCTCTCACGAACACGCCACGGGAAAGCGCGAGGAAAGAGAGGAGGAAAAAAAAAACCCTGATTAGCTTGACATGAAACAAGCGCCGCCGCCAAACCTGTTAATAACACCGAAATTAACGGGGGAGGGGGGGGGGGGGGCGCTCACACTCTGAGAGAGGAGATTAATTTAGCTGAGAGTTTGTCTGCGTCTCCTTCTCTCCTTCTCTCCTCCATCCTCCCATCCCTGCTTCCTCTCCTCACGCGCGCAAATTGCAAAGTTTGGAATGTGCTCTGATAATGAGCTTCCCGCTTGTCAGCCCGCTTGTCATTCTGTGTAATTAATGCGGAGGAAGAGCCCTTCCTGATGGCTGATATTACTCATGTACTGAGAAGACTTCGGCGGCGAAAATAATTTACATTAATTATCCGGGTCTGTTTGTGTGGTTGCGCGGCGGGGTAATTTATTGTGCCGCCATTTTGCGCGGTGATATCGGTCTCTCATCGACGCCTGTGTGATTTATTTATCTTTTCGAGTCCTCTGGCCTCACGGTAATGAAGGCAGGTATAGGCAACTATTCGAAACAATTCAAATGCGTTTGATTGAAATGACATACTTGAAATTCAGACTGTTTCAGCATTGCATTGGACAACCAGTTAAGCATATTTAAAGATGACGATAAGTTCCCCTCACCTACATCAGCAATGTCATTTATTGACCAATGTCTTTTACCGCTGGAAATATCCACCATGACTTTAATGCAACCCCCCCCCCCCCCACACACACACACACCTTTCCCCACCATGACTGTAATGCAAGCACCCCCCCCCCCCCCACACACACACCTTTCCCCACCATGACTTTAATGCAAGCACCCCCCCCCCCCCCACACACACACACCTTTCCCCACCATGACTGTAATGCAAGCACCCCCCCCCCCCCACACACACACCTTTCCCCACCATGACTTTAATGCAAGCACCCCCCCCCCCCCCCACACACACACACCTTTCCCCACCATGACTTTAATGCAAGCACCCCCCCCCCCCCCCCACACACACACACACCTTTCCCCCACCATTACTTTAATGCAAGCACCCCCCCCACACACACACACACACACCTTTCCCCACCATGTCTTTAATGCAAGCACACCCCCCCCCCCACACACACACCTTTCCCCACCATGTCTTTAATGCAAGCACCCCCCCCCACACACACACACACACCTTTCCCCACCATGACTTTAATGCAAGCACCCCCCCCCCACACACACACACACACCTTTCCCCACCATGACTTTAATGCAAGCACCCCCCCCCACACACACACACACACACACCTTTCCCCACCATGACTTTAATGCAAGCACCCCCCCCCCACACACACACACACACACACCTTTCCCCACCATGACTTTAATGCAAGCACCCCCCCCCCCCCCCCACACACACACACACACACCTTTCCCTGTAAACACACAACTCATGATTTACAATGTTAACTTATGACGACGCTGTTGCCGTGGTGAAAATTAACATGTTGGTCATTTGTTTAGCGCAACAAATGGGGAATTTGTTTTCTGGTGCCTTTAATTTATAGATCCAACTGTAGAGATGTAACGTGGTCTCGTTCGACCCCATGAAAACATAACTCACGATACATTCGCAAGAGATTAATATTTAAATCATTTGCTTTGCTCAGCGGTGGGAAATGTATCAGCCGATGCTTTGGAATGTATTATTTATTAAGTAAATAATGCAGACGATGCTTCTCCCACAAAAATTAACCCTTTACCTTTCCGGGGGAGGCTGGTGCAAGTCATTCTTTTGAAATGCAATTATGCCTCTTAATTAATTTGGTAATTAACACCGTAATTAGCCTAAATACTCTACGACAGGGCACCTCCACTGAGGTGTCTTAATTAGGAAGATTAACGAGGTTTGTGTGTGTTTGTGCCGCCTGTTAGCCTGGTAGGAACAGACAACGGGTATTAATATCATTGATGAGAGGGCGACATATTTCTCCCGGTTTGTCAAAAATGTAATTTCAGGGCACAGTGTATGTTGAGATATTGTACACTCCGCTAGAAATGTACTTGCCCAGGCAGCGCAGACACAGTCATGCTAAAGTAATAACGCATATGATAAATGGTGCAAAGCTGTGAAAAAAGTAAATAAATGGATAAAAGGTTTCTATTGTTTGTTCAAAGGTACAGTGGTCCTAGCAAGATAGCGTTATTACACCCAACAAGATAACTTTCTGCTGACAGACATCAACAAAAGACGGTTTGAGGCCTTGGCTCTCGAGTCGTAACCCGGCGCGCCAGATGGTTTGTTCCACTCAACGTGATGGAGAGTGCGTGATGGAGGGTGCGTTACCAAGGCCTGATCCCTCTCGAATGACACCACGCTCTCACGAACACGCCACGGGAAAGCGCGAGAAAAGAGAGGGAAAAAAACCCCTGATTAGCTTGACATGAAACAAGTGACACCGCCAAACCTGTTAATAACACCAAAATTAGGTGGAGACCTGGGAAAGCTCTGTTCGAAACTGTTTGGAAAAGGGCAGGCACTTTCAAAACTACTAGGCAGCTGATTGGATGAACCATCCGTCTGTCAGCGTCTATCACGGGTAAATCAAATTCTTACCGAAGCCAAAGAGTGAAAACATCTCTTCCACCGAGAAAAGCCTTCAGCGACGTTCTTTGCTCTTGTTTCAATGAAGAAAAACTCTCCAGTTGAGATACAGTTATACATTATATATATACCTACAGTTATACATTATATATATACCTACAGTTATACATTATATATATACCTACAGTATACAGAATGACCTGTACCAGCATCTACGCTAACCTCCGCCATTGTTGTTTTAGAACGAACACTTCATCCTCGCTGTCGTCACACATAAACCACGCCCGGGTGCTGGTATTTCCTCAAAGAACGCTGATTGGCCCGATCGTTTTCTGATCGGGTACAAGCGGATCTCTCTGAGGCTTTTCCAGACTGATGAGTGGAGTGAAGTCAAAAACACAACAATTCTTATTTTCACTTTACACTTTACATATACTTATGAATATTATATTCAATTTCCGCTAGACGCCACAAAATTCTAGGCTACACGGTGCACCTTTAAATGAAACAAATATTTTTTTGTGAGAGAGAGAGAGAGAGAGAGAGAGAGAATGAACAGAGAAAGCATTATACTCTCCAACAGACTTGAGAACCCTCGGTTCCCCTAAAGTACCTTGAACAACTGTGACAGTGTCACGATTGCAAAATAATGAGTGGAGCACATCAAGGAAATCCATGTCTCGGAGCGCCGGGCGTTATCTGATCTCACTGTCTTCACTCTTATCTTCCTTTTGCCATTGATGTGATAAGACCTCACTCAAATTTTACGCTGAGTTTCACAATTAAATGAGAAGCCGTCTGCAGCCACCCCTGACACGCCCACTCCGCTGTACTCCTTCCCCGAGATACCAGTGGGCGAGTTAATGGTTCAGAGAAATTATTTAATTAATGCCAGATTTAATTAACAAGAAAGACTGCTTTTTCCTCCCTCTCTCTCTCCCTCTCTCTCTCCCTCTCTCTCCCTCTCTCTCTCTCTCTCTCCCTCTCTCTCCCTCTCTCTCTCTCCCTCTCTCTCTCTCTCCCTCCCTCCCCCTCTCTCTCCCTCTCTCTCTCTCTCTCTCTCTCCCTCTCTCTCTCCCTCTCTCTCCCTCTCTCTCTCCCTCTCTCTCTCTCTCTCCCTCCCCCTCTCTCTCCCTGCCTGCCGCCCAGGTATTTCCTGTATCTATCTGCACCAAATCAAATGATCGCATTATCTCCTTCATCGAGTCGCACTTTCCAAAGAGCCTGTCTGACACTCAGTGACACCGGTCCCCTCTTTATTGCATCTCCGCGGAATGTATTGTGACAAAGGAGGATCATAATAGTCCGGATATTTCAATGAAAGGGATGGTTTTTAATAACCTTGGCAAATGAAAGAAGAGAATTCGAATGTAATGTAAAAAGAGCGAGAACCAGCCCCATCGGCCCTCTGTGACTCAAGCATATCTGATACTCTAATACTGTCAAATGAAACACTATTATGCAAAGTGTCATTCAGAAGGCTGCATATTATATAAGAGTGTAATTTAGACGGGCTGTCACTCGGCTATGAACGCCGCACAAATCGGCCATTTTACCGAATCATCTTATTATCGACTCAGCGATAATTGATTCACTCGGGAGGTTCGAATGAAGGGATTTTGTTGCTTTGGCCCCCTGAATTAAAACCAAAGGATGGTGAATGTTGATTTCAGGGTCACACTGGGGAATCCTGTCTGTTCTGACGGTTGGCAGGTTAACGAGGTGACGAGGAGGCAGTAAAGAGCACACTTGAAAGGTGTCTAGATCGCCGTAAACTGAGATGATGTTTTAGTGCTATGCCATTGGCTTTTTTTTCATGACGACAATTTGTAGATGATTATTTCTGGGTAATGGTGCTGTTGGGTTATATGAATAGTGCTCACCACCTCTCTGTAATATTAATATTAACACAGTTTGTGACATTAGTGACACCCACACACCTGTAGACAAACAGTACACCGTCTCAGGGACCTTGGCTAGGACACCGTTACTGATGTCCCTACTGGTCTCAAGGGATTCTGTGTCAGTTTGACGATGGGAGTGACAAATCGCCTTTTACTGATGGTCGTGACGAAACGCTTGTCTTGTTGTGAACTTGTTTTTTCGCAAGACTACAATTGGCCATTAGGTGCTGTTTTGACCGTAAAATGGCGCTTCGGTTTTTGATGAAAAACCTGCAGCTTCTAGAGTTCAAAGGTCATTCCGGCCCTCGTACTGGCCTTGCCTTCATAACTTAGAGCAAAGTAAGCCACAGAGGAGTGTGTTCATTGATTCAGACAGTACACATATCACCAATTAAATAACACTGCAGCTCAGACCCATTGCAAAATCAATAGTAATTGGTTCCAAAACAATATAAATGTGTTGCCTGCAGCTGACCTGGGGTCTGCATCTCCTCAACACTGTACGAGACCTGGGCTTGTCTGGCGTTTATCCAGATATATGATCGGAAACGATTATATGGGGAATGAATGGATGTTTAAATTGTTTGTCTCATTTGGGGATTTATACCTGAGATCACTGTTGGCATCAGTGCATTTCCACGTTTAAAATATAGTATTCAGTAACTGTATCGATTGTCTAGCCCCAGAATCTATCTGGTTTTAAGTCAAAAGGGGATAATACAGTATTTAAATAGATTTGAGCAGAATTCAAAGGATGCCAACCTATGCAATGATGACTCATCGTGTTTATCCTCTTTATGTGTCTGTTTAAGGATAGTCTGGAAGACAGACTTCCTCACAAAAACAAAACAAGTTTGTGATAAAGTCTTGGGAGTTCCTGCCGCCCAGAACGAAGTCAGTTAGCGGGAGAACTTGCCTTTAGCTACTCGTTCAGCTAGCGTTATAAAACGTTTGCCAAATCCACTCGGAAGAACCAAGAAAATGTCCTCCGAGAACCTCTAGTACGCTAATACATACTCTTGTTCTTGTTTAATTGTTGTTATTGACTCTATTTCTGCAATAACTGCACGTATGTCTGTGTTTATTCTACTAGCATTAACTTACTGCTTGTTGCTTATGGAGACTGTTTTGCCAGCAAACTGTATTTCATTTTCACGCATCAATTTCGCGAACCAATCAGGGGCTGCGTCCCCACTGGGGGGGCAGAACAGCAGTTGAAACGCAGTCCCTGATTGGCCAACAATTTTGTAACTTCCAGACTGTATCACAAAAAACTTTTTTTTTTGTGAGGAAGTCTGTCTTCCAGGTTCTAGGTTCAAGACATCTGAACGCACTCTATGTCTGGCAAGGTAACATCTGTTTACTTATTGGCTGCTAACTCACCATGACTCTAATACTGAGTCATACAGCCAATAATTCATATCCAACCTGTAGGTCTTCTGCGAGACCAAACTCCAACCTGATCTGAGACACGGTGAGATCGGCCACGAGGACTAACATTTACTCCGAGCGCCCCCGTCTGCACTGTTGATCGAAGGCGACGTCGTTCTGTTGGCTCAACCAGATCCTATTTTGATTGATGACGGCGGAGAGTGCGGCCGGATGTGTGACATTTAGTTACTGAGGGCTTTCTGGCCGCCAAGCAGCACTGTTATGTAAATGGCACACCTGTTTGTTCACCGACATCTTTGGCTCCGGGAAACGTCCCCCCGTTCGTATGAAACGTGGACACAATGTCGACGCCATCTGCGGTATTATGTGCTCAGTTAATTTCGATGCGTTGGCGTTGGATGTGGTTCTGGATGCAGGGACGCAGAAACAAGCCTCTACACAAAGACGTTTGGGCCGACATTTTGTTCACTTCAGAGAGTTTATCAAACTGTAGTATTGTAGCTTTTAGAGGCAATGCAGTATTTAGAGGTACTGTAGTATTATAGTATTTAGAGGTACTGTAGTATTTATTTAGAGGTACTGTAGTATTTATTTAGAGGTACTGTAGTATTTAGAGGGATTGTAGTATTTAGAGGTACTGTAGTATTTATTTAGAGGTATTGTAGTATTTAGAGGTATTGTAGTATTTATTTAGAGGTACTGTAGTATTTATTTAGAGGTACTGTAGTATTTAGAGGTATTGTAGTATTTAGAGGTATTGTAGTATTTAGAGGTATTGTAGTATTTATTTAAAGGTACTGTAGTATTTATTTAGAGGTACTGTATTATTTATTTAGAGGTACTGCAGTATTTAGAGGTACTGTAGTATTTATTTAGAGGTATTGTAGTATTTAGAGGTATTGTAGTATTTAGATGTACTGCAGTATTTAGAGGTATTCTAGTATTTAGAGGTACTGTAGTATTTATTTAGAGGTACTGTAGTATTTATTTATAGGTATTGTAGTATTTATTTAGAGGTACTGTAGTATTTAGAGGTATTGTAGTATTTAGAGGTACTGTAGTATTTAGAGGTATTTTAGTATTTATTTAAAAGTTCTCTAGTTGTCCTCTTTGTTCTTTCTGCTATTAACTTTTTCTCCCGATGAAATTGACTTAAAAAAAAATAAAAAAAAATTATATTCCCCAAAACAACCCGACTATTCTGTTAAATTCCTTCCTTGTAACTCACCAAGGACCCGATTCTCATTTAAGATTTATTTTAAGCTAATTCTCCACGCATACATAATGATAATTGTGTAAGTGCTGGACCTGAATCCGACCCTGGGGGGAGTGGAGTGGCTGAGAGTCGAACCAGTGTCCAGGTGATGGGAGGTGATGGGAGGTGACGGGTTCAGGAGGCCGCACTGGGGGTGACCCAGTCTCACGCTCAGGTTACCACGGTGATCTAGCGGGGGGACAGAGGAAGAAGGGAGGAAAAAGTCATCAGAAGTTAAAAGACAACTCCCACCTTCGCTGCTGCCAGCCAGGCCGGCCGACCCATCGTTTTCAGATAATGACCTCCCTGCCTCAATTAATTCAGGTGCAGCAGCTCCTATTGTCTCTCCCCCGCCCTCTCCCCCTTCCATCCCTAATGGCGTTAATATCATTAGGGTCTCGATGAATGAAAAAATCCATTGTGCGCCGGCACAAAAAGATATTCATATTGCTGTTCGTCTGCACAATACACTGCTACTGTTCTCAGACTCACGCTTCATTCCTCCCAGTGTGAAACTCTGCCATTCATCAAAACGATAATAATCATTAATTCCAGACGTACTATCTCGCCTTTCTGAGTAACACAGGAAATCTATCTAATCGGAGGAATCACATTACTCTGTAGAGGTGGTGGCCGAAAGACTGGAGGGCTGGAGATAGCAAGAAATCATGAGAGAGAGAGAGAGGGAGG
>NC_140263.1:4946070-4953570 GCF_949987555.1 Borostomias antarcticus | reverse complement strand
CCTTAATACAGGCATGATTTCAGTGGACAATCAAGCTACATTGAACAATAACGCTACTGGACTTGAACTTTGAACTTCGCGTTACCTCATCAGCCTATCGACAGCCCGTCACCGTCAAGCGGTGACAAATGAAAACGTGTCATATTTCAATTCCGCCCCCTTCACCCCCTGCGGTGACACGAGCTCCTCCGTGTCAGTCTTCATACAGCCAATCCAGCGACTCGATGCGTATTCCTCCTCGGAAGGGCCTGTTTTGACAAGCTGCACCAGGCGCCGCTCGCCCGATCGATCCCGCCCCTTCGACGTTTCATCACTGACTCCTTAATTGTTGACTTTCATTGAACGTGAGCGATGCGCATCGGCAGAACCGCCAGCGACCGGCGAAGAGAAGCCGATGTGTATCTATAAAGACGTACGCCGGGGCCGGTCGTCCTCCCTAGCAGGCCGGCACATGTACTTTATCACTTTAAATCTAAAATTGATCTCGGACAATCAGCCCATGAGCTGTGCAATTTGAACTTCTCACCTTCGGAGGAGAGCAATTCTTTTTTCTCCCAGCCCGGTCCCGATCCCTCGCCTCCATCAGACCACATTCCTTCTCTCGTTTTTTCGTGCGCGCGTCCTGATGGGCAAAACTCAATCGTGATCTGTGTAACGGTGGAGGGAGCGACCTCGGTGAATTGCGTAAAGGTCAAGCAAGACGAGTCCAGCCTTTTGTTAAATTGTAGTTCTTGCAAGTGTTCGGTTTGGGGTTTTTGTAGTTTTTTGGACAACTTTTTACCACGTCACATGACGGGGGTCAGACTGGATGTGAGAGTGCTGTGAGGCGGCAATTCTCAGAGCAGGAGCAGTAGCAGGTAGTGTGCTATTATGGTCATTAAGCCCTATTTGTGGTGCGAAACACCAAAAAATATTTGGATTGTGATGCATTTCACAGGAGAGCATACTCAGACTAGTAAGATTACACCTGTGCTTAATGTCTCAGAAAAGCACATTTATCAGTTTTTCCAACGCATTTACAGTTGACCCATTGACTTCCATTGTCCAGTGAGAGCCTGCATAAAAACTGCATCTAGCTCAATACTGGAACGATCAGTGAAATTATGGTGTCTATGTTTCAGGTTCATGGTAGACAGATCATAAATACACGTAGGGCTAAATGTCTAAAATAGCACACTACACACATCACAATTACATTTCATTGTTCTTGAATCTTTTTCTTTCTTTCTCTTTCTTTCTTTTTTTCTTTCTTTCTTTCTTTCTTTCTTTCTTTCTTTCTTTCTTTCTTTTTTTCTTTCTCTCTTTCTTTCTTTCTTTCTTTCTTTCTTTCTTTCTTTCTTTCTTTCTTTCTTTCTTTCTTTCTTTCTTTCTTTCTCTTTCCTTCTTTCTTTCTTATTAAGTACTTTTTCACTACACACATACACTCAGCAACACACACACACACACACACTCAGAAACACACACACACACACCTGTGACTCCCCACTCTCACACTCAGATAGCCATATCATTGCGCCCCCCCATCTCTCCCCGGCCGGTCAGGCCCTGTCCCAGTGTCCGGTGGCGTGGGGGGGGGGGGGGCGGGGGGTAGCTAGTCACCCTGGCCCTTCCCATCCTGCAGCCCCCTATCAGGCCCGGAGTGATGGAGGACGCCGAGCTCATTCTCAGCCCAGACGCCGCTCCTCCCCTGGCCTCCGCCGCCCGCCACCCCGGCCTAATGACATTCATAGGGTGGCTCCATTGTGCTGTGACTGATAGGGCCTTCACATGGCTCCTCACTGGTCACTCCTCTCACCCCCCCCAGGGGCCTCGCAGGAGATGCTGATCCCATACAAATGACTGTGTGGAGAGGCTAGGGGGGGGGATAACAGGACCCCCCCGCTCCCCCCCCGCGACCTCCCTCCACCTACCCACTGATCCCCTCAAGGACGGAGCCACAACAGAAAAGTGCTTTTGTGTACCGCTGTTTTGAAATGAGGTCGTACAAGGAGAGGATCGAGAGTTTAATGCAGTAATAATACTCGCGTAGAGGGTACGCATACATCACACCTGAATGTAGCTTGAATCTTTAAGAATTCATGTTTATTTTGGACAAGTAGTTTAATATGTAACGATAGCATGTCTGCTATCTGGTTAGCTGTAGTTGGTTGACCTTCTACAGCATCTAAAAATATCATAAATGGTCAATAATATTAATTACATTGTTGTTTGGTACAATATGGTTGACATTTTCTATTGTTGTCTATTTAGCGTTATGCACAAACGGTCCAAAACAAATTCCTAGTCTTTGTGAAAACCAGGCTAAACCTAAATGTACATAATCTGATTCTGATTCTGATCTGATTCTGTTATGATCATATCAGCTTAATTCATGCGGTTGTTTTATCAAAGCTTATTCTAATTCAGCTCTTTTTACTATACTAACTGTATAGACAGACACACTATTATGCTATAGAAGCAGAGACAACTTTTACATGTATTTATTTTGTGGTGTTGACTCTCCAGAACAGCCTAAATATTGTATGAGGCTCCCTCTTGACTGTTTTTATCTCTCCTCTTTCATGTCTGTTCTCTACGAGACCTGATTTGCATTCGCCACGCTGTTTATCTTCTCAAAACCCCAGAGGTGCTGTTGATGTCAGCGGCTTCAAAAACAAACCCCCAAAGTGAAGAAGCGAGGGAGGAATCCAGGTTTAATAGCATTGTGGCGCTGCTCGGTACGATAGCGCCGGCGTGGCTTACAGTGGAACACTTTGAGCGCCTTGTCTATACAATAGACAACTGACTCTGCACTACTGTAAGGCAAGGCAAGGCAAGTTTATTTATATAGCACATTTCAGCCACACGGCAATTCAAGGTGCTTTACATGAGACATTAAAAGCATTAAAACAAAAAGCAAGACATTATAGACATTTAAAACAAAAGGCAGGACAAATTAAAAGCGTTAAAACAAAAAGCAAGACATTATAGACATTTAAAACAAAGGGCAGGACAAATTAAAAGCATTTAAACAAAAAGCAAGTCATTATAGACATTTAAAACAAAAAGCAGGACAAATAGAATACAGGAATAAAAGTTACAGTGCAGTATACTGATAAACATAGCTCCTCTTAGAAAGCAGTGGCAAAAAGAAAAGTCTTCAGGCTTGTTTTAAAAGAACCAAGACACTCCATCACTTGAACAACACCCGAACAATTGAACACCTTGCCTCTATGATAGACAATAACTATTGACTCTTGCCTACAATAGACGAGAACAATGAACAGAGTTGTGATATGATATGTGATATATTAAACTAATTTGTCGGCACAAAGATTACATGACATATCACACCATTACATATGACTTTTGCTATAGCTCCTAGTAACTTGTTCAGAGAGGAGATGCACTTGTGAGTTCTGGTGAGTAGCACAGACATACATTAAAGTCACTTTGGATAAACGTGTCTGCTAAATGACTGTAATGTAGCATAAAATCACTCACAGCAACATAGGATAAACAGCTAGGTAGTGTGCTTGCTATTTATGGCTAGTAGTAGCCTACTTTGTCTATTAATTAACACTGCACAACCTAAGTTTTAACCTTTTTTAAACTTTCGCCCCGGCCCCTCTAACATCCCAGCAAACACGCAACGTCAGGGAGACGTTCAGATCATGTCTTAATAACGTCCGTCGGTCCAGAACCCCATTTGTACGTCTGCTGGACCCCTCAATATTCAAACGTCTGGCTTGGACCGCTCTAAGACGTCTGTGGACGTGCAGAACGGGTTCAATATCTGAACGTTAAGAAAAAACATTCATTCTGGCTCCTAATTGGATGTCTTTGGACGTCCGAAAAAGACAAAAAAGATGTCTTTTAGACGTGTCTTTGCTCAGTGGGATCCAATGCACAGCCCTGGACACAGACAGTCATCCATGATCGGATGAGATACATTAAGTAGATGTGGATGATACTGCTAGACTGCTAGACTACGAATAGTATAGTAAATTGCCAGTTTGGGAACGTTTTAGCTCCGTACCTCGGACTGGAATGTGGAACTGATTAGTATTGATAAGATACCGTAAGGACAAGCGATGACAAGAATCCCAATGTACCTGTTCTTGTACTGTACTTGTACTGTACTTGTGACATATTTTATTCGTATTGTGGTGCTCGTCAGTGTCGTGGCTTACAGTGTAATACAGTAGCTAGCTCAGAGAAGGCTTATCGTCAGCACTGATTGCCTCTGGAAATGATAAGGCACCTCTATATGAGGTTATTAATCTACAGGCCTATTCAAAATCATTACTGTTGGATATGAGTCGTACATGGATTTCTTCTTTGTTGAAGGAGCCTATTATACGGTATCGTACATGCGTTGTCGTAGGACCTAATGTTTTGGCCGACGATAAGCTAATCATATTCATAAAAGCTCTGAGAGATCTCCCTCACTGGGGTGCAACTCATCCGACTCCTCCACATCTATTGTGCACATCATCCCCCCAACTCTCCTCCCACTCCCACTCCCTCCTCCCATCTCCCCCGCTACTCCTCTACGACCCCCAACCCTCTCTCCACCCCCCATCTCCCCCTCCTGCTCCTCTACGACCCCCAACCCTCTCTCCATCGCCTCCTTACTCCTCCCCACCCTCCTCCCTCCCTCCCTCTCTCTCCCCCCCCTCCACCCCCCCACCACCTCTCTCCCTCACTCCCTCTCACCCCCTCCCTCCCTCCCTCCCTCACTCCCCACCCCCCTCCCTCCCTCCCTCCCCACCTCTCACCCCCTCCCTCCCTCCATCCCCCACCACCTCTCTCCCTCCCTCCCTCTCACCCCCCCCCCCCCCCTCTCACCCTGCTCCACCCGTCCTCACCGTTGGTAAGCAGGTAATCATGAGCTGTCAGTGAAAGGTGACCCATTAAGGTGATGGATACGGGGAGGTAAACAGAGGGCGTGGGGCGCGTGCGGATCGCTGTCCTCGCCGCACCCTGGCCTTTCCGTTCCGGCGCCGCCGGCGTCCGCCGGGGGCCTCATTACATGTGGAGCGCACGCCCGGGGGGCCCCCAGCCCCCCCCCCCCCCTCGCTCTGACACACGCAGCACCCCTGGGGGGTCTGACCGGACTCAGACAGGCGCAGCTCTGCTCCACGGACCAAACCCAGCGAGGGAAGAGGGCTCGGACGCAGGGGGGATACACACGCGTGAGGAACGCACAACGCGTACAAATACACACACACACGCGTGAGAAACGCACAACACGTACAAATACACACACACACACGCATGAGGAACGCACAACACGTACAAATACACACACACACGCACGAGAAACGCACAACACGTACAAATACACACACGCACGAGAAACGCACAACACGTACAAATACACACACACACACGCGTGAGAAACGCACAACACGTACATATACACACACACACGCGCACACACACACACATGTGAAACGCACGACACACACACACACACACGCAGATACGCACACACACTCAGAGAAAGCAAGAGAGAGAAGTAGAGAGGGAGAGGAACATGATATAAGAAACCTCACTCAAGTCCCAATCCAAGTTCCTTATTTCCAATTCCAAACAAGCTTAGTGATTTGGGACATGGAAATGCAGTACGTTTTAAAATTCAAAACCCAACAGGAACCAGAACTGAATCTCCTATTCTGAGGTGAACAACAATGAAATACCGAGCACCTGCAACCCCATCTAATCCGATCCCAGCGGTTGTGAGTTTTTTGTTCTCAAGGTCGCGCCTCACCCCCAAACAGCCTCGTTATCCCAGCTAAGGCTTCCTGACTGACAGTGTGTGGTTGGTTTTCTGAAGATGCCATCTACAGTAGCTGCTAGGCAAGGATGCGGTTTCTCTGAGGTCTAATCCATATATTATTCCCTCAGGTCTATGTTCCCTCGTGATATTTGGGGGGGGGGGGAGGCGGGGCTTAAATTTGTTCATGCAATTGTTATCAGGAGGGAACAAGAGTGTCTGTGTTTGAACTGTGTCTTCTGAAAGGCCGAGGACGCAATGCAGCCTGCCCGCAAAGTACGGGGCGGCTGTAGCTCAGTTGGTAGAGCGGGTCGTTCAATGATCGAAGGGTCAGCGGTTCGAATCCCAGCTCCGACTGTCCCTGTCGAAGTGTCCTTGAGCAAGACACCTAACCCCAAATTGCTCCCAATGAGCAGGTTAGCACCTTGCATGGCAGCTACCGCCATTGGTGTGTGAATGTGTGTGTGAATGGGTGAATGAGAGGTCATTGTAAAGCGCTTTGAGTGCCGCTAAGGTGGAAAAGCGCTATATAAGTGCAGTCCATTTATCATTTATTCATTTGCAGTGCCACCCTCAACACCACATGCTCCTTTGGCCAATTGATGTACTACAAGGCTCTGAACTTAACTGTCATACAACTTCAGCTTGTTTGTGGGCGTGGCCTGGGGATGTCGACCACAGATTGGCCGTGAACAGTTATTCAGTTGTCCATTTCCCCATGGCAAACCTTTCACCAACGTACTTTACTTACTGTACGTTACTGTACATGAATCCATTCTGAAGTTATGCACTTTAATGGGATAGGCCACACCCATTGCCACACCCCCTTACGGCCTGTCCGCCTGAGATATAAATCTGTTCTTCCTTGCCCCCGTGGCGAAGATGTCATCAAAGTTGTGTGGTGTCGTGAATTCATTTTGAAATCGTGCACCTTTTTGTGATAGACCAATTTGGCGTAACAATTTGATCAGTTCTTCCCTGTAAATCTGCCCCATTTTTTGAGATATCTCAAGTTGTGTGCCTTTTTGTGACATGTGACATTTGTGGCGTTAACGTATGATGTGTTTGTGTGTCCCGTGTGGCAAAATAAAGTCCCCTGGATGTCCTGTGATTCTGATATTGAGAACGCGGACCCGTGCGGCGTGTTCAGTCCAGTAGTGTTTAGTTCATGCGGTCAGTGCTGTCCGTTCCACTGAAGCAGGGTTCACCCTGACGTCCGTAACACAGCTGAGACCAGGGAGACGGGGGGCCATGCATCAAACCAGGGGATCAATACAGCCTGGCCGCCACACTTCTGAACATACTTCAGCAATTTCTTAATTCCTTTATCTTGTGACTGTCTCTCTGTGTCTCTTTTTCTCACACACACACACTCACACACACACACACACTGGTTCCACCGTGGTGGTAGGGTCCGGAGGATGAGCGGTGTGTGAAGTGGCGGGGAGACTCTATTAAGGACAGCCGTTACCAGCTTCAGACTAATCTCACATGACAAACTGTGCTGTGTCCCTCTTATTTCCAATCACGGTGATGAATTGGTGTCTGACCCCCCCCCCCCCCCCCCCCAACCCCCCCCCCCGCACACAACTAACCACACACACGCACACACACACGCAGTGCCCTCGTCCACGGTGCTCTGCCACGACTGAAACGGATTGAGAGGACGAGGATTGCAGATTGATGGAGAGACCCCTCTGTTCTCTCCCTCTCCCTCATCCCTCTCTCACATACAGAGA
>NC_140263.1:4919801-4942301 GCF_949987555.1 Borostomias antarcticus | reverse complement strand
GAGCCGGGAATCGAACCCGGGTCCGCCGCGCGAAGGACTAGCCTTCATATGGGGTGCGCCTTACCTGGTGAGCTACCGGGGCGCCCCCTACTGAGGAGTACAACTGTACAACTCGCCAGGACGGGGACAGTAAGACGCTACAGTGTGGATGACAGTCTCACACACACACACACACACACACACACACACACACACACACACACACGCACACACACACACGCATACACTCTCTCTTCTCTGCACTTCTTCTGTCGTTCCGAGCATCTCAGCTCCAGCGCACACTAGGGCTGCCCAAGGATACGGACAATCACACAACGAAGGAGGACGTCCCCGTCCGTCCCCCCCCCCCCGGGGACGTACCCTACGTATCGGGGGACCGCCGGGGACCGCGCGGCTCCCTCGTCAACAGGACCCGAGGCAGCAGGCCGAGGTCGGTGACAGACTGGCTCTCCGACCCCCCCCCCCTGTCTTGCTCCTCTCCCTCCCGGGGGACGATGACGCGCCCGAGCGTTCACTCGATGGGAACGATCTCCGGACGACTGTTCACTGCTGGGTCTGGCCAGACGAGAACGAGCGTGGCACCCTGCCAGCTCGTGGCACCGTCTCGTCGGGAACCGACATTATTTTGACGCAGCGATGAAGATATGCTTCCGCCAAAGACCGACGCCACGTTCTGCCAAAGGCAGAAGAGTTTTTTCTTTTTCATTCTCTTCTTTTTCCCCCCCGGCAATGTGAAGTTTGTAACTGGGAGGAGCTTCTTGAAGAAGCCTCCGCCTCCTTCTTGATGAAGACTCTGAGCCCCCTGAGGACTCCCAGAGACACTACATCCCCCAGAATGCCCTGCCCTATAAACAGCCGGAGGGGAGGAGATTCTGCTGTCCATTCTGTTTGAGAGTGCGGTCTTTATCCCCCGAATCCTCCTCTTCCTCCCTCCTCTCCCTCCTCTCCCTCACCCCCCAAGTGACTATAGTAAGCCATGTCTTAAAGGTGCTCCATGCAGTAGATACTTTCAATGATTAATGCACAAGGAATCCCGATGAATAATTTCAATATAGGACATAATTTAGCTCGCTCCGTTATTGTATTTTGCTGCAGAATTGGCTCTAAAAGAATCATAAGTTGATGAAAATCCTTTTGTTTCTGCTGCCAGTGAGCAGACGAGAGAAGAGAAGGAACCATACCTCACTCCCCCTCCCTGTGAGGCCAGCGTTCATTTGAAACCCGGCCCAGTCTCCTCGCCTTTTATTCAAGAGTTTGCTCCACTCTGACCGTAGACAGAAAAATCAATACAAACGCCACCGGCGAATAGCGGGGCCGAGGCAAATTGAGAAGTGACATCTCCGAGATGAGAGGGCTTTGAGAGGGCGAAGGGCCGGCTGATTTCTCCAGAGAGAGGGAGACGGAACGGGGGAGAGAGGCGGGGGAGGGGAGAGGCTAACAGAGACAGAGAGACGGGAGATAGAGAGAGGAGAAAGGAACGGGTCGGGAGAAAGAGAGCTTCAAAGGCGTGTCACTTTTCCGCGGTCGAGCTACAGGAGATGGAAGCCGGCGCGATGGGCTTCCCTGCATGCACCTCTCCTTACGTCCGCCGCCAGCTTCTGACAAGAGGACGAAAGGGGCCCCGGCGAGGTAATCTGACGACTTCAGATCGAAGGTCGAAGGTCGACAGAGACGAAGGGCGGTTTTGAACGAAGACGAGCGGTTTTGTTGCGGGCGCCGAGAGGGTCTCACGCTCACTCGAGCATCTCACCGGTTCTGACGAGCTTGAGAACAGAGACGTAAACAACAAAACAACATTGCTCTTTTTGGGGGGGGGGGAGTCTTTCAGAGTACCAGAGAAAACAAAATGTCTTTTCATATAACATGCTGTTCTTCTCCCCCCCCCCCCCAAAAAAAAACAACCTATCCAACAAGTTAACCTCCCAAACAAAATCAAAAGGTCATATCAAGGTCATTTAAAGCCAAACAGTCCCATCGTAGGGATAAAAACCTAAGCCCTAACGAAGAATTCCTCCATCATGTACCGTGCACATAAAAATACCCCCATCGTATACGTTACAGCCAGAAAACTCACCCTTCCTCTATCTACCACTTCCATCCCTCTCTCTCCCCCATCACATCCCTCACCACTCATTCAATCCACCCCTCCCCTCTCTCTCTCTCTCTCTCTCCCTCTCTTCCTCCCCGGGGCCAGCTATAACAGACCAGTGGAGCTGAATGGCTCTTAACTGACTGTCCGGGACATAAAAACCAGAGGGCCGCATACAGCCCATTGACCCTAATGGTCCCGGGCTCTCGGAGGGAAGCGCTTTTATGTGATGCCGTTCCCAGCAGGCCGTCAATGGGGAGAATGTGTTTGGAATGGGTGGAAGCCCCCCCCCCCCTCCTCCCCCGGCGGGTACTGCAGTCTGTTTGCCTGATTAGGCCACCAGCCAGGCCCGGCCCGGCTCCTGGCTCCGTATCTAGGCTCGTCTGATTGCTCGTGACCTCCGTGAGCAGAACCAGCGCCGGGGCGGGTGGGGGGGGCTCTCTAACCCCCCCCCCCCCCCCCCTCTCCCGGGTCTGCAGGGGCCACGGAGACACATTGACTTCCATTTTACCTCTCAACTTCTAATCCTCCCCTTCCCCTCTCTCTATCTCTCTCGTCTCCCTCTCTCCATCTCTCCGTCGCGAGTGGAGACGTTTTTAAGGACAGGCGGTAGAAAAGGCTAAGTCCCAACAAATTCGGTCTTATCTAAATGATGAACTACTGTTTGTACAGATTCATCTTTATTTAAGCGTCTTTGGAATTCCAAAGTCAACCTGACTGTCATCAACAATCACATGTTTTGTAAATGTTCTTAGCCGGTAGACTAACATACTCCTGGAGCTTGCTCGATCGCCTTGTGGAGAGGGGTCAGGGAAGAATTTTCACAGCTCACTTATCTGGCCCCTGGGTGATTACTGTTTTTTTTGCTTCCCTCTGGAATATGTAGAGAGTGGGTCGTATGCCCACCTCCCTTGTTCTCTGTAAAGCGCATTGTGTTGCCTCTGGGTATGAAATGCGCTATACAAATAAAGCTTTGATTGATTGATTGATTGATTGACATGTTCCTCCTCTTTAAGATTTACTTGTTTCCCTCATGATGGCTATGTAGTTTTGCATTATTATTATTATTATTATTATTATTATTGGGAAATCTTCTAACCAAGGTTGTGGCAGTCCGTCCAAACTGAATCTAAAGTGGACATTAATGGGACTGTTTCTTGTGTGCTTGAACGTCCATACATACATGACTGTTTTACCGCACATGCAATTAAGTCAATTGATGCTAAGTATAAGCAGAAACAATCTAAGGAAGGTTATCAGATTACAATAGCGATGCTAGCTAGAGCCGCTATTAGCATGAGTGATTAGCGGAGTCTACGCGAATGACAACGTCCGCGCGGTGAAACTGATCCTGGAACTGCTCAGGAGGGTTGAGAGGAAGCAGAGCAGGAAACAGACACTGGGTCGCCTAGGTCCTCTGGGACGACGAAAAAATTCAGTGCGAACGCACACACGCACACGCACGCACATAGCACACACACAAACACACATACATGCACACACACACAGACACGGGTTTGTGCAGGTATAATTAGCGCATTATAAAGTAGCCCTAGCAGGCTACTTTTGACTGGTCATAGGTATGTATGAGACCGCGAGAGAGAGGCAGACACAAGTAGGGGCTGTGTGTGTGTGTGTGTGTGTGTGTGTGTGTGTGTGTGTGTGTGTGTGCTGATATCAAATACTGTCATATTATTAGTAGTGAAGTGTGTGAAGAGAAGAGAGAGAGAGAGAGAGAGAGAGAGAGAGAGAGAGAGAGAGAGAGAGAGAGAGAGAGAGAGAGAGAGACTCAGTGCCATCAGAGCCTATCAGGGACTGATTCACGTTTGGATGACCCTGACCCGATGACCCCTGACCCCTGTTGACCCTGACCCCTGATGACCCCTGATGACGTTGCAGGTAACACTCATGACATCTTCAGAACCAGGCTGGGAATGGACGTACCTGTAGGTTGACGCAGAAATACTGTCGACTATGTGTGTATATTTGTACGTTTATTGCTTTGAATAATGTTTCTGTGCGTGTGTGTGCGTGTGTGTGTGTGTGTGTGTGTGTGTGCGTATGGTAGGACCCGCCCTCGCAGGTTAGAGTTGCAAACAGAGAGCGAGTCACACACACACAGGGAAAACACACAATTGTTCCTCAGCCAAATTAGACACTAAGTAATTGTGTGCAGATGGCAGGGACGAATCACAGCTGTTAACGTGCAGCAAAACATGAAATATGAAACAGCGACACGGCGCTGAGGAGAACGGCTCCGAGGAACAGACTCCTGTCGTCTCAATATGAGAAGCCATGATGTGGTCCGTGGTCCAGATATGGTTCTGCTGGTGTTATAGGCCATTAAAAGGATAAACGGATAGGTTATGATTTAAGGTGTTATTTGGTTTTGATGTGTATTTTCTACTCGTGTCTATTCAATGGGCGGCAGGTCATAGGTCGGGAGGTAGAGCGCCTGGCTAGGGATGGGATCGGCGCGACGCACAAAACCGGTTCGGTTCCAGCTCCCGGCAGAGTGGCCAAGTGTCCTTGCGCGCACGTGTGTGCTGTGTCACTGCTCACTCACATGTGTGACGAATAAAGACCCAGTGGTCCA
This sequence comes from Borostomias antarcticus, assembly GCF_949987555.1. Taxonomy (NCBI): domain Eukaryota; kingdom Metazoa; phylum Chordata; class Actinopteri; order Stomiiformes; family Stomiidae; genus Borostomias; species Borostomias antarcticus. The sequence goes on along the minus strand of NC_140263.1, from coordinate 4,937,616 downwards.
GTAATTATTATTATTATTATTATTAACACTGTACCTCCAAACATTTTTGATTCACTGTGTGATGTTTATTTATAGCAGACGGTGGTCAGCTTTGAACAGAAACAACATTCGGCATTTCACCTTTCCAATGTTATGTGACCTCATTCTGCCTTTCAATTATCCATGTACGTGTGAAGCACATAGGAAACCTGACCTCACCAAATTTCCTTCAGGCAACTGCCGCCTAATTCCCCATTTGTATAAAATTTGTGATTAGATCCGTGTTATCTGACAACAAGAATTTGAATTAGTGGAGCATTCATTATTGAAATATTGGAATGAGTCCTGGAACAATGAGCAGTATTGGAAGCCATTAATCAAAGCTGATACAGTAGAACGTAATAATGTCATTTTTTGTATTTAGTGTTCAAGCTCTTCATCAAACCATGGCTCGCTTTTCTCTCCGTTTAATTGGCTTCTGCACAGATGCGCTTTAAGATTACTGGTAAAAATTCTGGATTTTCATATTTAATGATCCATGTGCAACAAGCGTAATTTGGTGAAGAAGATATTGTGTTAATGAACCTTGAAGAGGACTAATAAGCAGCCTTGCCACCAGCTTTGCATTCTCTCGCTCTAATTTCTCTCTTTATCTTTGTTGTTGAAAATGTTGCGTATCTCAAAAATTCATTTGTGTATCTGATTTTTGCAGAATGCCTGGTTTGAAACAATATTTGAAAAAGTGAATTATGAAGTTAATTACAAAGTTAGTGAATTATTAAGATAATTACAAAGCAAACGGTAGAATATGTTTATTCAGACGACAAAGCCATGGCTTTGTAAACATTGTCATTGTTCAAACAGCAGCTTTTAATTAAAACAGTAGTGTTTTTCAGTCGGTTTTCAAACTTTTACCGTGTGGATATGCTCACACGCAGCGAATACCAACCCAGTCCCTTTCATAACAACCACAAATCTTCCGTTTCCCCTCCCTCGTTCCAAACCCTTGAATCCTGCCAAACACAACAATAGCAACCGGAGCGGTAGAGACATGATGAAGTTCCCTTCACACGCCTGGCGAGACTCCTGCTACAGCTGGATGAAATAGAGGCCGGTCCTAGAGAGACAGAGGCCTATACTGTAAGCTTTTGTTGCTAAGCTGGCAGTTGACATCACTGGGAGTTTTTAGTCGGCTGTTCTGATCACGGTGCCATAATGCTTTGTAAATCAACCCAAGTCAACCTTTAGATTGTTTGGTTCCACTGGTTGATATACAATATTTGTCAAAAAACAACAGCAAGACAAAACAACAGCATGTTGACTTGAAACGGAAAGGGTAAGTACGAATTTAAATGATTCTATGTTGAATCGGCCACACGCCTCCTGGAAATGTTCCATTTTCGTTTGAAACCTTTTCGTTTGTCATTCACCTGAGTTATAGTTATTAAACGCCCAACCCACGGCCAAACTGTACACTCTGGTCTCTGTGTGCCGCTGCCAAGTTGTTGTTGGATTTCCCTGTCCCCTGGGTTGCATACTCTCAATCAGGGCCGTTGCTAGGAATTCTGGGCCCCCTTAAAGAATATTGGTGTGGGTTCCTACCCCTCCGACTTTTCGTCACCACTTTTTTCGACCCCTTTATTATTATTATTATTAAATTATGTAACATTTTGTATTTATTTTTCTGTTTCTCTATGTTCTTTTTCCAATTAACCTCTCCATAGACATTTCCTTGTGTACTTCCTGTGCTTGGACTGTCTCTGTCTGTAGCAGTTTCATGACTGGAACTACTATGAGCCTCTTCACTCCCTTCACTCTCTGTTTCTAACTGGCTAGGACCTGGCTCTGTAGACAGTAAGACCAGAACAGTGTCTTCTTAAGACTTGGGAATACATCTATGTAGCACTGTAGAGTTTACAGGAAGCTGGCTAGGCGGCTGTTGATTGGCTAATAAACACCTCTCTTATTTCAAGAGCATTTATATGTAGGCTATCTTAACCTGGATTACATCTACATGTTGCTATTCAGTACAGTAGTTCAGTAATAAGTTTAATAGCCAACCAGTGTCTACCTCACTCACTCACCATCTAAAGCATCTTCTGGGGGCTGGGGGTGGGTGTCTAGGTCAGACGAGGCCACAGCTGATTCTGTGAGTAGCAGGACATAAAGGTTTTAAAAAGAAATCAACTCTATATGGATTTATATTAATTAACTTAACACCATGTATTCATTATTAACCATGAATTTCTTTATCGAATGTAACTGTTTCATATGTAGGCTATCTTAACCTGGGTTAACTTACATCTAGCCTACATTTTGCTATTCATAGCAGTACAGTAGTTTAGTAATAAGTTTAATAGCCAACCAGTGTCTACCTCACTCACTCACCATCTAAAGCATCTTCTGGGGGCTGGGGGTGGGTGTCTAGGTCAGACGAGGCCACAGCTGATTCTGTGAGTAGCAGGACATAAAGGTTTTAAAAAGAAATCAACTCTATATGGATTTATATTAATTAACTTAACACCATGTATTCATTATTAACCATGAATTTCTTTATCGAATGTAACTGTTTCATATGTAGGCTATCTTAACCTGGGTTAACTTACATCTAGCCTACATTTTGCTATTCATAGCAGTACAGTAGTTTAGTAATAAGTTTAATAGCCAACCAGTGTCTACCTCACTCACTCACCATCTAAAGCATCTTCTTGGGGCTGGGGGTGGGTGTCTAGATCAGAGGGGGCCACAGCTGATTCTGTGAGTATCAATCAATCAATCAATCAATCAATCAATCAATCAATCAATCAATCAATCAATCAATCAAAGCTTTATTATGAGTAGCAGCACATAAAGGTTTTAAAAAGACATGTCAACAGGACCGGCTAGCATAGCACATTATAATATAAGCATTCATGCGAGTGGAAACATGTGTCCTGGCTGCTGCTACTGGATTTGTATGTATTTATTTGGACAGGAAGTATTTGCAAGTGTGCCAGCTGGCAAGCTAGCTAACAGTATCCACCTCACTAGAACAGTGCAGTGGTTGAGGCTGGCTAGTGAAAGCTAGCTTACTAGAACTGTAGTAGCTGTCTAGTTAATGGTAGCTAACGTTATCTAGCAGCTAGCTAACCAGATCGAGTTGTTACCAGAACATGAGCTTACTAGTGTTAGCTACCTAGCTTAGCACTTTCTAACACACTAGACCAACGGCTCTCGTTGTCATGGTTACTGTGAGACCGCGGGCAACTGACCGACCGTCAGTTGTTGACCGTCAGTTACTGACCGTTAGATAGATACTTAGTATCTTATATCTTATCTTATCTTATATCTTATCTTATCTTAGTATCTTATATCTTATCTTATCTTATATCTTATCTTATCTATCTACTAGTTACTGACCGTCAGTTACTGAGTTGTTGACCGTCAGTTACTGACCGACCGTCAACAAAGCTACTCTCACCTTTCTTGCGGAAAAATTTTTCTTATGGGCTCCCAGTCTGCTGCCTTTTCTCCTGGCCTCTCTCTCCACTCTTTTCTCCTGGCCTCTCTCTCCACTCTTTTCTCCTGGCCTCTCTCTCCACTCTTTTCTCCTGGCCTCTCTCTCCACTCTTTTCTCCTGGCCTCTCTCTCCACTCTTTTCTCCTGGCCTCTCTCTCCACTCTTTTCTCCTGGCCTCTCTCTCTCCACTCTTTTCTCCTGGCCTCTCTCTCTCTCCACTCTTTTCTCCTGGCCTCTCTCTCTCTCCACTCTTTTCTCCTGGCCTCTCTCTCCACTCTTTTCTCCTGGTCTCTCTCTCTCCACTCTTTTCTCCTGGCCTCTCTCTCCACTCTTTTCTCCTGGCCTCTCTCTCCACTCTTTTCTCCTGGCCTCTCTCTCCACTCTTTTCTCCTGGCCTCTCTCTCCACTCTTTTCTCCTGGCCTCTCTCTCCACTCTTTTCTCCTGGCCTCTCTCTCCACTCTTTTCTGGTGTGTATTTATGTTTGGGCTTGATGTTTATGATTGAACGTGAGGCTATTAGTGCTAGTATTTGACAGCCGGCCGGCATAGTGACGTTAATGTCAAAAGAGGTGAGACTTGCTAGCATGAACCATGGCATGGACCAAACCATTTAAGAAGGGGGATATTGAACCATGGCATGGACCAAACCATTTAAGAAGGGGGATATTGCTCAGGAAATTAAAACTTTTTTCATCTGTATTGCATTATTTGTGGCTTAATTTGAATTGTGATGCAGCATTAGTGTGACTGATCTACATGCAGAATAATTTTGTCATAGAAAGAGGGACCTCTTGTTTTTTTTTGTGGGCCCTGCTTGCTTGTGGGCCCTTATAATCATCATCACCTTTCACCGCATGTGCTAAACTGACTGTATATGTCACTATCTGGTATAAAATCAGATTATCTTGTGTCTATTATGATTTAAGACTTGGCCCCTCTTGCAAATAGACCTAAGGAAATAACATGACACTTCCAGGCCACTATAGCGAAGGAATTGAAATACAGATGTGTTTTTCCATGCAATATTCCCATTCCCTGCTTCACTTTACAAAGACCATAACTGATTCTGTATCCTATGTTTTGTCACTCTCAACACTATCCAATAGCACTGCATTTAATTACTGTGGCAATTAAAGCTCACCCACGATGACACTTTACATTCTACTTTCTCTTCTAGGTCTTCAGAGAAACAGGAATTAACTGTCACAAATTATATCCCAGACCCCCTTTTGTAGGGTGCTGTCTAAGTATGTGTGGGAGGACTATAAATTTGCATAGAGCTCAACAGAGACCTTAATAGCTTTTAACCATTGCCAGCAGGCTAAAAACACAATTAGTGCTATTAATTCAATCTTGTCACCTGCCACCCACATTCACTGTATGCTGCTGTCTTTGTTCTGAGGTTCCTTTGAATGTCACCAACCAAACCCGCCTGTATCCAAACCCACAGAACTGGGATTGTTTTAGCACTGGCAGGGAGGGACTGTTACTGAATGTTTCCACGAGGATGCTGCGATGGCTTTGAGACAGTTCTGCCAAGGTCATTTGCAGGTTTATGACAGAACATCACTTTCTTTCTTTCTTTCTTTCTTTCTTTCTTTCTTTCTTTCTTTCTTTCTTTCTTTCTTTCTTTCTAATTATCTATCTGTCTATTGATCTGTCTGTCTGTCTGTCTGTCTGTCCGTCTATCTATCTATCTATCTATCTATCTATCTATCTATCTATCTATCTATCTATCTATCTATCTATCTATCTATCTCAAACAATATGTCGGTATCACTAGTCACGGTGTAACTTTGAATGTTTTTTTAGAAGATAAATCTGGATTTCCTAGGTAATCCCCTATCCAATCTACATATCCGTAAAGCGAGTACAGTGTGTTAGCGAGATGAAGATAGGAGTTGAGATAATCCTTTTCTTTGCCTTGTATCCTGGGGAGACGAACACATGGATCCATCCAGAGAAAGTCAGTTACTCAAAGCGTTAAACCAAATGTTTATTTTTCGTGTTTGAAACTACACATTAACTAGCACAGAGGACTCTTCTGGTTAAAAATCCTCCACGTAGTGAGGTTAGAAATGAACACAAAACATTTAATACATTAGGACCACGGCCACAAATATTTTTCTCATGACTTCATCAGTTTTCAAAATGGCATACAATAAAAAACAAAAAAGAGAAGTGATGAAAGAAAAATGTAATCATACTGTACCCTGTCAAACAGGGTCTGAAATATACAGTTCTGGATACTGAAACCTCTAGACTTTTAATTAATATATTTAAGAGGATAAGTAACATTAAAAAAAAATCAGCAACATTCAAAATGTTCTTCGGTATTTACAACAGTTTCACTGTTAGGTGGTGATTTAATGACATAACTGCCACAACCCCCCAGACCAGAATCAAAAAGTATTTTAAATCTATATCTGGCACAACCAGATGAGCTCAAGCAAATATATTCAAATATTTCTTGACCCTGGTCTGCTACTCAAAAGGGTCAAATTAGCCAGCTTTTACACCTCAATACGCTTCGTGTAAATTACAAAAAACTGGCATAGTTGTGGACTTTATAGTGATATCTGATACCTGATAAGCCAATCAGAGGCCAGTTACATAGCGTCCATTTTATATTTGGCCTCCTAGTTTGGTGTTTAGTGGCTAAATGTACCCTTGACTTAGTTAAGTATCACTGCTACGCTTTATTATACACTATTTTTTTTGTAAATATCAGAATACACGAGATTACATGAATGAACACAAGAGATAGTTACAAGACATGTTAAAACAAAATTAAAATGTAGAAAATTAAGACAAAGTTATGGTAGCGATTAAGGTAAGAAGAGGTAGTATGCAATGTGACTGAAAGTGTTGTGATGATGTCAATGTCTAACACGTCGGATAAGAAAATTACTTTTATTTTGACTAGAGTTTGGAGGAAATTGCATTTGAAACATTTTCAAATGCTTGAGATACACTCGTTTTTAGCTTGGCTAGTGAACTGGAATCAACAGAATCATCTTGGAAGCGCACCTCAATCACGCCGAAACCTCACAGGACCACGTTTACCACCCTGGTGGACTACCTCAAGTATTCCAGATGTAATTTCCAACCAAAGTCTCGTGTGACATGACTCGATGCGTCTCCTCAATGGTGTTACAATAATAAGTGCCATCTTAGGATACGGTAACACGTCATTGTCGAACTTTGAATGATGCGCGACAGCATTTTATGCTCCACAAAGAAATAAACACCATTCAATATGACTGAGCCATCGAACTTAGAAGAGTGCACAGTGTTGGTAAGAGACTGTCTTCGATTATTCAAAGTAAATGTTCAGCTGAAAAGCATGACCAAAAGCTGCCATCAAATGAGCTGTTTGATGTCATTCCATAAAAGCTGTCAGATCCTGCGTTTCTTTATCAGGAGGCTAATGCCAGATGCCGCCAGTCCACTGAAGGAGCGTTGCGTCCCTCCTGTTCGTTGAAGCATCCTGGCACTCCAACCATCAATTGAACCCTTGAAGATTGAGAACCTACTCAATAGATGTACACCCACACAGACACAGTCCGATTTAATCTATTAGGCCACGCGTTTTCAGTCTTTGCTGGGAGGTGAAGAAAGAATGACGAGTGAGCACATCTGCAGGATTGAGATGAGTCTGGTTTGAAGAGTCTACTTTGGATCTATGTTAGCTTCTCTTATGTCTATTCAGAACCCCATTCCCTTTTTAAAAACGCCAACCTCAGCTGGTCCAGTCCGTATGTTCATATTCACAAAATGCTGTAAGAAGCTGTGTCCAGTCATAATATGCTTGGTTGTGTTTATCTGAGGGCCAAGGAACGGAAATTCCAAAATGGCCGACATTGTCTGGTGAAAGTGGAAGGGGGAGGAGTTAAACTCAGTGGAGGGAGGGGCGATGGGTTCGTTTTGTTCTGTTTAGTTCAATCCCATTGGTCCAGAGCCTTGTGTTGTGGTCTTGCGGGGGGAAGTCAGTTTGAGGTATCGGAGTGCACACTCCCTGGCCCTTCTGTGGGGGACGTCACCGAGGAGGGTGTGGGCGCATCATGCCAGCCCCCATTACCCTAGAGACAAAAGCAAGAGAAAGAAAGAGTTAAACATGAATTTACTAATTACAGTAACAGTTTAAGTCCATGTCAGTGGCTTACATTTCTATGAAAGTATTTTTATACTTGGTTTTAAAAATAAGAGCACGCGAGTGGTCGATTCAAGCTGGTTTTAAACAAAAGACGATAGTTTTATTCTGTTACGATTTGCAAATTCGGACTCGAGAACAGGAAGTGTATCCAAGTCAAGAGTGAGTGACTGGGGAATGAAATCGATAGTTTATAACGTGAAAAAGGAAGTGACACAGTTTCAGGATGAAGAGGACAGGGAAGTGATGTCACACAGGAAGAATTTGTAGTTTTAACAGACTGATTCTAGAGGGACGAACTACAAAGTTAGAACAACAGTCAAGTAGGTAAACAAAACACTTTGGTGAGACTTGAATTTCATTCACATTTCCTGTCACAAATGCTGCCGTTTTTGCAGTTATTAGTAAACAATCCTTTTAGTACTTTTGACTGAATATAAAACTCCAGTCTGGTTATTGAGCGGAGCGGGCTGCTACTTCTCATCATGTTAGAGAGTTCCAATCTGACAGAATCTCTGTTCAGGCTGTTTCTACAATTCAAATTAAATGAAATAGATCATCAATTAATCACCAATGAGTGAACAAAGCTACGGTCTGGAGGGCATCTCTCCTTCTCTCCCTCAGCTGTCAGAGTGAGTGGACCCACAATCATCCCTCTCTCTCTCTCTCTCTCTCTCTCTCTCTCTCTCTCTCTGTCTTTCTCACTCTCTCTCTCTTTGGTCACACGGCATGTGTGACCCAAATCCGATCTTTTTGCGTACATGCGACTCAGGTCAGATTTTTTCCTGACCGTCTGAACAGCGCAAGTCCTGACGTCTTTGTTATTGTTCTTCTGCGCATGCGGGTCTGTTCAGGGTGTGGGCTGTTCACACGGGGGTCAAATATAGGTCAAATATAGGTTACATTTAAAAAGTCATGTGAACAGCTAAACAAAAAAAATCGGATCTGTGTTAAAAAATCGGAATTGAGCATTAAAACCTGCCGTATGAACTAAGCCTCTCTCTCTCTCTCTCTCTCCCTCTCTCACTCTCTCTCTGTGTCTCTTGCTCTCTCGCCAGAGGGGGCGAGCCCCATTGGATTACATCTGACATCAGCAGCCCAAGTCTCTCTCTCTCTCTCTCTCTCTCGCTGACAAATTTGCCCTACGTCCTGGTCATTGAAGGCGAGTGCTGAAATCAATGTCTTATCGTATTTCTGTGGTGGCCTGTCGCTGCATATTGTCGTGTCAGTCAGGGGGAAGGGAGGGAGGCCGCGGGAAACAGCTTCATGGGGACAGCGGTGAGCGGATGTGACGGGAAGAGACGCACCGGCCTCGTTCTGGACCACAATAACGCTCTATCAACATATTTTTTCATATATTATTAAATATATTTCTCATATAATATATGTAATAATATGTGTATTATCTATCAAATGTTTTCTAAATGATGCAGTTGACAACTACAACTAAAAGAAAATATGTGAAAAATATATGAAATATATTTTATAATATATGAAAAAATATATTGATAGAGCATCTTCTAATCCAGAACCTTCTAATCCAGAACCTTCTAATCCAGAACCTTCTAATCCAGAACAAGACGAGGCCTGCTTCCTCCAATCGTCTTTTAGCTAGAGTTTTAATTTGCATAATTTAGAATGTTTGATATTTGTTTGTTTTGTTTGTTTGTTTGCACCTTTTAAAAAACGTTCCTTATGTCTGCTTGTTTGTTGGTGTGTGTGAACGGAAGGCGGAAAGTCGAGCCGCTTGTGTAGAGAGGAGACGAGATCTAGTTATGGGTTTATTGTATCTTGGCTTATATCTCGTCACGGCTCTTCTGTTGATTTCAAATCTAGAATTGGATCAGACCAGTTTAGCTTTCACACCCCTTTATGGAGAAAAGTGTGATTTATAAACCGTTTTTGCGTCTTTATTTGCGTAGCGCAAATGCAATTTTCATGTTCCTCTCTACACCACCGTGCTACGCTTTCATCATCAACAAGCGACTGTATTTACACTCATTTGCTCCGAGACGAAGTGAAGAGATTAACTTAAAGCAGCGACCTTCAACAAGAAAAACAGTAAGCAATATACCGAGAGACCAGATGGGGTTACAATAATGGAGAAACGATTCTGCTTCTCATTCACTGCTGGAGAAAGCAGACAACAAATGCTAATATTTCTCCACAGCCGAGGTTGAGGGAGAGACCGTCGGAGAGAGAGAGAGAGAGAGAGAGGCGCTGTCTCCCTTTCTCTCTCTCCCTCTTTGCGACTCATCCTCCGCCAATAAATTAATCTGGTCCACGGTAGCCGAGGATTGTCTGCAGTATTGTAAAGAAGCGTCTTATCAGACCTCATCAGAAAGGCGATAGTCACATCTGTACGAGGCTGCGAGGCAATTCCAGTTTCATATTTCATTACTGTGATAAGAAGATGGACTGCAAATGCTCTCTCAGAAGCATTTCAAAGTAGTTAAATGAAAACATAGATATGCCAACGGAGAAAAGAGCGCCGAACACCCCCCCCCTCACACACACACACACACACACACTCCCGATACACCCCCCTACACACACACACACACACACTCCTTTCATATGGCTTTGCTGCGGGGGTATTATAAAATGCATTTCACAAATGGAACGGAGCACGCTGGCTTTTTTTCCATTTAAATGTCTTGGGCGGTTGTGCATGTCTTGGGATGGGTGATCTGTGTGTGTGTGTGTGTGTGTGTGTGTGTGTGTGTGTGTGTGTGTGTGTGTGAGAGCATTAATATAAAGCCATACATTTATCTGGGCCTTTTTTCAGAGCCCCCCGTCAGCTAGCGCGTCCTTAATCTGGGCTGTCATATATTTGCTCGGCGTCGGCGGCGTGATCACACACTGGCTTCCTGAAAGGGGCCGGCCAGCCCTGGCCAGCTGAGATTACCCCCGGACTCACTTCACTATCTCTGCCCAAGACCCCCGCCCCCCCAGACCCCCAAATAACTGCATTATAGTGTGTGTGTCTGTGTGTAAGTGTGTGTGTGTGTGTGTGTGTGTGTGTGTGTGTGTGAGAGAGAGAGGGAGAGAGTGTCCGTGTGTGTGTCTGTGTGTGTGTGTGTGTGTGAGAGAGAGAGAGAGAGTGTGTGTGTGTGTGTGTGTGTGTGTGTGTGTGTGTGAGAGAGAGAGGGAGAGAGAGAGAGTGTGTGTGTGTCTGTGTGTGTGTGTGTGTGGGAGAGAGAGAGAGATAGAGTGTCCGTGTGTGTGTGTGTGTGTGTGTGTGTGTGTGTGTGTGAGAGAGAGAGTGTGTGTGTGTGTGTGTGTGTGTGTGTGTGAGAGAGAGAGAGATAGTGTGTGTGTGTGTGTGTGTGTGTGTGTGTGTGTGAGAGAGAGAGAGATAGTGTGTGTGTGTGTGTGTGTGTGTGTGTGTGTGTGTGTGTGTGTATACAGAGAGGAGTCATACATATGTGGAAACACTATTTGTGTGCCACCATATTGTAACCTGGTCGTATGGTTTTGGAAAAATGGAACAAAAATGTTTTGACTCATTACGGCCGTCGTTGCCTCTGTAATCATCATCATCATCATCATCATCTTCATCATCATCGTTGTTGTGAAGTCATTATCCAAGCGCTGGGGAGCAGGGTCATTCATCGTCATGGTGAGGGCGAGGGCGTGCTTACATTCAGACCGTGTGGGCTGTACAGGGGGTGTCGAACGCCATCACTGTATCCTGCCGTCTGACTGATAGCATGGCGTGTGGTATCCCCCTGCAGAGAGAGAGAGAGAGAGGGGGGAGAGGAGACAGAGAGGGAGGGGGGGGGGAGGAGGGAGAGAGAGAGAGGGGGGAGAGGAGGGAGAGAGAGAGAAAGAGAGAGAGAGAGAGAGGGGGGGAGAGAGAGAGAGAGGGGGGGGAGAGGAGGGAGAGAGAGAGAGAGGAGGGAGAGAGAGAGAGGAGAGAGAGGAGGGAGAGAGAGAGAGAGGGGGGGGAGAGGAGGGAGAGAGAAAGAGAAGGGGGAGAGGAGGGAGAGAGAGAGAGGGGGGGAGAGGAGGGAGAGAGAGAGAGAGAGAGAGAGAGAGGGAGGAGGTAGGTGAGGTTAAGTGAAAATGAAGAGGTGAAAAAAGGACGAGATCAAAGGAAGGGAGGTAGAGCAGAGGGAGGGTGAGGAAGAGAGAGAGAGAGAGAGAGAGAGAGAGAGGAGGGAGGAGAAAAGGAGTCAGTGTCAATGCCACACCATGTCCCACTCCATCATTTTGAATGAACGATAAAAAATGACAATAACAATTGCCACAACAAAAGACACACACCGATGGGAGGGGTTAAAGCGCTGTAGGAAACGAATGACCTTGCATTGTCTGTAGACTGAGGACAAAACTAATGCTGTTTTATTGTTGTATTTAACTTACTATGCATAATTCAAAAGTGCATGATCATTACACGAAAGTCCTTGCGGACTCGCACGTGTGCACACACACACGCACACACACACACACACACACACACGCACACACACACCCAACAGTTGGTGATCTAGGTGTACTGATATAGCCTACTGTGTCTTTGCTGTCTGTTTGTATAAAGGTTTAAAAAACAAATAGCTGATCCTAGTAGCTATTTAATTTAAGTCATTTATTTATGGCACCAGGATGATTTTCCATGGTTATTAATGACTAGTAAATATGTCTAAAACTTTTAATTCAGTCCTTCAAAGTGGTGACATGTTGAAAATGAAATATTGAAATGTAAAATTCACATATAAATGAAATGGGGAAAATTTGAGGGGAAAAAAAAAAATTCTACATAATTATATCTATAGAGTAATTAATAAGTAATCAGGCTACCAACAGACTTGACACAGGACAACAGTTGATGGACGACTGTTCTACAATCCTAATATTGCTCAAGTACCTCAGTAAAGTTCTAATACTGACTCCTAACTGGTAAAAACAAGTCATGGAGAACCACAGTAGCAAAGTCAAACAGGAAGTGACAAAAACCGAGATATGACCATAATGACTTGACACAGGACAAAGGAGAGCCCTCATACAGGACAGTCAAGTTTGACTGTTAAAAAAGGAAGCGGTACAGTAAGCTACCATAGCGTTGTCATGACACCATGGGGAATCCCACCCCAAGAGCTCAAGTCAGAGCCATATGCTACTGTACTTAAATCGTACACAGAGAACACCTGCTATCTACTGTATTACAGTACACTAGAGTGAGGTCACAACAATAAAACTATCTTATACTTTGGGGTATGTACAATACCATGAAAAACCAAAACAAGACCCACACATTATGATTATTTCTACAAAAGTAAGACAACATTCCTTTTTTTTTTAAACGCCCCTAAATCTCGGATGGAATGATAGCCTGTCCTGTGACGGTGACCTTTGCCCCCCCTGACCTCACTTCCTGGCCTGGCTGTCGGCTCCTACCTGTGACTGCACATTGGCTCCGACTTGAGCCCCCTGGTAAGAGGGCCCATTCAGACTCATGAACAAGTCCCCAGAGCTGGGGAGGCTAAAAGAGGCGGAGGAACCTGGGGAGGAACACATGGAAGCAGCTGAATATACTGGGACACCATGCTGAGAGACACACACACACACACACACACACACACACACACGCATGTACACACACACACACACACACACACACACACACACACAGACAAACAGACGCACACACACACACGCATGCAGGCATGCACGTACACACACATGCATGCACGCATGCATGCATGCATGCACACACACACAGAGACAAACAGACACACACACAAACACACACACATGCACCCAATTAAATCCTGTGTCCTCGGACTCCTGAGAATATAAAGAGCTACTGTACAGCAAACTAAACACAAACTCTAATTTAAAAGATTTCACTTCAGCTCTTTTTTGTTAAAAAATTGACAGATTGCTGAACAAACAACTAATGTGAGGTTAAGGAGGCCTGTGTTAAGAGTATTAACACACAGACAGACAGACTAGAGAACTGTGTTAGGACACAGACAGACAGACAGACACTCTCTCCATCCACCAAAAAAGTGAAAGTTGAGCTTAAAAGGACAGAAGAAGAGGATACAGGAGTAGACCAAGGCAAAAGAATGAGAATTGTAGATTTAGATAACCCTACACCACATCAACTACTTCACAACACAACAGGAAACAAGTCATGTCCTAAATTCAATGGAAAAAAGACGATTGGTTGATGGGATGGAGTGGAGGCGGGTTCAGGCAGGCACTATGGGAGGGGTGTGGGGAATGGACCAATGGGAGAGCTTCTACATGAGTATGGTTCTACAGTATGCCATGAAGGAGTTCGAGGGGTCAGTACCAGTGAACATGTTGGATAAAAGGGAGTTTTTGCTCTCGGCAGTGTCCAGTTGAAACTCCTCATCCTTCATTTGGAAGCCTGGGTAGAAGAGAAGGGATTCACTTCAGAGCCCTGACCTCTCACCTCTGACCTCTGATTCTACCCCCAGCAGCTACGAGACTGACTTCCTCCCTGCTAGAATATCACTTCCTCCCCGCTAGAATATCACTTCCTCCCTGCTAGAATATCACTTCCTCCCTGCTAGAATATCACTTCCTCCCTGCTAGAATATCACTTCCTCCCTGCTAGAATATCCCTTCCTCCCTGCTAGAATATCACTTCCTCCCTGCTAGAATATCACTTCCTCCCTGCTAGAATATCACTTCCTCCCTGCTAGAATAACACTTCCTCCCTGCTAGAATATCACTTCCTCCCTACTATAATATCACTTCCTCCCTGCTAGAATATCACTTCCTCCCTGCTAGAATATCACTTCCTCCCTGCTAGAATATCACTTTCTTCCTGCTAGAATATCACTTCCTCCCTGCTAGAATATCACTTCCTCCCTGCTAGAATATCACTTCCTCCCTGCTAGAATATCACTTCCTCCCTGCTAGAATATCACTTCCTCCCTGCTAGAATATTACTTCCTCCTTGATAGAATATCACTTCCTCCCTGCTAGAATATCACTTCCTCCCTGCTAGAATATCACTTCCTCCCTGCTAGAATATCACTTCCTCCCTGCTAGAATATCCCTTCCTCCCTGCTAGAATATCACTTCCTCCCTGCTAGAATATCACTTCCTCCCTGCTAGAATATCACTTCCTCCCTGCTAGAATATCACTTCCTCCCTGCTAAAATATCACTTCTTCCCTGCTAGAATATCACTTCCTCCCTGCTAGAATATCACTTCCTCTCTGCTAGAATATCACTTCCTCCCTGCTAGAATATCCCTTCCTCCCTGCTAGAATATCACTTCCTCTCTGCTAGAATATCACTTCCTCCCTGCTAGAATATCACTTCCTCCCTGCTAGAATATCATTATACACTAGAACCTGACAGAACCCAACCCTTTGGGAATGAGGGTCTTTCTCATCTCTGAAATGTTTAAATACCCCACATTTACACTCAGAATAAAGCAATAAATAGTCCTCTATAACAATCGAAAACGCATTGAAATTGCAATCAAATAGCCAACTCTGTGCAGGCCATCATGTGAAGTTACAGTAAGGTGCTCAATTTGACGGCCACTTCTGGTTCTGACACCCGTTCAGTTGACTGGACTTTTCTCTGAGGTTTGGATCTCTGAGGTACTGTACTATCCAAGGCGATAGTAGATGTAAAAGTAGTACTTAGTACTTAGGAAAATACTTTTTCGGTGCTTGACATACTTCTTCATAAATTGACACCTGACATTGCTTCATTGATGAACAGGGATTGGTTGTGTCAATGAATTAGTTACAGTCTGTCATTAAAGAGAGTTTGATAAGGTATTTTTACCTGAACTATAGGTCTGTCTTCAACAATGCACTCCAGGTTTTGTTGTTTGTGCTACAGTATTAAATGTTATTTTGTCGGGGAGTCAGCCTACCGGAGGTGGGCGTGGTCGGGGAGTCGGCCTATCAGAGGTGGGCGTGGTCGGGGAGTCAGCCTATCAGAGGTGGGCGTGGTGGGGGAGTCAGCCTACCGGAGGTGGGCGTGGTGGGGGAGTCAGCCTACCGGAGGTGGGCGTGGTGGGGGAGTCAGCCTATCAGAGGTGGGCGTGGTGGGGGAGTCAGCCTATCAGAGGTGGGCGTGGTGGGGGAGTCGGCCTATCAGAGGTGGGCGTGGTGGGGGAGTCGGCCTATCAGAGGTGGGCGTGGTGGGGGAGTCGGCCTACCGGAGGTGGGCGTGGTCGGAGAGTTGGCCTGGCTGTTCTGCACGGCGGCCGCCACGGCGTGGGCGGCGGTCACGGCGGTCTTGGCGGCGTAGAGGTTGGCCTCCTCCTGGAACTTCCCGATGTTCTTCTTATACCGGATCCGCTTGTTACCGAACCAGTTAGACACCTGGAGAGGACGAGGAAAGGAGAGAAGGAGAGGTAGAGAGAGAGAGAGAGAGAGAGACAGAGAGAGAGACAGAGAAAGGGTTGTGACAAGGAGAAGGAGAGATTGGACACCTACAGTGGATTTTCCAGGTGCTGTAATATGTTTGGTCTTACTCAGCTAATAAAAGACCCTACCCAACTCAACTCAGAGTCAATTGATCAGACAATTGATCTGATATTAGTCTCAGATAAGGAGAATATCGCTCAGAGTGGAGTAATAGTGTACGCCATGAGTGAACACTTTCTAACCTATTGCACTAGAAAGCTGCAAAGAGTCACATTTGACAGACATAAAACTATCAAAATTAGATCTCTTAAACGGTACACAGCAGACCGGCTCAGAGAGAAAATCCAGACGCTGGATTGGTCATCAGTTTTAAACACTAGAAATATCAACCTGGCTTGGGAAAACTTCAAAAGCTTCTTTCTGTTATTGATTCAGTGGCTCCTGCAAGGTCAATCGGGGTAAGGCGAAGGTCATATCCTTGGTTTAACGCCGAGGTACTTGAAGCCATCAGCGCTAGGGATAAAGCCATGTCCAAGTACAAACACTCAGGAGACCTAGCTGACTTCTCGCAGTCTCAAGCCTGTAGGACCGAGGCCCAGCGTTCAGTCAAGGAGGCAAAAAAAAATTACTTCTCCGAACAGATAAGTGAGAACAAGGATAACCCCCAATATCTGTAGAAAGTTCTAGAAAATCGTGGATGTGCAACTAAGACGAAAAACTCTTCCAGTTCATGCATTACTCTCTCCATAGATGGAAAGGAGGTGAATAAAAAGATTGAAATTGCCAATCATTTCAATGTTTATTTCACCTCAGTTGCTCACAAACGTGTGGAGAAGCTTCCACCCAGCCCAGGTGTGTACGGGCCTGAACATATTCCGGCTTTTTATTCAAAGCTAGGTGTGATTCCTAACAGCTTTTCTTTTAATCTTGTGTCAGTTGAAAAAATTGGCAGGATGTTGAAGGACCTTAACTCTAGCTAAAGCTACAGGGCTCGATAATATCTCCGCCAGGTTCTTGAAAGATGCAGTCGACCTGATAACCCCTTTGATTGCTCATATTATTAATTTGTCCTTAGAGCAAGGTAGAGTTCCTGATGAAATGAAACTCTAAAGTCATTCCACTTTTTAAGAAAGGTGTCAGGTCTGAACCGGGAAATTACCGACCGGTCTATCTTGATTATTACAGGGTTTATTAGTTGGTAATTACATGATATCTACTGCTGGTAACTACTAGTAATTTGTTGGTAATTCCCGAGTAATAATGTAGATATTACCAGGGTATTACTATGTTATTACCGTGTTGTAATGTAAAGTGGTACCTACTTTCTTTATGGTAACACTGGTATACAGTAACTGTGTGTACACTTGTGTTTTGTACTTGTTTGTGTGTATGTGTGCGTGCGTGTGTGTGTGTGCGTACGTGCGTGCGTGTGTGTGCATGCGTATAAGTCACTGTCTCGAAAGGTCTTTCGTTTTATAAGGTCACAGGACACTAAACCTGACTGACCAAAGTCTATAAACCTGAAGGAACACGGAGGCAGGCCGGTTCAGATGAGGGCGCGCATATGGAGCAGTCGTACCAGCGCCTGCCAGAGTTTTACAACCAGAAGTAGAGATACTGTTGTTTATTCAACGCAACACGGGCGGCATTAACAGTGAAAACAAGAGACATATGCATCGTATCCTGCTATCACAGCAGAACTATGGTTATTTTTAAGTGTACTTCTAGTGTACTGTATCAAAAGAGATTTTGAAAGATAATTGGATTGTTGATTGCTACCTTGTTGAAAATGCAAAACACCATATCTAACA
>NC_140263.1:4914801-4917301 GCF_949987555.1 Borostomias antarcticus | reverse complement strand
ATTTACAAATCCATTCTTGGTCTGCTTCCCACCTACTTATCTACTCTCCTTTCGCGCAAACACTCCACCTACGGCCTTCGTTCTCAGGACATCATAACGTACTCCATCCCCCTGGTCCGTACTGAGAGAGGCAAAAGAGCATTCTCATATGCAGCCCCTTCCTCTTGGAACTCCTTACAGCTGAGTTTTAAGTTGTCCAATTTGATCTCTCTCACAAGATTTAAGCGACTATTGTCTGATTCAGTGAGTGTGCCAATGTCATGTTCTTGCACTCTAAGATAACTCTCCCCTGTTCTCATCCCCCATGCACTTTGCACTTTTAGACTTCCGACTTTTATTGTTGTTATTGTTACACATAGTCCTGTATGTTTTATTGTAATTCTATCCTGTTGTTTGTAACGTGCTGAATGATTGTGAACAGGTCACACTTGAAAATGAGTCCTCTGAACTCAACGTGTTTTTTTTTTACCTGTATAAATAAAGGTTAAATAAATAAAAAAACAACGACAAGAAAGCACACAGATCAGATGAGGAGAGAGTCGTGACATACCTGTGACACTGTGATGGTGCTTCCCCCGCCCTAAGGGCAGAAAAAAGGGCTTTTTTACTGCGTTTGACTCTGCAGGCCGAACTCCCTCCACACACCCTCCCCAACACAACAGATCACAACATTTCCACATCAGAAGCTTAAACTGATTGACAAAAAAAAAAGACGAGTCAACAAAAAAAAAAAAGTAGAAAACGCCCTCGTAAGAGCAGGACAACAAATTGTGAGGTAAAAAATCGTTAAATGATCACTTTAACTATAAAAAACGCATCCAGGTAAGATTTCGATACTCTATTGTGATTCCCCTCTGTTTTCCTGTAACTTTGGAACACAGGGGGCTTAGGGAAAAAGAGGTCAAGGGTCACTGGGGTCAAAATAGGGATAGCCGTCTGAGAAAACGGCCGATTTGAATGGAACATCTAGTTGTGTTGGAGCAGGGGGGTTGAGAAATGTCGACCACCTACGGGGGGTTGCCTGTGCAGGTCATTCGCGCTTCTTATCGGCGCGTTAGCATGTTAGCGTTTAGCTTTAGCGTTAGCGACCGCCGCGGCATCACACGCTCCAGTTGCGTCTCGCCGCCGTCACAGTGTCACAGTGTGCACGAGGCTGAGTAGATCTGACAGGCTGGGAGGACACACACACACGCGCACACACACACACACACACACACACACACGTGGCAGGTGGGGAAGGATGTGAGGGGAGACACGCAGATTGGAATGGAAACTATGGCCCAGAGACAACAGGGAAGCGCCGCGAAAGGTCGGTTAAAGAAAGTCACTTCCTGGCGGCCGTAACCTTCAGCCAATCAAGATGCTTCAATTCATTTGAATATTCAATCAGATACCGCTTAAATCCAGAGCCAATCGCTTGACACGCAGTACCAACGTCATCAGTCAAGCAGCAGAGTTTAGAATCTCTCCGATTGCGTGTCAACCAACCCCTTAGCTGGCTCGACTAAGACGAGCCAGTTACTTTACGTATTTATCTTTGGCACGTCTTCCCACCAGCCACAGCGTGTTTCCAGAGGGATGATGGAGAGGAGGAGGAGTGGAGGAGGAGGAGGAGGGACTTCCACACTCACCTGGGACACGGTGATGCTACACTTCTTAGCCAGCTCCTCCTTGGCCTCCTCGCTGGGGTAAGGGTTGCTGAGGTGTGAGTAGAAGTACTCGTTAAGGATCTCCGTGGCCTGCTTGCTGAAGTTCCGCCGTTTCCGCCTGCGAGGGGAGGCGAGACGGAGACAGAGTGAGGCCGGGGATCGCCCCGTGGTGAACGCGCAGTCTAACGAGCAGAATAGATGGAGGTAGAAGCTACCTGTGAAGAAAATGGATGCGCGTTCTCCTAAACAAATGAAGCCAAAAAAAGCAGGGCTCTTAAAAAACAGATACATGAACCCCAGCGACGTGACACCGTCCCTCGATGTCCCCCGGACCTTGACTCGCTATCACCCATTGTCCCTGTCTGTCAGCGTGTCTCAGGACACACTGAGAAGCTTGTTACGACGTGTCCGTCGATGACCTCTCCTTCCCTCCGTTTAACGTCCCTCATGCGGATGACAGAACGACGAAGTGTGCTTCTGCTCGATTTAACCTTTAACCTTTAACCTCCGCCCAGAGCTACCCCAGCCTCCCACCTCTACTGCCCCTCTTACTCCACTGTTAACAACAGGAGCATCCCACAATGCATCTGTGCCATCTCCGCTTTACAAAAAATGGTACACCTACAGTACTGCTCACTGAGTGAGTTTCATTGTTAGTATTGACTTGTCGGTGATAATACGCACAATATGGAAGCACAAGAAACTCTGACGAGCAGCGTTGTTCGTCATGCACAAGCGCACACACACAGAGCACACACTCGCTTCCACACACAGATATACAGGAAGAAAAAACACGCAGAAAACACACTCACTCCCGCAGCCACACAGACACACACACACGCGCGAATACG
>NC_140263.1:4904954-4907101 GCF_949987555.1 Borostomias antarcticus | reverse complement strand
TCCTACCCCAGCGTGTGTATGTGCGTGTGTGTGTGTGTGTGTGTGTGTGTGTGCGTGTGTGTGTGCGCGCCTATGAGCAAGAGAGACAGAGAAAGAGAGAGAACGAGGAACAGCAAGAGCAAAAGAGATGTAGGAGAGAGAGGGTTGTTAGGTTTGGACTCTGCTCGTACGTCTTGTTAAGCCTATAGCCACAGTCATGTCATTCACAGTAGAAGACAATCTCAAATGATAGCCTCCTCCCCACACACTGCTCTGCTCTCGCCTCTCGCTACTAGTGTGTGTGTGTGTGTGTGTGTGTGTGTGTGTGTGTGGATAGAGGAAATACGAGTGAGGTTTGATACACAAATTTGACCCAGGTTCCACAGCTGAATGGTTGTTTAGTGCATGATCAAGGTGACTGTGTGTGTGGCCGGGGGGGGGGGGGGGGGGGGGGGGGTCGATGGTGGTCCGTGTGTGTGTGTGTGTGAGCGAGTATACATTTGCATGTGCATGTGTGTGTACTGTACTGCGAGTAATTGTGCATGCGCTGTGTTGGGGGTCGATACGAATGAGCCACGTTTAATTAGTTCCTCCACGTTACTCAGTGAGGTGTGTGTGGACAGTGGACAGGTGTGTGTGGACAGTAGACAGGTGTGTGTGGACAGTAGGCAGGTGTGTGTGGACAGTACGTGTGTGGACACACGCACACACACACACAAGCAGGCACAACACACATGCAGGTATGGGGGGTGGAAAGGCACACACACACGCGCACACACACAGGCACACGCACACACATACACGTCCAGAGTCAGCACGCACACACATGCATGCACGCACACACATACAGTAAGACACACACGCACGGACACACACACACACAGGTGCAGAGGCACATACCTGCACACAGGCACGCACACACACACACACAAACACACACACATAGACACATACTGTACACACGTGTGTGCATTTGTGTCTTGGCATGTCATTAATTAATATTGTATTAGTCTGGTCTGGGAGGTAAGCTACTGTACTGGTGTGCTTTTGTTACTGGGCATGTGTTTAAAAGCATTCTACTAACACTCAATAACAATATTTAATACAACCGTTTCTTGCTCTTTGTCCACATGAAGATGAATAAACCAAAAAACAAAGCGAGCATTTAGCAAGTCCAACAGCAACAGATACAGTATATATTTCAATTGAATCTTCCACAAACCGGCTAGTTGACCTTCAACGAAATATCACCGCTTAGAGCTGCGAACAATATGGTTTGAAAGAAGAAGAAAAACAAATAAAAGATCAGATAGTTGATTCCCTCGCAGGTCAGACGCTGCACGTCATCAGCAAACAACCTCGTTTTCTCCTCTTTAAAGAGCGGGAGGTATTTATGTCTGAAGAGAGGCGCTTCAATGAAACGGATCATCTTTCCAAACACTTAAATGAAATTTCAGACCTCTCCACTAAGCCTCTCGAAAGAAAATACAAATCTATTGTGTGCTGTAAGCTAGGAGGAGAGATTTGAGAGTGAGAGGGGGGGGGGGTTGGGGCAGTTTAGTACTCTGAATAATCCTGAAACTTAACATGCGCAGGGCAGCACATGGCCGGACCTTACAGAACCGCAACGTACCGTAGTGCTGGAACCCTACACCCTCCAAGGGAACCACTTTCATTTGAACTTCCTTAAAGGCGTTCTCCTCAGGCTGACCAGACTGTATCAGGCTGTTATTATAAATAAGAAATTGTACTTAATTGACTTGATTAAATAAAGGATGATGATGATGATGGTGATGATGATGATGTATCAAACATCATATAAAACAACAGCACTCACGATTTAGTGAGCAGGTAAACATGTAATCTTGCTCATATCAGCTGCGTAAACAGTTAAACACTGTTTAGGCCCCGCCTTCTTTCCCTTTCCCCCCACTGTTTAGGCCCCGCCTCCCTTCTGTTTCCTCACACTGTTTAGGCCCCGCCTCCCTTCCCTTTCCTCACACTGTTTAGGCCCCGCCTCCCTTCCCTTTCCTCACACTGTTTAGGCCCCGCCTCCCTTCTGTTTCCTCACACTGTTTAGGCCCCGCCTCCCTTCTGTTTCCTCACACTGTTTAGGCCCCGCCTCCCTTCCCTTTCCTCACACTGTTTAGGCCCCGCCTTCTTTCCCT
>NC_140263.1:4892454-4899954 GCF_949987555.1 Borostomias antarcticus | reverse complement strand
TGCATATTTTATGCCATAAAGCCACGTCGTACACGCGTTTTATCTTTCCCAGGCACCCCGGTGTGATTTCAGCATTGGAAGCTCCCGCCGGAAGATTAGTCCTATTATTCTGCTTTCCAGACGTGCTGGGTAATGTCTCCTGGCTATCTGACTACAGGCCAAAGTCCCTGTATTTGCTTTCTACAGATAAATGAGCGTAACCCACAGTCTTGTCTCGGCGTGGTAGAATACTGTAGGGTTCTACAGATTTGCCGTTGAAATTCAAGCCCTGATTACAGAAAATAATGTCCCTGATGTGACGGTGAAATAATGGAATTGTTTTTCTTTTGCATTTGATTGACACTAATCAACGATTGATGTTTCACTGCTTCTAAGAACATTATGAACTGAAGCAATGGTGTGTGATGGGGCAATGGTATGTGTTGGGTAGGATACTGTTTCTGTACTATTTTCCATAGAGCTCTCCAAATGCTATTTTGACATTCAACTGATTAATACATATCTAGTCCTGCTGTTAGAATTGCCTTTTGTCACATTCAATGACAGTGAAATAAAAACACAAGGCCAAACCATTTACCCGTTGACAGGCTACAGGTGACAAGCCATATACAGGACATGCATATGCAGTTGACAGATGGAAAATGATGGTTGACTTGAATAAAACATTACAACATAGGCCAGGTCATGATAGGGCTATCTCTTTGCTTTCACTTGATTTACACCACATATGATTTACCTGTGCAATAAAAGGGCTGTTCCCTCCTTCTCTTTCCATCCTTCCTCCCTCCCTCTCTCTCTCTCTCTCTCTCTCCGTCCATCTCCACCACCCTGCTTTGATGGCACGGAGTAGGTGACTCCAGCCAGGAAACATGTGAGGAATTTGGCTCTACAGACAGGGTCACTGGAAGGCCGAGGAGTAGGCTTTCAAAGGACTAGTCTTTCAGAGGACTAGTCTTTCAGAGGACTAGTCTTTCAAAGGAATAGTCTTTCAAAGGACTAGTCTTTCAGAGGACTAGTCTTTCAGAGGACTAGTCTTTCAAAGGAGTAGACTTTCAAAGGAGTAGACTTTCAAAGGAGTAGTCTTTCAGAGGACTAGTCTTTCAGAGGACTAGTCTTTCAAAGGACTAGTCTTTCAGAGGAGTAGTCTTTCAGAGGAGTAGTCTTTCAGGGGACTAGTCTTTCAGAGGACTAGTCTTTCAGAGGACTAGTCTTTCAGAGGACTAGTCTTTCAGAGGACTAGTCTTTCAAAGGAGTTGTCTTTCAAAGGACTAGTCTTTCAAAGGAGTAGACTTTCAGAGGACTAGTCTTTCAGAGGACTAGTCTTTCAGGACCCACGTTCATTCTAGGATCAGGCGCTAATGCTAGCAGTTCACCTCACCGGCAGCTAACTAGCAGCTAACCTCACCAGCAGCTAACTATACTAGCAGCTATCTAGCCTACACTAGCGGCTAACCACACTAGCAGCTATCTAGCCTACACTAGCAGCTAACCACACTAGCAGCTATCTACACTAGACAGCTAACTACACAAGCAGCTAACCACACTAGCAGCTATCTACACTAGCAGCTATCTACACAAGCAGCTAACCACACTAGCAGCTATCTACACTAGCAGCTATCTACACTAGCAGCTAACTACACTAGCAGATAACTACACTAGCAGCTATCTACACTAGCAGCTAACTACACTAGCAGATAACTACACTAGCAGCTAACTACACTAGCAGATAACTACACTAGCAGCTATCTACACTAGCAGCTAACTACACTAGCAGCTAACTACACTAGCAGATAACTACACTAGCAGCTATCTACACTAGCAGCTAACTACACTAGCAGATAACTACACTAGCAGCTAACTACACTAGCAGCTAACTACACTAGCAGATAACTACACTAGCAGCTAACTACACTAGCAGCTAACTACACTAGCAGCTAACTACACTAGCAGCTAACTACACTAGCAGCTATCTACACTTGATACTGTAACTATAGCCACTCAACGTCATTAACTGAGGGGGTTGGGCATTTCTCCGCGTGAGAATTGAAGTGTGGCATGTGAGCGTGAGAATAGGATGAAATGAGTGTGTCTCACACTCAATGCGTGGGACTTGGCAGCCATTAACAGGTTAACTGGAGTTCAAACAATGAAACCCAACTGGTACGATATCTGTTGCTAAGCCATTTCAAGGAATTCAATTTACTCAACTGACTTGCGTTAAGGTATGTTAATGTGTTGGCGTTTAAACTGTTTGCCATCTAACCGCAAGAGGAGCACACCAAAAGCAAATGCCTTAAAGGTTTACACATCTCGGTTGAAGCATATTTGTAACGAAACATGAAGATTTTGAAGATCTGTTTAACTCAATCAACAGAAATGATCCCCTAACTGTCCGGTATTCAGTGTAATACAGTACCATAACTGGAATAGGAAAGAGAGGATGTGTGTTACATAATGAAATGTAATGTAAATGTAATGTGACTCATCTTCTGCACACCAGCGACAAACATTTGAGTTTTTGCCTATGAATGACCAACGTATAACAAACGATTTTTTCTGACACCTCTACTTTTCTCTCTCTCTCTCTCTTTCTCTCTCTCTCTCTCTCTCTCTCTCTCTCTCTCTTCCTCCCTCCAATTCCACTTCTTTTCTCCCAATTATGCCCTGTCCTGAGCATGGGCCTGCTCGGGGATCGTTTCTGTTAAGTGAGTGATGAGCCGTTGGCTGTTCGGGGTGTTAATAGGACACTTTGGCCAAAACGACGCCTCGCAATCGTATTAAAAGCTGTTCTTCTAAACCCCACCAGAGCTGCAATAATGTCTGGTTTTCCACAAGAATTAACTGATTTGTTTCACCAAACGCAGCGTTACAGAGACACAGCGATGGGCCCAGGAGCACACTCTCAGACCTCCACCGCTTACAGTAAGTACAGGAAATGCATGAGACAAAATGTTAATTTTTTTCCACAGTTCGGAACGTACAGACACATAGAACATTGGTTTTGATGGGAAAACCCAACTTTTACAGTTCCTGAAGACAAAGGAGACTCTAGACAGCAGCATCTAGACACAGGAGACTCAATACACCAGGTCTACCAGCACACACACACACACACACACACACACACACACACACACGCACACACACACACACACATACATGTAAGCACACCCACCCACATGCATGCATGCGCACACAGACGCAAACACATAAATGCACACACACACACACACACACACACACACACACACACACACACCGGAACAGTTACGTGTTTCATTGTACATGGGTACCTGAATTAAATAATTATTTTTTTATTTACTGTACCTTTAATTTCACTTTTTAAAGCAAAACCATAATAAAACAGCTTAGATGTTGAGGAGACGACTCACAATTGTACACAAATACATCCACATATTTCAGTGCCATTAGAAATGAGCACTAAGACGATTTAGGAGGGAATCACTCAGGTAGAGTACAGACAACAACAAACCAAGCACACCATCTCCCAATTCACCACTCGCTCGCCCCATCCCAGCATGCACCTCTACCCGCCAACACTCACTCTCCTCTCTCAAATCAAACAACACAAGCCTCCTTTGCCCAAACAGCCTTTCAGATGATCGCAGAAATCAGCCTGTCACATGATCACAGATATTATCACGCCATTGCTTTTATGACCTTTTTTATTTCAGCGGGAGAGAGTCCAACTCCCAACCCCTCTGCAACATTAGACTGTGTTAAGGGACCGAGGGGTCGTTAAACTGGGTGTTAATGTGGCTTTGGCAGGCAAACGGCTCTGGTTCCGTTGGCTCCGGTGCCTAGGAGGGCCGTTAACGACCAAGAGCCGTTTCCTCAGGAGCTCTTGTGCATGTAGGGAGGGTCAGGGGTCGAGTTAGGCGCATAATACTGTTGTTGACATTCGGTCACAGTAGAAAAAAAAGATTTAGTTAGTTAGTTTTAGGTATGTTAGATTTAGTTAGTTTTAGGTATGTAAATGTTTTATAAAGACAAAATGCCTTACTGTACAACAGTTATATCGCTTGTTGTATACGAACATGCACTTACTGTAAATCCCTTTGGATGAAACTTTCAGTGTTGAATGACTGAAATGTAAATGTAAACATCGCAACTGTTGCATATTGGTGATATAGACGCTGTGACAAACTGACAAAACGCATCACAAGAGCTGTCACCATTATATAAATGGTAAATGGACTGCACTTATATAGCGCTTTTCCACCTTAGCGGCACTCAAAGCGCTTTACAATGGCCTCTCATTCACCCATTCACACACCAATGGCGGTAGCTGCCATGCAAGGCGCTAACCTGCTCATTGGGAGCAATTTGGGGTTAGGTGTCTTGCTCAAGGACACTTCGACATGTGGACAGTCGGAGCTGGGATTCGAACCGCTGACCCTTCAATCACTGAACGACCCGCTCTACCAACTGAGCTACAGCCGCCCCGTTATACTCTTTCACCGATGGATGGGGAAGTCTAACTGTCATCGGAATGCAACAGTAGTCAGTGGCCTCACTGCCACCCTCGCCCCTGTTTCACAGTTTGGAATGGTATGGAAGGATTAGTGAGAAAAGAAAGAGTGCGTGTGTGTGTGTGGGGGGGGGGGGACTTCCCCAGCTGTAGCTTAATTTCCTGTGACTTGCCTCATCACCGTAATTAAGAATTAATTGGCATTAATTATTCACACATAAGCTCGTTGCAAATCAGGGGGTAAATGTGAGTTGAAGGCTGCCATGCAAAGGCTTGTATCAACACAGCGGAGCGCTCCGAGGCCAGGGGCATCCATCACCCCCAACTATCTCCTCCTGTTTTTGAGAGGAAGCAGGTACAGAGAGAGCAGCGACACCGCGGTGCCTTGAAGAGGTCATCTCCGCTCTCGTGAGTTCATAGGACTTGGTCGTATTCTTACTCTTGGATTTGAGAGTTGAACATCGTTCAAAAGAGGCTTGACGGGCGTGTGTGTGTTGAGGATGGATCTGTGTGTGTGTTGAGGACGGGTCTGTGTGTGTGTTGAGGAAGGGTCTGTGCGTGTGTTGAGGAAGGGTCTGTGCGTGTGTTGAGGACGGGTCTGTGTGTGTGTTGAGGAAGGGTCTGTGCGTGTGTTGAGGACGGGTCTGTGTGTGTGTTGAGGAAGGGTCTGTGCGTGTGTTGAGAATGGGTCTGTGTGTGTGTTGAGGAAGGGTCTGTGTGTGTGTTGAGGAAGGGTCTGTGTGTGTGTTGAGGATGGGTCTGTGTGTGTGTTGAGGATGGGTCTGTGTGTGTGTTGAGGATGGGTCTGTGTGTGTGTTGAGGAAGGGTCCGTGCGTGTGTTGAGGAAGGGTCTGTGTGTGTGTTGAGGAAGGGTCTGTGTGTGTGTTGAGGACGGGTCTGTGTGTGTGTTGAGGAAGGGTCTGTGCGTCTGTGGACACACACACACACACACACACACACACACACACACACACACACTTGCGTGTACTGGGAGCGTACGCTGACGCACAAGACAGGGAGAGAGAGTGGAGTAGGGGACAAGAGAAAAAAGGAAAGAGGAAGTCAGAAACAGAGAGAGAGGGAGAGAGAGAGGGAGAGAGAAGGAGAGAGAGAGGGAGAGAGAGAGGGAGAGAGAGGGAGAGAAAGAGGGAGAGAGAGGGAGAGGGAGAGAGAGGGAGAGAAAGAGGGAGAGAGAGAGGGGGAGAGAAAGAGGGAGAGAGAGAGAGAGGGAGAGAGAGGGAGAGAAAGAGGGAGAGAGAGAGGGAGCGATAGATCGAGAGGGAGAAAGAAAGAGAGAGAGAATTAGCAACACACACACGCACACACACAACCATTCTTTGCAATCTCTGCAATTACTGTACTAATACAGCCATTCCCATTCCTCCCCCCTCCTCCGCGGTGTGTGTAACACACACTCCAACTGCCGCCTTTATGGACTCCACTCCCCATGATCTGGCCAATTAGGCTTTATATGTTAATTGGTGTAAATGGGAGTAACTGGCATATATTGCGCAGGCTGCTCGTAAAGTAATAAGATGTTGTTCGTTAGGGGGGAGGAGGATGTTAGGGAGGGGAGGGTGGGGGGGGGGGGAGGGGGTGTTACTGGTTACCTGAGGAGATGAGTGGGTACCAACGCAAAGACATTTCGAGGAGCGGTGGAGGGAGTGTACTGCCTCTCTCTGGATGTGTGTAGCGCTATGACCTGGTGTCAAAGACGCTGGGATGCAGCACTATGCATGTGACTGCTTGAGGCATATGTTTTGTATGTGTGGCTTCATGGTTTATCACTCATTAACGTCTTCTATACCGAACCAAACACAGCCTTAGCGTTAAGATAACCCCCGATAGTCACTCCCCCTGGCTTCTCAAGACTCCGCCGTATCACACCGTACCATAGAGAGAGATGAAACTAGACAGCCCGCTCTGTGCCACCCTCTTATCAAAGGATTGAGATGTGCCACGGCAAAAAAACTCCTGTTGTCTCTCCTGACTGCCCAACTCTGATAGCTCTCTTTTACCTAGTTAAGCAGAGACAGGGAGAGATAAGTAGGAGGAGAGAGAGAAGGAGAGAGAGAAAGAGAGAGAGAGACAAGGAGAGAGAGAGAGAGAGAGAGAGAGAGAGAGAGAGAAGACGAAGAGTCAATTGAGAGTGGGAGATGGTGCAGAACTGGGTCTTAGATTGGCAGCATGCAGCTTTAACGGTCTCTGAGTCAGTCGGCCAATCGAGGCTCAACATTTTGATTTGTTAGGCTGTCTGGGAGGCGGCCAGCGAAGACACCGGCATGGTCTGGTTTAATTGTGAAAGCTGGTGGGAGTAAATTGATGTGTGTATAATTTCCCATTGGGGTTGGTGTCAATAGGAAACCAACTGATTAGGAGCAAAGCCACAGTCAGCAGTCAGACTGGGGGCTTTTTCTTGTTTTTAAGCGTGGACATTATCTAAGGACGTATGGTCACATCTCAGGCTTTGAGAGTCCAGTCCATCCTCTAAGGACGTTCTCAAATTAAATCAAACTACATTTGAAACCCACTGAAAAATGGGTGTACATTTAATGAAGGAGTACAATGCTTCGAGAAAAATGTTATTGCCATTTCAAGGCATCTATTCCGGCATCATTTCGATACGACCACTTCACCGGCACCATTTTAAAAAAATCTAACAAATATTTAATAATATTAAAAAAATATCTAACAAATCTAAAAAATTCCTCACTCCAACACTTGCTGAAAGCTGAGAAACTGCGCTTCCAAGTGTTATAGGGAAAATCCAATTAATATTCGAAATGTCACTGTACTTTCAGGGTTAAAAGGGTTCAAGGAATGTTTGAGACCAGTCACAGAACAGAATGACTAACAGGCTTGTCACAGGAGGCGGAGCTTATCTTAAATTGTTGCTGATCAATACCAACCATGTTGTTCTCTCACAACGTAACCATACGTATACCATTATAAATAAAAATAACATAACATAACATACGACTGCTGTTTATCAGCCAGCTGGATATCAC
>NC_140263.1:4879954-4887454 GCF_949987555.1 Borostomias antarcticus | reverse complement strand
GCAGCGCTCTCCCCAGGAGAGGGAGGTCATGTGATCTCCGAGCGGTGGCCCGGCGCGTCGGCCTGTCCTCTGTTGCTACATGCTGGTCACTCTCCGTTGTCAGGTCTGATTTATTAGAGCCTAGCTGTTCAATTTCACATTCCCTCCTCGTCATATCCTCTCCTCGTGATCATACCGCGCTGACCCTTGTAGGGCAGGCCGGGAATATTGATAAAACAATTATCTACTCGCCGTTCATTTGATTTTCCATTTCAATTACCGTGCACGGAGGCAAGGGGAGAAGATTGCGCCATTGATCCCCCCCCCCCCCCGCCCCCACGCCACGCTCTCTCTCTCTCCCTCCAACCTTGTGACAGGAAAGAGACCCCGAACCCCCCCACCCCCCCTTCCCCGTCTCCTTTCACAACACGTTTGAACAGCGAGAGGGACTAGCAACCCGTATGTCCTTGTGGGCGCGCTGTTTATAGTCGGAACATGACATTCAGTCACAGAACGACACTCCTACATTTAAGGATGAGCGCTGTGTGTGTACAGTACGTGTATGTGTGTTTGATGTGTATATAATATCATAAGATGAACACAACGGTGTAGTATGTGTACTTATTCTAAGTACACATGATGAGTATGAACTAGGTCCACCTCCTGCTCTCTCTACTCTACAGAAGCCACTGCAGTACACTAGCTGTTTTTTTTGTCATCTAAAACACTTCCAGGGTCCAAATTTCCCTTCACTTTCACCTCTCCTCTCCATTAAACGCTGCCAACTGCCTTCTAAACGACCCCATTAAGAGGTAATTGCCTGCTCAGGTCTGCGGCCTCACTCTTTCTCTCGTCTCATTCTTTTTCTCTCTCCTTCTGTCTTTCTCTCTCTCTCTCCCTCCCACTCTCTCTACTTCCCTGTCTCTCTCTCTCTCTCTGTCTCCCTCCCTCTCTCTCTACTTCTCTCTCTCTCTCTCCCTCCCTCCCACTCTCTCTACTTCTCTCTCTCTCTCTCTCTCCCTCCCTCCCACTCTCTCTACTTCTCTGTCTCTTTCTCTCTCTCTCTCTCCCTCCCACTCTCTCTACTTCTCTCTCTCTCTCTCTCTCTCTCTCTCCCTCCCTCCCTCCCTCCCTCCCTCCCACTCTCTCTACTTCTCTGTCTCTCTCTCTCCCTCCCTCTCTCTACATCTCTCTCTCTCTCTCTCCCTCCCTCCCACTCTCTCTGTCTCTCTCTCTCTCTCTCTCCCTCCCTCCCTCTCTCTCTACTTCTGTCTCTCTCTCTCTCTCTCTCTCTCTCTCCCTCCCTCCCTCCCACTCTCTCTACCTCTCTGTCTCTCTCTCTCTCCCTCCCTCCCTCCCTCCCTCCCACTCTCTCTACTTCTCTCTCTCTCTCGTATCGTCGTTGTGTTCGCTCGCCGAACTGAGATGCGCCCGTGTGAAGATCGAGATCTTATTTGGACCGGAAATTGTGCCGGACCGAAGCTCCTACCGTGAATTATTCAAACATGTAAATCTTGTGATAATAGTAAATCTATACAAAATAATAATCGTTTTTTTTCATCCACTTCTCATGAAACACTTATCAAACGCATACAAAGAGTCATGGCGCTAATGCTAAGCAGGCCCCTACACAGACATCATGATGCGTGTGATTGATTGATTGATTGATTGATTGATTGATTGAGTGATTGATTTTTATTTCTTTTTAAGACAGGGACAAGGTACAGTAGACATTTACCCTATAGAATAGGGAGAGATGCACTGTACAAGGTTATAGCTAAAACAGCTAATTTCCACCCGCAGTCCCTGGGCAAATAAATATACAGTTTTAAAATAGTGGGGCAAATAGTACACAGTAGGAGAGTTACATACATAGAAGGAATACAAAAAAAGGTATGTAGCAGAGATTTCACTCATCCCTATACCCTCATCCCAACCTCCCCAGACCCTTAAACCCTGTTCTCCGTCATGTGTCTCCGGTACGAGGTTCCTCCTCTCCCAGCGCTGTAGGGGCAGGCGAGTGTCCACAGCCCTCTCTGATGTCGGGATAAGTAGCCCAGCTGAGGTAGGGGCGCTTGGGGAGTTAGCGTGGGGGGCTAGGCCCTGACAGTGATGTATTGCCACTGACTGCGAGCGTCAGGGGGAGTGCGCAGCTCTGA
This sequence comes from Borostomias antarcticus, assembly GCF_949987555.1. Lineage (NCBI taxonomy): Eukaryota > Metazoa > Chordata > Actinopteri > Stomiiformes > Stomiidae > Borostomias > Borostomias antarcticus. The sequence continues at coordinate 4,885,316 of NC_140263.1, read as the reverse complement.
CTAGACCTAGTGGGTGGGAGAGACTGACAGACGGGCAACCCCCCCCCCCACCCCCTCTCTCTCTCTCCACCACCCCTCCGTCTACAACCCAACTCCGTTCATTTTCACCCGTGCCGCAAGTCACACTGAAATAAAAAAAGCATTCTGTCCCATTTTGGTTCACATAATTGGTCATAGTGTTCACCTATTCAACGATGTATGCCAAAAAATTACTAAATTCTACTTTTGTTGTAATCTTATATCAAAGTATATAATTTCTTACTTCCTGGAAAACGGTAGGTCACGTGCAATGACGACAACAGGTACCTTAGATTTTAGGCCGATAATCTCACGACATCCACCCGTCAATCAACGCTATCCTTCTATCGAATCTGTCTAAAGTTCTTAAAACCCGTCCACTTGTCAATGTTCCAATCAAATTCCTCTAAACGCATGTCCCGCCCTCATAGCTTGTTTGCGTCGGAAATACGTCAAACTACGGAAGTTAGATGATCTCAAACGTACGTTTCAGTGCGACTTTAAGGACCACTCCCTCCACCTCTGCTCTCGTTCGTCCCCAGCGAGGAGCTGGGGGACGTCTGGTGTAGCTTGTTGTCGCTTCGTCTCCTGTCTCTCTGTTTAATTGTCTCAGCGTACAGCATGAGACATCCGCCTGACTCTGTCTGTAGTCACTTTGTCTAGAGAATGTTTTAGACAATTTTCGAGGTTTGCTTGTCTTTTGGGGGGCAGTGTGAGGTGTGTGTGTGTGTGTGTGTGTGTGTGTGTGTGTGTGTGTACCAGTGAGTGTGGATCTGTGTAATACGTGTAATCAACCCTGTGGATCTGTCAGCCCGGCTCTGCTAGCCCAGACCTCCTCGTCAAAGAGCGCACGCTGCTCCAGCCAATGGCGGGCCAGCCGGCAGGCCCACGCCGTGGACGGGACGGGTCCGACAGGACGGACGTCTGCCTTACCCCGGCTCCTCTCGAGCCATGACAGAAGTGTGCTGCGAAGACAAACAACCTCGGACAGCAATTACGTCCCGGGCGGAAGATTCCCGCCCGAAACTCGGTGGAGAATGGCAGCACGGAAGCTTAAAGTGGCAGTCCACTCACTTTCCAACACGCGCTGGACTTCACACTTGGGAGAAAACTGCCCGTCCAAAACACAAGACACGTTTCTTCTTTGTGAATCTTTAAAGTGTTCCAATGAGAAGATAATGATTAATATTTTTACATTTACACGGAGGCGCTCTCTGCAACATCCTCTTTTGGCCATAATCACATTTTCACAGCTTTAGAGTAGTTAGATTTAACACCTCTATTTGATGGTTGTAAAAAAAAAGAAGAAGAAGAAAAGGTGATAAAGATAAAATGAAACACGGAGATTGTAAAAGCAGAAGTGTGGTGTGAGAACGCAGCGTGTTCTCGGAGCTGCCTGGTCTCTGAGGGCCCAAGCTTCCCACACAGACACACTTCCCACAATTCCTTTCACACCGTGGAGTTAAGACTGAAAGGCACTAATTCATTACACGTTCTTTTTTCCTCTCTCTGTCGCCGAGAAATGAAATCATAAGAAATAAAACAACAAAATATTCTCCCGGTATATGAAAAAAAAAAATCAGCCTTGCTTTTTTTAGCAACGCCTTTTTTTAGACGTAACTTGTTATTCAGATGGGAGCTATTGTCTCCACCCTAGCTAACACATTTCAGGAGTCTCACATTCTTCTGTTAGTTTCAGAACGCCCTGACAGCGACTTGCGATTAGTATTTCACTCTTGTCAGGTGTGGGTGTGAGGACAGCCGGGGAGGGCTCTGTGTTTTCCCCGGGGTTTGTCCACATACACACGTCTGATGGTTATAGTTGTATTTCACAGGGAGGGATTCGAACAGAGAGGTTTACGTCATCTGTGTGACAGACTGGCGATGTCAGGTAGGAGGAGGAGTCTGGGAAATGGAAGAGTTGAGCACGCGAGGATGGGAGAGGCTGGGAGAGGCTGGGAGAGGCTGGGAGAGGCTGGGGAGAGGCTGGGAGAGGCTGGGGAGAGGCTGGGAGAGGCTGGGAGAGGCTGGGGAGAGGCTGGGAGAGGCTGGGAGAGGCTGGGGAGAGGCTGGGAGAGGCTGGGGAGAAGCTGGGAGAGGCTGGGAGAGGCTGGGGGAGAGGCTGGGAGAGGCTGGGGAGAGGCTGGGGAGAGGCTGGGGAGAGGCTGGGAGAGGCTGGAGAGGCTGGGAGAGGCTGGGGAGAGGCTGGGAGAGGCTGGGGAGAGGCTGGGAGAGGTTGGGGAGAGGCTGGGGAGAGGCTGGGAGAGGCTGGGAGAGGCTGGGGAGAGGCTGGGAGAGGCTTGGAGAGGCTGGGGAGAGGCTGGGGAGAGGCTGGGAGAGGCTGGGGAGAGGCTGGGGAGAGGCTGGGGAGAGGCTGGGGAGAGGCTAGGAGAGGCTGGGGAGAGGCTGGGGAGAGGAACAAATCCGCTAGGGGCGCATGTTTTCACTTTCCCTCCCTATAGTTATGACATAGTAGTTACCTCCAGAGATGCCCTCACTGTCTCCAATCACTATTGTATCCTGAACCTTCTAGATGGGCAGGGATTCCCTGTGTTTACAACATGACACCACAGCATTCTCCCAAAGACAAGTTCAATTTCCTCCTGACTTGTCCAGAAAAACTCCTACTCATGTAGAAATACTAGAGCATCCAGGGTAGATCACTTCCTGGGATGTGTGTGTTGAGATGCCGTCACTAATAGCAAGCTGAGACTGGTTAGAGACTTTTGGAAATGTCAAAGACAACAAAATGGGGATACTCTGCCAATCTATGCCTTTTTATGGATACAGGCAAACAATAGGTTTTCAGTGTTAGCATAACGCTGGCCATCAAGAGCTGGCTCTGGCAGGATGCCATCGTTCCATGGCTCTCGTGTGGACAACATGCACCGTGAGGGCTCGCTGACGGACCTGGGAACAGCAGGTCACACTGTCAACATTCACACACTTACTGTGGACTGCTTGGTCAAGGTCCATAATGTGTGAGGGCACAAACGATGAATCAAAATAAAAGATCTTAAAATCAACATTATTTATATTATTTTGATGATTTAGGCTACTTCTAAAATCAACATTATTTATATTATTTTGATGATTTAGGCTACTTCTAGAAACGACTAAATTAATATCAGTAAACTAGGTCCTGGGTACCTCTATGAAAATTAATTTGAAATCGTGAGATGTGTTATGCAGATGTAATGCTCAGTGGCCACTAATACCAATTGGTCGTGGTGTGTTTTCAGGGTGAAGCATAAATACCAACTCATAAACATCTTCAAATAAAATAATCCCCTCCAGCAGGTTTTCAAAGCCCCCCGGAGCAGCCCAACTTCCACAGAGGGCTTCAGATCGGCTCTTTTACACGAACCTTTTAAGATTTTACACCGGCCTTTTGGCAGCCGGCTAGTCAAGTGACATCCCCGACGCTCACAATGAATTAAATATAAGAAAAGCTCTTCCCCGACAGCCAATGAGAATTATTTGTCTTATTAAAGCGGAAGAAAACGCTGATTACATTTTCATGCCGTTGCAGTTTTTTTTAAAGATTCTCCCAGAATGCCCCTCTAGTTTAGGAACGGGGTGCAGAGCCATGCAGCTCAGAGATCATACAGGGAAATGGGTGGTAGAAGGAACCCAGCGAGGCCTCATTGTGAAGATACTGTGAAACATACTCCAGGAGCTTGCTCGATCGCCTTGTTGAGAGGGGTCAGGGAAGAATTTGTACAGCTCACTTATCTGGCCCCCGGGTGATTACTGTTTTTTTGCTTCCCTCTGGAATATGTAGAGAGTGGGTCGTATGCCCACCTCCCTTGTTCTCTGTAAAGCGCATTGTGTTGCCTCTGGGTATGAAATGCGCTATACAAATAAAGCTTTGATTGATTGATTGATTGATTGAAGATAATTCATGATCCTGGGTGAGGTGGATCTTCTAGGACATCACACTTCATCAACCACTCCACCACATTTTGATGCATTCACACAAGGAGCAAAAAACCTGCTGTAGACTTTTATATCTACATAAACATAATCAAACGCTTAATTATTCATGTAAAGCACTTTGCGCTGAATGTGAGCAAATTATGTGCAAAGGCTTAATTTTAAAATGCATTTCAGCATTAAAAACAAGTTACGCAACATATTTTGATTGCATTATGCATGAAATGTACATGTCTGTGCATAACTGCCATGATAATCAGTCCGGGTGCAAAGAGGTGTCTCTACTGTAGTTGGATGAGAGCTCTATTCATATCACCCATTCCGCTCAACAAAACTTTCTCAAAACACTGAAAAACCACCTCAATTCTTCTTCCATTTTCAAAACAGAAGAAAACAACTCTTCTATATTCCAAACAATCTCTAAAAAACATCCCAAATTACCTCAATTATTTTTACACTGAAAAAAATATCTTTACAACTTGTACAAAAACACATTTCCCATCATTGCGATACTTCAATCAAAATGACTTCTCTGACGATAGTTTGCTCAAAATCAAAAGCGCTCATTTGCTCATGTTTAATGAGGGCAGCTCCATGTTTAATGAGGGCAGCCTCACCGCTACTCAGAGGAAACCTCCACAGCTCAAACGCATCGCTGGGCTCTTAGCAGAGGAACGAAGAGCTCACTAAAAAGATGACTGTCTGGTCCTGTCCTGTCATTTTCACGCCTGCTTTTCCTCTCCTGGTCCTAGGTCCTCCATGTCCTCCAGGTTCTCTAGGTTCTCCCTCCATTAGCCTGTAACTCGCCCCTTTCCTCTCACGGTCCTAGGTCCTCCAGGTCCTCCAGGGTGTCCCACCATTAGCCTGTAACTTGCCCTTTTTCCTCTCCTGGTCCTAGGTCCTGTAACTCGCCCTTAGCCTCCAGTCTGAAGTACCCTCTCCCCTCATCAGATGCCCCATCCTGATTCACCTCAGCTAAACCGCTGTGTTCTTTGACAAACTGTTTGCTCGTCAATGTCGCAGGGACAGCGTTTGTTAGAATGAATCGCTATTACAATTCATTTGAATAAATCTGCAAGACTGAGGCCTCCACATACAAATAAACGTTATGAAATCAGGATATCCGGATACAAATGGGTGTAATATGCTGAGTGAGGAAAGAATGAGTTATGTATGTATTTGTTACGATGCTCTGAGATCGGGACAAATATCAAATAATTCCTTAATCCATCATACAAGGAGGAAATGGCCGTGTGTGCACATTGCACATTCAAGAAAAGTTCAAGAGCCTCGCTAATGTCATCTTCCCCCTCCATGAAATATATGGGCTGGGGCCGGTGGCGGGTGGGTGCACTCGAAAGCTTTTATACCCGGTGACAAAATTATGGATGACAACGCATCACAAACG
>NC_140263.1:4847454-4874954 GCF_949987555.1 Borostomias antarcticus | reverse complement strand
GAAACTCAGATATTGGGCACATCTCTCCATAGGCTCCTCATGCAAAATGTTGTTTGACAGCAACGTTACTTTCTTCCAATAAAAAAAAGGTTATTGTGGAGGATAACTCACACTTATGTGTTTTCTACAGTATAGGCCTACAGCTCTCTAAACCATGTAAATATATACTGTACAGTACACTAGTTCAGCTGGGCAGTAAAATAAAGTAATAAGACTCACGTTCTTGTGTGTCTAATGTGAATATCACCTTACCTACTCAACTTACTCTGTTTCCAGATTATTCATCCACGTACAGTACATGTACACACACGCACACTCACACACACGCACACACACACACTCATGCACTTACACACACACTCACGCACATGCATGTTCTCTCTCAAAGCCTCCTGTCTTCCTCTTCTGCAGTCCCTAAACTTTTTTTTTATTATTATAATATTTTTTTTACATTTGTTTACATGGTTACCAAGCAAACACTTCACATTCAATTCCTCTCCTGCATTCTGAGGCATCTGTTTCTAACAAAGAGTCAGTCCTTTTCAAACGTACCCAACTATGATTTATTTTTCACACAGAACACAATTCTAATTCTATCTATTCACCCCGCTAGCCATGGCGATATCCGTGACATCCCACGGTTTTGAGTTCCATAATGCCTTTATACAACGGTTACCACAGTTATCTGTCAATATTAAAAAAAAAAAAAAGACAATACGAACTTTAAATAAATATATTTTTAATGGAACTATTTGTTAATCATTTGCGGATACTTCCGCTGAAAAAGGGAACGTTGCCAGGCAACGCCAATGCTACAGCACATCTTGGTAAACAAGCAATATAGGCTACTAATACGAGGTGGATTGATATTAAAAGATGTACGAACATTCCTTTTTAGCGTGGGGATATCGTGGTTATCGCCACGGCTGGAATACAAACTGACCAATAGAGACAATGGACTGGATCTATACCGTTGTATAAAGAAATCTATCCACTCTTATGCACATAGGATGGTCACAGTCCTATTTTTCATACGCCGCACACATTCCAGTCTATAATATTACACATTCTAGTGCATACGCCTCCATGAGAAAAGTGCATTTTTCCTTCATTTTTCAAGCTTGACCTATGAAAACAAACAATTTTTTTCCTCATGTTTTGAAACAAATTGACCAGTCATTTTTAAGTCCCTCTAGTACAACACCTACAGTATAACTAGCCTCCCCTGCTAACAGCAGGCTACGTCCTCCCTTTGAGCAACACACCAGTTACAGTATGTCAACCTCATACATATTTACATCACAAATGTTACAGAGACCTACTGACTCAACAGACTTGCCAGAGATGCAACCAGCCAAACCCTGGCCTGGATTCAACCCCAGAAGGCATCAAAAATAAATAAAAAAATACAGACCAATCGCAGTTAACAATCCAAGCTCTAGTGAAAAATCCTGAAACGCAGAGCTTGTGCAAGCCAAGGCCTGCCTGAAGGTGATTTACAACTAATGTCTAAAAGGCATACGAGACGTATAAAACTGTAATAAAAACTATGGAGTGAATGCACTTGATTGTTTTCCAGAGAGCACAACATGGCATTGTTTCCCAGACTCTGGGGTTAACAGCAGATTCCTACATGCAACCTGTACTGTATTATACTGTACTATACTGTACTCTACTATACGTGCACGTCAGCAATCTCCATCCACTTCAAACTGCCACAACACTTTATTGGTAGTTTGTGCTTCACCTAAAATAAAAATTAGGTGTATTAACGTGCACTTAAAGGAGGGAACCAATACTACCATAATTGTATTAAGACAAGTGTGTGTGTGTGTGTGTGTGTGTGTGTGTGTGTGTGTGTGTGTGTGTGTGTGTGTGTGTGTGTGTGTGTGTGTGCTCTTCTGAACTGGCTCAAACTCACTGTTGAAATATTGCATGACGTTCATTGACGTTCTGGCATTTCACATTCCTTCCTTCTTCCTTCATCTCTACCATCTGATTCCTCTCTCCTACTCATACTCTCTCTCTCTCTCTCTCTCTCTCTCTCTCACACACACACACACACACATGCACTCACACACACACACACACACTTCAGTTATTTTTAAATTTACAGTTAAGTTACGATTTTCCAATCACTCCATAACTACAAATCACTAATTCAGAATTGTCCACATCTGTTTCCAGGTCATGGTCACTGACCCCTAGTCACCTTTTAATTTTGACCCTAAACCCTTTCCGTCTGCATTAACTATGAATTTCTCTCAGGTCACTGAGAGAAACATCTCTTGTTTTAACGTCCCTGTGATGGCTGTTCACCCTAGTGACTGCTTCCTGTCTCTCGCCATCTCAACCTAAACTAAACATTAGCTCTTATATAGCATGAGCTATCCGATTTAATAGAATTATGCTCTTGAATAGCCTAAAGAAGTTGATTCTCAATCAAACATCTTTAATAGTGCTTAGTAATGGAATGTGTGTATCACACAGCTTACTGTTATACATAAAGGCCACAAATCCCCAAGGCTTAGATAGATATGTTAATGGTAATGCCAAATGAATGGTATTTCACAAAAAAAATGGCATCAAATGTCCAGTTGTGATGTTAGCTGCGAAAAAGACTGCATGTTGTCTGGCGCTCGGACACCCTGGTCGGCTAGTATGAAAACAGAGATGCTAGGGGCCGCCGGGCGGGATGTGATCTCTACGGAACAATGTGGGCTTCCCTCCCCATTGACTACAGCGGTGTGGAGGTAGAAATGTGCACCGGTGGCATTGGATGACACACGCGGGTGTCTTGCCTGGAGCTATTCGGGTAGGTAGAAGATGCTGATTGCAATTGCTTGAAATAAATGATTGTGTTGCCATTCTGTGAGTCAAATAGGAACAAAGAGGGATAGTGTGCTTCTCACCTGTTTTCTCCTTGATTTCGCAGAGTACGCTGAAGAGCGCTGGTTTCATTCTGTGACAGTTCAATCCATGTTTCCTATGTTAAGAGAAAAATAATGCATAGTTAGTAACAGAGTTACAAATGTAGCATGATATTAGAAATATGGAATAATATGACACCTTCGACAATGGCATGTGTTTATTTCCTCAACACTAAAGAGGATTATTATGTGTAACAAAAGTTGATGCGTAAAACGCAATTGCAAAGTTTGCAAATTAGGCTCCAATTTGATCAGATACAATTTTGTATTGAAACAAGTTGGAACAGTTAATGCCAAGTGTGTGTTGATCAATTCCAAGTATTGATTCTTGAACAACACTATTAATTTTATTAAAACTTGGCCATGAAGCCTATATGCCCCACTGGGGAACATAGTCGGGTATTAATTTAGTTTAGAATAATCACATCACAATATTTTAGAATAGGCCTAATTATAGGATGGAAAGGGACCAACTTTGCTTGCGCTTCATCCAGACTTTGGTCAGTAATTGTCATTATTTGATGAAGAATGTCCCCAATGTCTTGCTTTCTCCCGTCCCCGTCCGAGCCCTCGTGTCCGTGAGGCGGCGGTAGTCCCATGCCTCCCTGGACCGAGTGCCCAGCCAGAGTCACGCCGCTGAGCGCCTGCATGATCCGGGCTTGTTCCTCCATGTCTGCCGCAACACAATCAATGCGCTTCTCTCAGCCACGGAAAAAGGATGCGGGTTCAATCACATAAATACGTAATATTGTCCAGTTCAGAACATACACACGGGATAGAACCTGCAACCAGAGCAACCCAGGTCGAATATAAGGAGATGTCCTCCTGTATAAAATGTCGTCAGGGAATATCCCCCTTTTGCACTTTTCAACTCACAGAGAATACATTAGAAACGGCGACTCTACTACAATCTGTGATCATTTGCAACAGTGAAGCCGGACGAAGAAAGGTAGGAATTCTCTCGCAGGTGGCCGAATGCCCGTCTAGTGTCGGACTACTGTATTTTCCACCGTGCGTTTTTCTCTTGGCATCATCCTCGTTGAAGTCTCGCCTCAAACTTCCAGGATTTCCATTGAACTAACAATCCAAGCGCAACTCCAAAAACAGCCAAAAACACTGGAGGTGGAGGCGTCAGTCAACAGACGAGGAGACGCTCTTTTCCGATTCCTCCTAAATTGCGATGCATTACCTGCAGCAACGGTGAACACGATGATGCTGCTGCTGATGATAATGATGAGGAAAAAAACGCCAAACGATTTGGCCACTTTTAAAAGTTTAAAGTGTAGGCAAAAAGGTTGGAACGGTATCATTACGCATCGATAAACCGTGCGTAATTCTTATATTTACGTCAAAATACTGAGCCTGATAGTTGCATGACGGCTTTCGACGGTAGAACTGAGCGATTGACAAGGTGCCAGTCGACCAGCGCGGACGTGACGGACTGAATGCAGGAGTGGAGCAACAAAAAACACAAGATGTCTATGGAGACCGGAGCTCCGCCCCTCTCAGGGATGCGCGCCTATGCCACCACACGCACCTTCAACAGAAGAGACGGATTTATCACAGGAGATGCTGCCAAGAAGATAGGCTACCATCTCTTCGTTTAGGCTCGTCTACGTCCATTTGAATTTTAAAAGCGTTGTTATAGGCATAAAAAGGTATTGTCATGCGCTATAAAAAAAAATATGAGGGAGTGTGCATGTGAAAACGGTTGGGACGCGTGAAGGTGCTTGGAAAGGTGCGTTGAATTCAACTATCTGTAAAGAATCTACCTATAAGGCCCGCAGTGCCTTTTCTTAGTGTGTGGAGAGCCTGGCCAGGGAAAGAGACCGTCGGTTCCACCAATTCACGCATCTCCTACAAGCAGATTGACGGCAGGATTCGCCAATGATACAGTAGATATCAGTGTCAGTGTCCCGCCCCTTTACATAAATCAACCAACGGTCGGGAACTTCCCATTGGTCGCTGTCACAAGAACTATTTGCATGGTCCATCCTCTTTGGTTGCCATGACAGCGACTGAACCTTTTGGATGCAGGAGTGGAGAGAAAATGCAATGCGGCTCCTGTCGTGCAATGAAGAAGAGTACACGTGCTTGGGTTTTTATGACAGTACACTATAAATTGGTATAGGCTGACCTATACCCTGTCAGTGGGTTTTTTGTCCTAAACATCAGTACTAATGTGTGACGGAGGGTTTATTAATTTAGTCGGCTATGGAACGAAGACAGCCATGCCAAACCGTATACTGTCATTGTACATGGGGTCATTACATATTAGTATAGCCTCTTTAGTCACGTAGTGGGCAATGGCCACACCATACTGTACTACAAGTCAGTCACGCACACACACACACACAAACGTGAGAGTAGTTGGTGAAACTTACTCCTCAAAAAAGCACTGACAGTCCCTCCAAGATGGACGTCCCTACTGGAGTAACTGTCAGCACGTCCGCCTCCCAAGCGGGGGACCCGGGTTCTAATCGCCCCGGCGTATGCTGAAATGTATGGGTTACACACACACACACACACACACACACACACACACACACACACACACACACACACACACACACGCTCAGGCGACTGTCCTGTTGCACTGGAACTCATTACCCAGGAAAAAGGAGCCCCAGACCACCCATTCAACATCAATGTCGTACAGTATTTTAATTTCAACCACAGAGTGTTCATTGTGTTGCTGTACAGCAGCAATAGGAAACTATGAAGATTTTTTTTTCGTCTGGAGCCTGCATGTCTCCACATTCCAACATTAAATCATCTTAACTTTTTTGTGTAAATATTCCATGGTGTTCAATGCCAAGGGGTTTGAAGAAAGGGACTTTTCCTGAGAAGTAGACAGACACTTTGTCAGTAGGATTCGGGGAGTGTGGAGGTGAGGCAGGAGGATACGTTTAGTTTTTTCTTGTTTTCTTTTCTCTCCCCGCGCTTTATGATGACACTGACTTCTGGCTTGACCTTGGAGTAGCGCGCCACCTCTCCCTGGAGCTGGCGGGAGGAGACCTGGATGCAACATTTATCACTGAAACATGCTCCTGTCAAACCACACCTAGAGCTCACAGCAGGTAGGCTACTCCTAATGGACTTCCAGGAAGAGCTTTTTGTGACTGGTTGGTTGGTGGAAGGTTTCTCATAATTATGAGATACTAAGTTGAATTTATTTTCTCGTAATTATGAGATGCTTAGTTGTAATTATGAGAAAGTTTTTTTCAGAATTATGAGATATTAAGTCATTGTTATGAGAAAACTTTCTCATAATTATGAGATACTAAGCCGTAATTCTGATAAACTTTCTCATAATTATGAGATGCTAAGTCATAATTACGAGAAACATTGTGATAACCTTTCTGATTGTTGATCAAGTGCACATGGGCAAGCATTTTAAATTTTTGGTCAAATGGTGTGGAAATGCCAGCATTTTGAATGTGTGTTTTAAATCGATTGCTATTACCGCCACCTATGGATGTATAGGACGAATCATGGTCATTCTTTCTGGCATAGCTGCTCATGGTCTGTATTTGCAGCATGCAAATTTAGAGCATTTTTGGTCAAATACTTTTTGGGTTATCCAAGAAAAGCTTTGTGGACCAACCACCTGACCGACCAATTAACCAAAAAAACGATCAACCAACCGACCGATCAACCAACTGACCGATCAACCAATCAACTGACCGACCGATCAACCAACCAACCAACCAACCACCCAACCAACCAACCAACTAACCAACCAACCAACCAACCAACCAACCAACCACCCACCCAACCAACCAACCAACCAACCAACTAACCAACCAACCACCCAACCAACCAACCAACCAACCAACCACTCAACCAACCACTCAACCAACCAACCACCCACCCACCCACCCAACCAACCAACCAACCAACCAACCAACCAACCAACCAACCAACCACTCAACCAACCACTCAACCAACCAACCAACCAACCAACCAACCAACCAACCAACCAACCAACCAACCAACCACCCAACCAACCAACCAACCACCCAACCAACCAACCAACCAACCAACCAACCACCCAACCAACCAACCACCCACCCACCCACCCAACCAACCAACCAACCAACCACCCAACCAACCAACCAACCAACCAACCAACCAACCAACCAACCAACCACTCAACCAACCACTCAACCAACCAACCAACCAACCACCCACCCAACCACCCAACCAACCACCCAACCAACCAATCAACTGGGAGAGTGAGCTACAGTATGGAGCTGCTGGTGCCAGCTAATAATAATTGCCGTAGGAGGATGTTTGGGCATTTCAGTAGTGGGAAATATAGTCTTGTGAGACCATCCTGATTTCGCGAGCTCACATTCCGTTTTTCTCGCAAATCATTCTGAATACTCTCTCCATAGAGATCCGTTTGTGCCAGATCAGAAAATGATCTTGCCAATCAGCGTTGATTCTGAACATTTTTAAATACAAACAGCTACGCTGGGTGGGTTTAGGTGTGACGATAGCGAGGAGTGGTTGAAGGTAACGAGTGATAGACAGTGACAGACAGATCGTTCATCCAATCACCGGTCAGGTATTTTTTAAAGTGCCCGCCCTTTTCCAAACACTTTCCAACAGAGAGTTGCCAGATGGTTAGGTGAAGCAAAAAAATGTGGTGTGTCAGGTTAATGGGAAATTACAGCAAAGGTTGTAAAATGTAGAATATACATAGTAGCGAATAAACATTAAAGAGAACCTGATCCATGCCAGATGGTTTGTTCCGCTCAACCATCTGCGAAAGCTTTATTCGAAACTGTTTGGTAAATGGCAGGCACTTTCAGAACTACTCGGCAGGTGATTGGATGAACGATCTGTCTATCATCATCTCTCACAGGTCAATCAAATTCTTACCGAACACAGTCGTGAGAAGAGCGAAAACAGAACAGCTTTTGGGTGTTGTTCTTTGCTTTTCTTCCAATTAAGAAATACTCTCCATGTGAGATCTATGCTAACCTCCGCCATTGTTATATTAGAACGAATAGTTGCTTTTCACTGTCGTTACAACTAAACCACGCCTGGCATAGCTGCTAGTATTTTAAAGAATGCTGATTGGCTGATCGTTTTCTGATCGGGCACAAAAGGATCTCTATCGAGCTTTGCCAGATTGATTGAGTGAAATAACGTGAGCTCGCGAGATCAGGATGGTCTCACAAGGCTAGATTATTCACCCTGATTATAATAACACTAATCGGCTGCTGTGGGTAGAGGTATCACTAACGATCAGTAATTGGCCACTTAGTCGACCCTAATTACCTACTTAAAAAATCCGGCCTTGTCACCATCTGCTCGGCATCTCTGTCGATACCTGTGCCAAATATGAATGCTGTCAGGCCGATGGCAGTCTTACTCAATGGATGTAGGCTTTGGGAATAAGCCTTGTCATTGATTTATTACTGCCCAATCAATGGCGCCGATTGATGTGGTCAACCAATCATTGGCAGTGGAAGATTCTCCCTGACCACGTAATACAACAACAACCTAGCAACCTCTCCGCTGAAGATAATTGTGATTGGTTTAAAGAGTTTTCCCAGTCAGACCTTTCTCCAGCACTGGCATAACGTAAACGAAGTGTGGAGATATGGCTATGTGAGACTAGGCTGACGTCCGAGGAAAATGAAATACAGCGATACAGAAAAAGATGCAGAAATACAGACAGATACAGAGGTTTGTCTGTCTGTCTGTCTGTCTGCCTGCCTGCCTGCCTGCCTGCCTGCCTGCCGGTCTGTCTGTCTGTCTGTCTGTCTGTCTGTCTGTCTGTCTGTCTGTCTGTCTGTCTGTCTGTCTGTCTGCCTGCCTGCCTTCCTGCCTGTCTGTCTGTCTGTCTGTCTGTCTGTCTGTCTGTCTGCCTGCCTGCCTGCCTGCCTGCCTGCCTGCTGGCCGGTCTGTCTGTCTGTCTGCCTGTCTGTCTGTCTGTCTGTCTGTCTGTCTGCCTGTCTGTCTGTCTGTCTGTCTGTCTGTCTGTCTGTCTGTCTGTCTGCCTGTCTGTCTGTCAGCCTGCCTGCCTGCCTGCCTGCCTGCCTGCCTGCCTGCTGGCCGGTCTGTCTGTCTGTCTGCCTGCCTGTCTGTCTGTCTGTCTGTCTGTCTTTCTGTCTGTCTGTCTGTCTGTCTGTCTGTCTGTCTGTCTGTCTGTCTGTCTGCCTGCCTGCCTGCCTGCCTGCCGGTCTGTCTGTCTGTCTGTCTGTCTGTCTGTCTGTCTGTCTGCCTAACCTGCCTGCCTGCCTGCCTGCCGGTCGGTCTCTCTGTCCGTGGGATAACATACATTTTTATGTAGCTTTTATTAAAAAAAACTCACAACAGGTAGCCTAACCATTGATAGCTGCATTTCTTCCTTACAGGTAATATTCTCCTATAACCTCATTGGTTCAGCCGAACGTCTGTCAAGTTCTCATAACCTCATTGGTCCATCCCAACGTCTGTCAAGCTTGACTGGGTGGGGTTGCTTGGATCCTCCCCTTCCTGTGTCCATCTGACCAGGGAGAACATACACAGGGTTTATTATGATTCTCCAGCAGATTATAGTCTCCAGTGTGTGGTTATTGAAATGAGACATTATTGGCAGCATGCACAGATGATACAGTCCACCCTGGATGACCCATTACCCAAAATAAGGCATGCATAACGGTATGTATTTATCTTTCAGAGGAGTTATCACTAGCTACAGTATTAGCCTGGCTAACAAGGCCTATGCTAACTCCTTGGCTAGCTAAAACAACAACACAGCAGTGCTTGAATGGAAATGTGCAAGGAGAGTGTGATTTAATGCGAAATACGTACCTTTTTTCAATGAAACCGATTGAAAATAACTGACATTGGGGCTGCAGAAGCGCCATGACATTGCTAGCATAGCTTCACTAGCATAGCTTCACTAGCATAGCTTCACTAGCATAGCTTCACTAGCATAGCTTCACTAGCTTCACTAGCATAGCTTCACTAGCATAGCTTCACTAGCATAGCTTCACTAGCTTCACTAGCATAGCTTCACTAGTGTTAGCATAGCTTCACTAGCATAGCATAGCTTCACTAGTGTTAGCATAGCTTCACTAGTGTTAGCATAGCTTCACTAGTGTTAGCATAGCTTCACTAGCTAGCATAGCTTCACTAGTGCTAGCTAGCTAACGCTACAGTCACCGGCACTACATTGCTAGCTAACCTTAGCTAACTAGCTGCTAACTATCTGTGTTCAAGCTGCTGTTTTACAACTAATCTTCTGTTAACTTCATCTTTGCAGTGACTTAGTCCTCATGAAGTGGGTTAGGATTAGATACACAGTGCTAGCATGGCTAGCTAGCTACTAGCTTAGCTTAGCATGTTAGCTGTGTTGATATCAGTCTGTCCTCGTATTGGAGCACCTGTATCCTGGCTCTTATTGGTAATGTCAACAGTTATGCTCCTATTGGGATGAATAAGGTCACATAGCAGGTATAGCATGTTTATTGATTATTACAAATGCATAAACATCTCTTGTGTACGGAAGTGATCCCCCTCCCTGCAATATGGGGTTTAGATACCTGCAAAATATCAGCTGGGAGGTTTTCTCATATATATATATATATATATATATATATATATATATATATATATATATATATATACATACATATACTACCTGCTGCAATATCAGCTGGGACGTTTTCTCATATATATATATATATATATATATATATATATATATATATATATATATATATATATATACATACATATACTACCTGCTGCAATATCAGCTGGGACGTTTTCTCATATATATATATATATATATATATATATATATATATATATATATATATACATATACTATAGCACTTTAGTGTGGATTATAAGATTTGGGTTTGGTTAGTTAGTTTGTTAGTTTGTTTATTAGGATCTCTTTTAGCCATCGGCTAGTCTTCCAAGAGTCCTCCACTAAAACATACATTACAATACATACAATGTATACAATAATGCAGAGATTAGTAGAAAATACTACAATTCATGAATAGAATTCAAGAATAAATAAGAAAAGAAAGAAACATGATAGTGAATACAATAATAACAGTAAAATACAATAGTTCCAAAACACAGCTACTTACGAAATCAACATTTAAAATGATTGTCACAAAAGATTGTAAAATTGTTCTTTAAAGAAGTTCAAAGAAGGAAAATACAGCACTATGGTCAATGCAATGAATTCCACATGATCACCATCCTTTAGTGACTCTATGTACACATAATTGCAACATCAACCTATCCCATTCAGTCCATGTTATAGAGTAGTCTAGTTGTGAAGTTGAAGATGATGTGAGATATTGAAACAGCCATTATGATTTTTAGTGGCAACCACAGTGCATCTCTCCAGGTGGTGAGATTTCACACGAAGCACACAAAACAAGCTATTGCCCAGTCTCTGAAATATCTGTAATGTAATCTATGTAGGCTAGAGTGTGTAAGCAGCCCTTGACTACATGTCTTGACTACATGATCACTATCCAATATGTGGAACTGACAAAATGAAAATGCTGTATCCATTGTGCATTCGCTGTAGGTTAGGCTACTTGCTAGACACACACACACACACTCTCTCTTTCCCTCTCTCTCTCTCTCTCTCTCTCTCTCTCTCTCTCTCTCTCACACACACACTCACACACACTCTCTCTCTCTCTCTCTATCTCTCTCTCTCACACACACACACACACACAGACACACACATGCAGTACACACAGACACACACATACAGTACACAAACACACACACAGTAACAGTAGGATAATAATATAGACTATCGTGGCGCTGCCTCGGCTTGTCTCTCTGATAAGAGCGGAGTTTGCAAATTACACCACTTTGTCACTTTGCTGCTTAAACGTTGATGTAGTGTTTTTGCAGTGACAATCAGAGGGACACGCAGGTGCCACAGAACACAGAGGGTGCGTTGTCGTATCATGTATCATGTCAAGGCGACGCTCAGCAAAGCTATAATTAGCTAATTACCCTGTTAATTAGCCAATTAGAATTCCTCCATCATATTTATGTAGGCTAACTGCGTGCACTGCTTTCTGGGATTTCAACCGTAAATGACACGGTACTTAGATTTGTGAAGAATACCATTTTGAAAAGCCAACAATTTTAAATAAATAAAAAAAAATCTCTGACATAGCTGTTGTTGAGGGCTTACAACCCCCTCTCTCCCTCCCCAAAGAGAAAATAATTGAGGCTAAGTCTAGGCTATGAGATCCAGCCACCTTCCCACTCACTTTGCTTGGATCGTCTCACCTTGGATGAAGGAGAGGATGATGTTTAAATGTTGGTTCTTCAGGGATGGCCGTCCCTCACTGAATAAAGCCTCTGCCCTACACTAATTAACCTCTCCTAACCTCCCCCCCCCCCACTCACACACACACAGGCCGGCACACATGTCCCACCATGGAGCGGAGAAAATAACTCAGAAGAGGAGGAGAAAGAGAAGAAGACGTCTTCGCTGAGCCTGTGACGAGCCCACACAGGGATCCGACACCCTCGGACAGAGGGAACGGGAGAGAGGGGTGAAAGACGGACTGTGAGAGGGAGGGAGGGACGGAGGGAGTGGGGGGGGGGAGGAGGAGAAGGGAGGACAGAAAGAGAAGGGAGTGAGGTGGTGGGGGGGGCGCAGACGGATACCCCCAAAGAATGGCTTTCTTGGACAACCCCGCCATTATTTTGGCCCACATCCGACAGTCCCACGTGACCAGCGACGACACGGGCATGTGCGAGATGGTGCTAATCGACCACGACGTGGACCTGGAGAGGTGCCAGCTGGCCGCGGTGCCCGGCAGCAGCGGCGGGTCGCTGGGGTCGGGCTCCCTGGGCGAGGGGGGCAGCGGCGGGGGCGGCATGGGCGAGAGCCAGGCCTTCGACCTCTCCCAGTCCATGGACATCACCTCCAGCTGGGACTTCGGCATCCGCCGGCGGTCTAACACAGGTAAGCAGACAAACAGGGCTAAACCCAGTAGGAGCACTGATCCAGGACCAGTTTTTGCCTATAGATGAAGAATAAAGATGTCTGCACACTGCCCCAAACAACGCCGCCAACCAACACCAACGTGGGATCGGTGTGCGATGTTTGTTGGTGATCGTTGGCGTCGGTTGGCTGGAATTTTTCAGTTGAAATTTTAAACTTCCCAACATTCTAACAACTGCCAACTTTAGAATGTTGGGTGATTTTAAACTTCCCAACATTCTAACAACTGCCAACTTTAGAATGTTGGGTGATTTTAAACTTCCCAACATTCTAACAACTGCCAACTTTAGAATGTTGGGTGATTTTAAACTTCCCAACATTCTAACAACTGCCAACTTTAGAATGTTGTCGCATTCCGCTCGCTCATGCAAGACAACAGTCCCTTTCCAGCTCCATTCACTTCGCCGTCAAAATAAATCGGTGTCGGCCTATTTAGGAGAGGCGCTCATATTTACAAGTGTCAGATAAACATGAAACTTCACTTATCTTGCAGCAAAAGGGTCTATTTAAACAAATGCTGGGTTTTGAAACCTCGGCGCTACCATTAAATAACTTATTTAGACGCGTTCTGTCCGAGTGAAATTATTTTTCCGAGGTAGTCTTCTTCTGTGGTGGCGGCGGTGCTTTGAAGCTTCAAAGAGACTACCTCGGAAAAATAATTCCACTCGGACAGAACGCGTCTAAATAAGTTAACGGTAGCGCCGAGGCTTCAAAACCCAGCATTTATTTAAAATAGACCCTTTTGCTGAGGTAAGTGAAGTTTCATGTTTATCTGACACTTGTAAATATGAGCGCCTCGCCTAAATAGGCCGACACCGATTTATTTTGACGGCGAAGTGAATGGAGCTGGAAAGGGACTGTTGTCTGGCATGAGCGAGCATGCGACAACAGGACTGAGAAGGGCTAGGAGCTGGCTGGCGTTGGTTTAGGCCGTGCACAGACACCTTTACTGTAGACAGTGGAGGTTAAACTTTTCCTAGATTTGCACTCGTTCTCTGACAAAATGTCGGCCGCGCCCCACCTTCCACATGTTTGTGCAAGGTGGACCGTCTAGCGTGGCTAGCTCTTCAGCGGGTAGCTTTGAACAGTGGCTCACGCTACAGGGAGGGGCTCTTGTCTTGACCAATGGCGTGCCGCAGGACGCAGGTCGCGGCAGTACAGGAAGTGAATGGTTTTGAAAGCAGGGTCAAGGGTCGATATCCTCGTATTTCAACCCGCTCATGATGAAAGTAGGCCAGTAGCTGATCTGGAATTCACTTTCTAAATTGGTTGACTTGAAATTGAATTGACCTCAGTCCACTCATGCTGCTAAGTCTGTCTTTGAAAATCACACCGGTCACTGTGAACAAATTCACAGAGCATTCAAATGAGGGAGTACGTACTGTAGCCTAATATTACGGTAATCTGTTTGTGATATGATGAAACAACCATTATTCAGTAGAATTGTACAGTTGAAAAGCTTCGCCTAAATCAGTAATAGTCTCATAGGGGAGAGCGGTGACAATGGAGGGGTCAAACCTATTTAATGAGGAACTATTTTAGCTGTCATTCTTTTGCCGTCAAAACCCCCTCTACCTGTCCCTCATCCCAGAATAACCATCGACCGGGGTGATGTCTCGTCCGTGTACTCAGGGTGGTGATTTTCAAAGATGGACGTTCACCCTTTCACTCTCTGTACTGTGTCCGCGACCACACACCTAGGCGCCAGGGTGCCCCTGGCTTGAGTGACAGGGACTTGGGAGAATTGAATTTGGTTAGTGGATGAATTTATAATCAGTTTGATTCAGTGGCTGAATAAGGGAGATGGTCAGTGGAATCATAATAATAATAATAATAACAACAATAATAATTATTGATGTTATTATGATTGTTGTTTTTGTTAGTATTATTATTATTATTACTATTATTATGATTATTATCAACTCCACTCCACACTAATAAGTTAACAGTGTCTAATACACTGTGGGTCATTGAGGATTCATAGTTCATGACAGATTACTCATGAATTGTCAGTGGCTTGGCTTGGTCAATCCGGTCGGCTGGGGGGTCTCCAGGTCGTGTAAGAAACGGAGAGGAGGGCACTGAACCTACAACCCTCTTCCTCCCGGAGGGTTGTGAGTTCAAATCCCGTTTGCTTATTGTAGTTTGGCTGATTTTTTTGTCGAGGCACTGAAAAAAATCAAAACGCACAACATCATGTTTTCATGAGGTAATTGAAGTCTGGGTTGATGGCTTCCGGGGTGTGAGTTCATGGTCTGCTACGTCGTCTCCCATGTCATTGTTGTTTTTATATATATATATATTTTTAATGTATAAATATTGTCAGGGGCTTCTTTATTTTCCGGACGATTGGCGCTCAGTGTTGGGCAGAAGCAGCGTAATCAGGGGGTGGCCTTGGCTTGATTTGTATGTAAATGGAAATTATTCCTTTGTTCGCTCTGTTGCCCAAATTAAATGGATTGTTTTTATGGAACCTGCCTGCTCCCAGTTAACCCTCTCACTGCCTGGGGGATGTTCACCCTCTCACCTACTGCTCCCTGTTAACCCTCTCACTGTTCCCTGTTAACCCTCTCACTGCCTGAGCGCTGTTCACCCTCTCACTGCTCTCTGTTAACCCTCTCACTGCCTGCTCCCTCCCTGTTCACCCTCTCACTGCTCCATGTTAACCCTCTCACTGCCTGGGGGATGTTCACCCTCTCACTGCCTGGGGGATGTTCACCCTCTCACTGCTCCCTCCCTGTTCACCCTCTCACTGCTCCCTGTTCACCCTCTCACTGCCTGCTCCCTGTTCACCCTCTCACTGCCTGCTCCCTGTTCACCCTCTCACTGCCTGGGCGCTGTTAACCCTCTCACTGCCTGCTCCCTGTTAACCCTCTCACTGCTCCCTGTTAACCCTCTCACTGCTCCCTGTTAACCCTCTCACTACCTGCTCTCTGTTCACCCTCTCACTGCCTGCTCCCTGTTCACCCTCTCACTGCTCCCTGTTCACCCTCTCACTGCCTGCTCCCTCCCTGTTAACCCTCTCACTGCTGCTCCCTGTTAACCCTCTCACTGCCTGCTCTCTCACCCTCTCACTGCTCCATGTTAACCCTCACTGCCTTCTCCCTGTTAACCCTCTCACTGCCTGGGGGCTGTTAACCCTCTCACTGCTCCCTGTTAACCCTCTCACTGCTCCCTGTTCACCCTCTCACCTACTGCTCCCTGTTCACCCTCTCACCTACTGCTCCCTGTTCACCCTCTCACCTACTGCTCCCTGTTCACCCTCTCACCTACTGCTCCCTGTTCACCCTCTCACCTACTGCTCCCTGTTCACCCTCTCACCTACTGCTCCCTGTTAACCCTCTCACTGCTCCCTGTTCACCCTCTCACTGCTCCCTGTTAACCCTCTCACTGCCTGCTCCCTGTTAACCCTCTCACTGCCTGCTCCCTGTTAACCCTCTCACTGCTCCCTGTTAACCCTCTCACTGCCTGGGCCCTGTTAACCCTCTCACTGCTCCCTGTTCACCCTCTCACTGCTCCATGTTCACCCTCTCACTGCTCCCTGTTAACCCTCTCACTGCTCCCTGTTAACCCTTTCACTGCCTGGGCCCTGTTAACCCTCTCACTGCTCCCTGTTCACCCTCTCACTGCTCCATGTTCACCCTCTCACTGCTCCCTGTTAACCCTCTCACTGCTCCCTGTTAACCCTTTCACTGCTCCCTGTTCACCCTCTCACTGCTCCCTGTTCACCCTCTCACTGCTCCCTGTTCACCCTCTCACTGCTCCCTGTTAACCCTCTCACTGCCTGCTCCCTGTTAACCCTCTCACTGCTCCCTGTTAACCCTTTCACTGCTCCCTGTTAACCCTCTCACTGCCTGCTCCATGTTAACCCTCTCACTCCCTGCTCCATGTTCACCCTCTCACTGTTAACCCTCTCACTGCCTGCTCCCTGTTAACCCTCTCACTGCCTGGGGGCTTCCTGGAGTTAGTTTATGATCTCACGTCTTTATTCTAAAAGTCGCCCAACAGGCCTAGAGCTGAACATTTAAAACGGCTGTGTTTAACCGTTTGAACGGACTGGCCTTCTCGTGCCTCACCTTCAGCCTCTGAGTAGCGTAACCAATTAAAACGCTTCAAAGAACAAGTGATTTCCATTAGAAGGTTTTTCTCAGTGCTTGTGTGCCACAGTGCCCACTGATACCAAGGGATCCATGGGTTTGAGTTAACGAGGACTAGACTGGGTAACAATGAGAGTCCAGATTGGGCAGACGAGATTGAACCATTTTGAAATGTTTGGGTGTGCAGGGGTTCAAACTAACTTTTTTGGTTAACCAGCCACCTGGCTGGTAAGTGAAAAAAAAAAATTCAGACAGAATTTTTTTTCCCTGCTTAATGAAAAAAAAGAAGAAAATTGTAATTTAATTTAATTTAATTTGAAGCTGTTGGTAAGTAAGAACTGGTAAGTAAGAATCGGAGGGAGTCCAAAGGGGTCTGGCTCTACCATCTCCTTCTGGCTCCCCCGACTCGCCGTGGGGGCTGTGTTTCTGGATGCCCGCCGTGGTTCTGGGTTGAATGGTAAAGGGTTAAAGTATCGATGTCCAACGAGAGTCCTCTGAGGAGCTGACCTGAAGCGCCTGTCTCACCAGGACGTCAGCAAGAGAGACGCGAGAAGCCCGGGGTGGCCGGTAAGAACCCGGGGGCCAGGGAAGGGCCACGATATTCATGGGAGGAGAGGTGTAACATATAGGGCCTCAGGTGTAAATGGTAAATGGACTGCACTTATATAGCGCTTTTCCACCTTAGCGGCACTCAAAGCGCTTTACAATGGCCTCTCATTCACCCATTCACACACACACTCACACACCAATGGCGGTAGCTGCCATGCAAGGTGCTAACCTGCTCATTGGGAGCAGTTTGGGGTTAGGCGTCTTGCTCAAAGACACTTCGACATGTGGACAGTCGGAGCTGGGATTCGAACCACTGACCCTTCGATCATTGAACGACCCTCTCTACCAACTGAGCTACAGCCGCCCATATACAGGTATACAGGTGTGGAGGAGAGGTGTATCATATAAGGCCTAACGTTTTGAGAAGAGGGAAGAACGTGCGTAGGCCTAGCGTGGTGTGTGCACTGAAACAGATGCACATTGTTCCAGGAAGCCGAAGATAATTTTTTGTTGCTTTGGTGCGTGCGTTCACGTGTGTATTATGTTTGTGTGAGGTGGGGGAGGGGGGGTTGAAAGTGAGGTTGTGTGTGTGTGTGTGTGTGTGTGTGTGTGTGTGTGTGTGTGTGTGTGTATTATGTTTGTGTGAGGTGGGGGAGGGGGGTTGAAAGTGAGGTTGTGTGCGTGTGCGTGTGCGTGTACGTGTGTGTGCGTGTGTGTGTGTGTGTGCGCGTGTGCGTGTGTGTGTGTGCGCGCAGACAGGATTGTCACAGGCCAGAGTGTTCCCTTTCCCTCCAGCGTTACTCGTAGCACATCTCACACCTCTCAGAGATGCTCTGTGCCATCATCGTCCAGCTTCCCCTCACGCCTGCACTGTAAACAAACCTCCCTGTCGTTATTTCACCTTGAATTCTGTGTTGTTATGTCACCTTGAATTTCTCTGAGGTAAGTGTGTGATTGCTTTTGACCAATGTCAGTGGCCAGCGATGAAAGGAAGGGTATTTTTTGGTTTTAAATGTGAAAACAAAATGATTTTTTAAATGTTGGAATATTTCTTTACTTGGTACTTCTGTTTGTCTCTTTTAAAGCGCAAAGACTTGAAAGGCTGAGGAAGGAACGGCAGAATCAGATCAAATGCAAAAATGTTCAGTGGAAGGAGAGGTCGTCC
The DNA here is from genome assembly GCF_949987555.1 of Borostomias antarcticus. Taxonomy (NCBI): domain Eukaryota; kingdom Metazoa; phylum Chordata; class Actinopteri; order Stomiiformes; family Stomiidae; genus Borostomias; species Borostomias antarcticus. The sequence goes on along the minus strand of NC_140263.1, from coordinate 4,856,204 downwards.
TCACAATCAGGTACGTAGCTCTCTGTCCGTTTATAAGAGAGGTAGGGCTGGGTATCGAGTCCAACTTCAAGAATCGATTCGATTCCGATTCACAAGGTTTGGAATCGATTATCACGATTCGATTCAATATCGATTCGGTTAGTGTTACTAAAACCTGTTTTTTTTTAGCTGTAACCTTAATTACATGACTGCCAAGTTATGCAATACATCAATACTAGGGCTGGGTATCGATACTGATTTCCAAAAATGAATGAATGAATGAATCATTGAATGAATGAATTAACTATTCATTCCTTCATTTATTCATTCATTCATGAAATAAAAGATTGATTTTGGGATTCATGAATCGATTCTGAATCATTTGATTCAGAATCGATTTATTGATTTTTTTTAACCCAGCCCTATTCATTTCCAACCAGAATGATCGTTTTCTTTATTTTAACTTAGAACTGGTCGATTGCCCCTCATCCTTTCTCCCCCCTCTCTCTCACTCAGTGGAGGACATGGGATCTTTGTTTGAGAAGCGGGACTTCAAGGATCGTCCCAAAAGCACCGGGACCAAGTCCACCCTCTCCCTCCGCCTGGAGCAGTGCCCCCAGCAGCTCAACAACCCCTTCAACGAATACTCCAAATTCGACGGCAAGGTGACTCGCATTCGCTCTTATTTATTAAAAAAATATAAAAAATTAACGAGTGCTTATACCTCGAAAACCTGAAGCCTACTTGTTAGTTAAGTGTTAGTCTATTGAAGAAAATTAATAGGTATTTTACAGTTTTACTGTTGGCTAAAAATTGATTCTGTGCTGTGTACTGTAGCCTTCAGTTACCTGTTCTGGAAGGTTCTGGTACCTTCCAGTTGTTCTTCAAAATCACATGTTATTAGCCTGGTACTTTCCGTTAAAGTAATTTAAGTAATACAACTAGTAACTAGTAGGCTACTGTAAAATAGTAGAGTAAAGTAGAATAAAGTAGTAGAATAAAGTTTGAAAATAACGTGAAGTACCGAGCAGGCTATCTAGCAGTTACACATTCTGACAAAGCAAAAAAGCCTTCTAGAACTTTCTCTCCTACCCTCAGAAGTGTGCGTTAACGGTTCCTGTCCGATATCTCCCCTGATGTTTCCAGCCTGTCTTTCTCGTGCCATTTTAGAACCACTTACGCAGTAATTCCCCAAAACCCGGGGATCTATCTCAGGATGTATGTGACAGTCGCGGAGCCGCTCCTCGTGGCTAATGACACGGGCGCGAGTCTCCGAAGGCCCGGTGACCTTCTTTCTGTCATTCCGCGCTCGGACTCGCACGATCCGGAGAAAAGAGCAAGACTGACAGAATTGCGCGTGGAATAAATGTCAGGGTGAATTGCTCGGGCCTTTTACAGGGATTTGTGGGAAAGGGCAAAGGTCGTGGCAAAGTGCATCTGCAGCTCGCAGACGACCTGGTGGCTCAGATTAAACAAATACTCTTTGATTCATGCTAAGAAATGTCTCCCCCGATGGCGTCAGGGTACAACGCTAGCCTTCCGCCACAGAAATATCCTCGATATCAGCAATAATATTTACATTACAGATTGCTTTCTATAACGCATGACTCCAATCTCTTGTCTCCGGCCCTGAAAGCCGGCTTAAAGCCCTTGGCTGTGTTAGCATAGCGTTACTGAAACACAACGCCAAAAAATCTCTCTTACTTTTTTCATTAAAGACTTTTTTGTGTGTGGGGGGGTGTTCAGTGTGATCAAATATCTGGCACTTTCTCGTTCCCTTCTCGAGGACATCTGGTGACCGATTTGCCAAGCCTGCTCAAAAGCACGTCACCGGCGGTGTCAACGCGGCAGCTGGTTCGCGCACGGCCGTTCGTGCACAAGTGTCGGGTTCGCATCTCGTCCCCCTCTTTCGGAAGAAGAGCGCCTGACGCGGCGCCCGTCTTTGTCTGGGGGGGGGGGGGGCGGGCGGGCGGGCGGCGCGCCGGGGCGAGCGCGGGCTGGCAGGTAAAAAGATTCATGGCGGCGGTTTGATTTAAGAGCGGAGTAATGAGAGGCGTCCGTGTGCTCGGGGCAGATGTTTACACAGAACCCCCCCGGCCCTCCCGCTGGCAGCCGTTAAACAGCACCGGCGCCGCAATCGAATCTGCCCGCATGACGGGGGAGGGGGGAGAGGGGTGTGGGGGGGGGGGGAGAGGGGTGTGGGGTGGGGGGGGGGGCGCAGATCAAATGAAAGCAGGTTCTCAGTCGAATGTGCCGACAGGTAGAGTACCAGAAGATGGGTTTTCCCCCTTCATTGTTTTTACTCCGGCTCTCTGCGTTACAACCGAGGTCGATATCTCTGTAGAGTTGCGCAACGAAGCGCCGACGAGGACAATGAAGTCTTTCACCCCCCCCTCGCCATATCTGTTCTTGATAATCTCTCCTATTAAGACTGACTGAGTGACAAAGTGGGTGATTTTTATTTTGATTTCATGTTTATTCTTTTCTCCGTTGAGGACGGTTGAAGGGAGGGAGAGAGGGTGAGATCATTAAGTATGTATTTGCGTCTCGGTAAATAATCCGGTCACAAGGAAGAACTCCCTCCATTTGAACCCCATCTTGTGTTATTAACAGTAACGGTTGGGGGTTGGCTTTATACGTTATATATTCAAGCCGTAAACTGCTTTGCCACAGGTCTGGCGCCTATCACGGCTCTTAAACATTTGCGCAAATCTGTTTATATTTATTTTTCCATCAGGAATGATTTGTTACAAAGTCTGCTTCAAAACAACGTGAAACAATTGTCTTCTTTTGTGTGTGTGTGGGGGGGTGTGTGGGGTAGGGGGGCGGTTGTTGGCTCAGGGCAACGCGGACACTATAAATGTTCACAGTGATAGCGAGTTCAAAGGAAATCGAACACAACGGAGCTCATTCGTTCGCCATGTCATGCAGCCCTGGGCCAGTGGGCTGGGTTTGCACCGTCAGAGCTGCGAACATAATTAATACACACAGTGTGTATATTCACTTTCACTGACACTGTTGACGCGTAAATGTGACACACAGTGTTTCTTTTCGCACGCGCACACACACACACACACACACACACACGCACACACACACACACACACACCGCCTTGTCGTCTATCCTTGCCAGACCTCCCAGCTTTCATGCCCCCTTCGATGATTACTCCGCTGCCAAACAGCGACTTATAATTTGGCCTTGAGGGGGGTTGACTTGACAGTCACCCAAAAGTGCGGCTACCCGCCCCACCCCCCACCCCCAGCTTGGCAACGCTGAAGTTCAGTGGGTATGAACCATGGCGGGTAGTGAGAACAGTGGGCCTGGGGCCCCACAGTAGGGGCCCCACAGGATGAGGAAGAGACCCCGCACTTATGACTGTCGCTTACAAAGGAGCTTCCTCCCCGAGTCGCTCCGGCCCACGGAGCTAATCACACGTTGTCGTCGTTCCGAGGGAGGTGGCGACGCCGCGGGAGGCGTGGAATCGAAAGCGGCGCCAGTCAAGACGGTGGAACTTATCTGCTCGTTAGCGTGCTGAGGCTCAGCGCTTCGAAGCCTAACGAAGGGCTGCAATTAAGCTGCTACAGGGGGTATTGTTGGGGCTAGGTGCTACAGGGGGTATTGGGGCTAGGTGGCAGCTGAAATCAAGGCCTTTCATTGGCTGAGAGTCCAGAAAGATTGCGCAGTTCAGCTATTTGTCTATTGGCGTTGTCGGTCCCCTCGTAGATCTGCAACTTAAACATCTACCAAAATGTGGAGTGCTGACCTGAGGCCTCATTTTTACAACACCGCAGAATCCAGACACAGTGTGCATGAGCACAAAACCCCAAAATGGCATGCTCCCCAAAAATGTATTTATAAAACCGTGTACACACACCTGCACCCAATTACCCCTTTATAAATCACAGTCCATCTGGAAATGTGCGCACATTGATCAGCCTTGCATCCCGCCCTCTACACGCCCATAATTGACTATCAATGATCAGCGAACCGCCTCATTCATCCATTCATAAATGATGACTGCCTCACGACAACGACGGCGATTCCCGTTTTGAAATCGAAGCGCGTGGCGGAGATTGAAGGAAAACCGTGGCGGCCATGTGGCAAGGCGTCGGTCTCGTAAAGGGAAAATCCTAGCTTCTGATAGGTTCAATCCGCATCCGTGTCACTGTGTAGATATTAAGATGTGCCACTGTGATTAGAATATTATATTATGAAAGTGTGGCGGGTGCGAGACCGAGGCGTTGAAAACGGCATCAATTTAAACACAATTTATCCTCCTTTTCACCTTATTTATGACACTCATAATTGACTGAAAGTATTGGCCACAATGTAGACTAGATTTGGCTACATGTGTTGGTGGCTTTCAACAGGGTTTTGTATTCCTAATTAAACCCAGCGGTTTGTTCGTCCTTGTGATCGACAAACTAATTTCTACACTGTACCGATCCAATTAAATTCCTGATTAAAATGTAGACCATATTTGAGGGGTCGTTTTGCAAAAAACGGATATCTCCGTTTGGATTATCCTAATCTTGTTTGCCCATTATCTGCTGTGAGCGGAGCAGGTTTAAATAGTAGGCCGGCAACTACATTGATTTATTCATGGTGACATTAGCAAAATCAACACGGTGACAACGTAGTGACTGATGGCATTCGTGAAAACTTTCACACACCCTAATATTTATTCACAAGCAGTCAAACTTCTCAAAAGAATAAACCGTCTCTCAGCCATTCTACGTCTCGTCATGTTATGGGAGCTCTATAGTGTGGGAGAGGCCATGTTGATTATTTTACACAAGGTTGGTATCAATTTCAAAGTTTCATCCTTCTGCCCTGGGTGTCGCAGTTTGACATTTCTCCAGGAATGTGCGCAGGCGTGGGTCCGAGCTGCCGTTACAGGCTCACGCATTGTCCCGTCGAGTGTGCTTTTTGTGCCATCTCAGTGTGACAGTCGGAGCTGGGATTCGAACCACTGACCCTTCGATCATTGAACGACCCGCTCTCAGCCTGCTGGAGGGGCGGGGCCAAAGCAAGGCTATTGTGGCGCCTGCACTGATGAAAGGCCATCTCAGTGTGAGGGGCTCGTAAAGTCCCCAAAGTCTCCATCCAGTCATTTATCAATTAAAAGTCCAATTATCAATTAAAAGTCCAACAGAACATGGACATGATGTGAGTGAAGGTTCCGGTGTGTCAGACAGTATGACATGGCTGGGATTAGCAGGGATCCCACATCCTGAACGTCGGCCCGGAAGAAAGAACGCAAAGAGTGCAGAGCGCCTACTGATAATTGTGTATTCAACGTCATCTCGGCACAGCTGGAGTCGTATTGCAGCTGACATCGGCACCTGGGCACGCCGCATCGTCAGCCCCCGGGGGCGCGGTTGCTTGTCTAAACCCCCCCCCCCTTCCCCAGACCCAGATAATAAAAGGCCCAGACAACCCCCTTCCCCCCTCAACACCTCAAGGCGCCCTCATCGCCCATCACCCCCCCCACTCCGACATCACCATAGCGACCATCCGGAGACTAGCCCTGGCGCAGAGGGACTCAAACAGTCTAATTAAAGGGCTGATTAGTGAAATGGCGTCTCTGTATTTGATGAATCACCAACGCGAAGACGGAACATCATTTCCAGCAGAACAAATACCTCTCAGCCACTCCGCCTCGGCCTAATTGATCACGGCAGTTGGAGGAAGTGACACGCCGGTGGATCTTTTTCTCTGATCGTCGCCGTTAAAAGACGTTGAAAGCTTTGAAAGGCAGTTGAGGCGTTTCAGGTTTTTCTTGTTTGGCATCTGAAGTACAAAGTGAAAGTTGTACGTTTACTACCAGATAAGCGATGCACGTTTAAGTCTTTAACCTGTGATTACTGTCTGTGCTCAGATGCTGTTGGCTGATTGACCAAGACTCAAAAGACCGCGATCTCACCAGCTATGCTTGACTCAGTTGGTAGAGCGGGTCGTTCAATGATCGAAGGGTCAGTGGTTCGAATTCCAGCTCCGACTGTCCGCATGTCGAAGTGTCCTTGAGCAAGACACCTAACCCCAAATTGCTCCCAATGAGCAGGTTAGCACCTTGCATGGCAGCTACCGCCATTGGTGTGTGAATGTGTGTGTGAATGGGTGAATGAGAGGCCATTGTAAAGCGCTTTGAGTGCCGCTAAGGTGGAAAAGCGCTATATAAGTGCAGTCCATTTACCATTTAACATTTAACCAACAGAATGCATTCATGGGCGGAGGCCTGTGCTCTCTGAACACCCTCTATAGTTTTCCCTCCCTTCAACGCACGCCCGAGGCGTGTTCTATAAATTCTGTTCAACCAATGACGTAATTCTGGGTACAGCGCGGCCAGGTGGGTAATAAACTTTGCGGGACACCGCTTAAAAATCAAGCTGACGTCGAAATGTATTAACAGTCTGACGTAGTGACGCGGTCGTACTTTTATAAACCCGGCCTCCTGGCTTTACGATGTCAGCGCTCGCTGGGAGCAGCAGGTCCACTTGCACCATCGAAGAGTGTGCTTTTCCGTGGCCTAACTGGTAGTGGCGTTTATGTCCATCGGAGTCTAGTGCTCCAACAACTAGATCAATATTTTGCTTTACATGCATAGAAAGATAATATTCTTTGCAAAAACCAAGAACCAAGAACCTTTTCATAGATAATAGTTAGTATGTTGAGAATGTCACTGTTATGTGGATGTAACTTCCTGTATTCACTATTTGGCAGAACTGTTATGGGAGTGTTACGCCCTGGATTCAGTATTTGGCAGAACTGTGTAACTACAGTGTTTCATTTTCTTAATTAAGACATTTCTGCACAGCGCTGTCTTTGTTAGCGTGCCAGCTAAACACAATGTTGTCATACCAAAATCGACATGTGAAATTAGTCAACTTAATATATTCCACCTGTCCCCAGTTTTCCAGTAAATTTTGGTGCTGATATGTACGTTCTCCTCGCCGAGTTGAACGAGGCTGTTTGATGATGGTAAATAAATGGTAAACGGACTGCACTTATATAGCGCTTTTCCACCTTAGCGGCATTCAAAGCGCTTTACAATGGCCTCTCATTCACCCATTCACACACACACTCACACACCAATGGCGGTAGCTGCCATGCAAGGTGCTAACCTGCTCACTGGGAGCAATTTGGGGTTAGGTGTCTTGCTCAAGGACACTTCGACATGTGGACCGGTTGAGCTGGGATTCGAACCGCTGACCCTTCGATCACTGAACGACCCGCTCTACCAACTGAGCTACAGCCGCCCCCATGATGCACTCAGTCTGTCAGACAGGAGGACGCTACAGACCGGAGTCTGGAGAGGAACTGCTAAGCTATTATGTTTTTGTTTGTGTGTCATATAATCATATAATGAAGTGCTTCATCAAATGCCGGGTCAGGGAGAGGAAGGCGAGGTGTGTGTGTGTGTGTGTGTGTGTGTGTGTGTGTGTGTGTGTGTGTGTGTGTGTGTGTGTGTGTGTGTGTGTGCGCGTGTGCGTGCGCGTGTGCGTGTGCGAGTGCGTGTGTGTGTGTACGCGCTATGCGTGTGTGTGTGTGTGCGTGCGTGCGTGCGTGTGCGTGTGTGTACGCGCTGAGCAGTTATGCCCACAATCACAATGCGGATGACGGCAGCTTTCCTCTCCCAGCTGCCCCGTGGCCACTAGAGCCTCCCGAAACATCTGGGCCGCCTTTGATGGGGAAAAACTGTGTTTTTCGGGTCCAAATGACTTCATAATTTGGCGCTCCCAGTCAGTTGAAACGCTTGATGCTTCATTATCCGCGGGTCAGTAGAAAAGTGCCTCCAACTCGGGCTTTCTGGCATGATTATAAAACAATAAATGTGTGATTTAAGAAATTGCCGCTGTCAACGGGAAGCATGATGTGTGTATAAAACCCATTATGTGAGGAAGCTAATGAACCCCCCCCACCCCCCCCCCCCCCCAACACCACATTTCATACTGCAATTTAGTAAAAAGGTCGTGGACTTTTCTGAATGCAGTTTGTCAGTAATGTATTGTATCTTTTCCCCCCCTCTGAATAAGTAATGTATTACTTAACTGATTTCTGACTCTGGCTTAATGCAGTACCATTAAGTTGGAAAATGAGAACGCCTGCATTTTTTTTTCCCATCCTGATTGCATGAGGAAATCATAACAAATGAAATCAAACATATGGGGGTCGGGGATGAGGGGGGGGGGTGATTGCCAAACTCAATTTCAACAGTATCAGTTTTCTGATTACGATTAAGATGAATGATGAGGTCTATGGAATGTGTTTAGGACGAGAGGGTCAACGTGTGCTTCCAGAGTGAGACCAGGACAACTAAAGGGAATTTGAACCCTGATCTTCCAACGGTACTGTAGATAGGATATTGCTAGTCCCTGCCAGAGTGGAACCGCAGGAGAACCTTGTGTGTTATTGTTCTCTGACACCGGCGTCGGTTGAGGAACAGAAGACGACGACGGAACCTCTCGTCTTTGTTCTTCCTCCCTCTCCCTCCCTCCTCTCTTTCTCCCTCTCTCGCTCTCCCTCCCTCCCTCCCCCTCTCTCCCTCCTCTCTCTCCCTCTCTCTCTCTTTCTCCCTCCCTCTCTCCCTCCCCCTCTCTCTCTCTCTCCATCTCTCTCTCTCTCTTACCCCTCCCTCCCTCCCCCTCTCTCCCTCCCCCCTCTCTCCCTCCTCTCTTTCTCCCTCTCTCGCTCTCCCTCCCTCCCCCTCTCTCTCTCCTCCTCTCTTTCTCCTCTCTTGCTCTCCCTCCCTCTCTCCCTCCCTCCCTCT